>NW_020173119.1:145448-167398 GCF_003031525.2 Neophocaena asiaeorientalis asiaeorientalis | reverse complement strand
GGGGTGCAGTGGGAATCTCACCTGGCCCAAATATGTGCCAGGACAAAAGATAGGGGGAAGGCAACACAAGTGCAAAACCCCAAATGCCCCGCACCTCCACTCTTGAGGCAGACCCACAGCTGGAGATTCCCTCAGAGCAGCCAACTCAAGACCTCTGCTGGGTGACTCAAGAGACTCTGCTAGAACCACTGGGCTGGTCTGCTGAAGTCTGCAGGTGGGTGTGGGAAAAAGAGCACTGGAGCAGTAGTCCCACCTCTCACTACTTCCTGTGTCACCATGAGCAAGTCACTCTCCCTCTGGGCCACGGTTTCCTTTCGTGACACATGAAAAGCTAATAGTGGCAGCCCTGCCATGCTCCCAGCTTGCTGCTGTCTCCTGTTACAGCAGAAGGCAGCACCCTTAGGGTCCTGGCGTCTGACTCCCAGCAGGCCGTGCTGTTCCAGCTGCCAGATATTTACAAGGATCAGAGTTGGGACTTTCTGCTGGGTTGGGTGGGGGTGGAATCTGGGTGCGAGCTAGTGAGTGGGTAGATGGGGAGCCATTTTGTGTGTGTGCCAGGGGAGGAGGAGGAGGAACAGCCTGTCTCCCCTGTCGTTTACAAGGTGTTAACAGCCTGTCAGGATCTGCCATTCGAGGGCACAGAAAGAGGCTGTGAGCACATCCTGATGTTCCCCTTGTCCCCATATTTACCATTTCCTCTGCAGAAAAACCACCTAGGCCATCAGCCTGGCAGGGCCTGGGGCCAGGCTCTGGGCCTGGTGGCTCTTTCTTACTGCAGGCACCAGCTCCCCTTCTTCCCACTCTTCTCCACCCCTGGGCTTCTGTTCTTTTCATCCTGTCTGCAGAGCGGGGCATCGTCTCCAAGCTCCCTCCTCCTTTCTCACCCGAAACAGCAGCACACAGCCTCATTTCCTTTTGAGGCCATGGTTCTCAGCTGTCTCCGCATAAGAATCTCCTGAGGACCTTTGGAAAAAAAGGCTGCTACTCAAGCCTCACCCCTGGAGTCAGATTCCGTTAGTCTAGGGCGCCCTGGGCACCACCAGTGTAAAAGCTCTAGAGGTGATTCTAATGTGCTGTCAGAGGCGTGAGCCATGGGTTTGAGGGTTCCTGCTGCTTAATACATCAGGGAATCAGAGGAAGGGTGACCAGATAACAGGTATGGGGAAAAAGAAAGGGTTGGTATCTCCCAAAGTTCTACCAGAAGCAGTTCTTCCCTCCACGCATATCACTCTCTCAGGAGAAAATAATGCCAACGGCTCACACCATCATGCCAGACACAGGGTCAAAGGCTTTGTTACCTCACTGAATCCTCACGACCACTGTAGGCAGTATCATTATTATTCTTATTTTGCAGTTGAAGAAACTGAGGCATTGAGAGGTGAAGCAATTGGTCCAAGAGTGGGATTTGAGCTCAGGCATGCAGCTGTCAGCCATTATGCCACATCCCCCTGGCTGCCAACCATCAAATCTGGTACTGCTCTCGAGACACTCCCCTCCTCCTGGAAGGGCCTTCATCCCATACCTTAGGTCTGGAGATGCATTGGGGCTGAAAAAATGGTGTCACCTCGTATGCATTCAGCTGTCCTTTGTCCTAGGGAGGTCATTTGTATTTGAGGAAACTGCATTTGAGGTCTGGTACTCACCTTCCAGGAAGACAGACAGCTGCAGTGGTTACAAAATAAACTCTGGTCAGACAGACCTGGACGCACAGCCCAGCCTGGCCACTTACTTAATGGTGACTGTACATGAGGCTCTCCTCCTCGCTAGCCCTGGTCTCCTCGTGCGTCAAGTGGGATAATCACACCAAGTTCCTGGGTCACGGGACTGCAATGAAAGTACATGCGCGAAGTGCCTGGCACAGAGGGGTGCTTGGTGTGCCCACTTCCCAACTCTCCAGTCTGCCCTCTATCGGAGGAGCCTTCTAGGGCACGCAGCAAAGCCTTTTGGCAGTCTATGGACCCTTTCTCAGAAAAAAAAAAAAAAAGCCTTTAAATACATTAAATAAATTACTTAGGATTACCAAGGAAACTGATTACTGAAGTGCAATTTGCACTCTGGTCATATGTGCTTCTTGATGAACAGATTCAATGTAACAGTATCTAGCAGTAGGTCTAATACAAAATTTTGAGGCAGTAATAAGGAGAAATGTTTTTTTGAGATACCTGCAACAACTGTGATGTGATATGAAAAAAAGCTGTGACTCTACCGGTGACAGTCCCAGATGCTGCTAATACCACTGTGGTTTACTGCACTGGAGACAGATCTGCTCACTCCTCTACTCAACAGCTACGTGATCTGGGCCAACCTACTTAGCCTCTCTGTGCCTGTCTCCTCATCTGTAAAACAGCGTTGCTGTGAGGATGCAATCAGTGGATGAGTACACGTAAAGTGCTTAGATCCAGGCCTAGGACGCGACAGGTGCTCTTTAAGTGTTAGCTCTTATTGTTATATTCAAATGGGCTTCCATAGATCAGGGTGCAGAGTTCATTAACTCAAACCCCAGGGCAAAGCCCTACCTCCAGCTAAGCTTCCCTACTATGGAAAGATGACTCCAACACTACACACAATGCTGTACCATTTGTATTCTTCTGGGACCTGGGATCTTTAAATATCCCCTTTAAAACACTGCCAAGGCCAGGTCTTCTGAGGCCAAGAAACAAGCCCCTTTTCAGGGACTGCCTGCCCTTGGGCTTTGCCTCAGGACAGCCTCCAAGGCCTCTTCCCGTAGCCCCACTTGCCCTCCAACCCCCCTCCCCCGTACCTCCGCTGCCCAAGGCGCTGCAGTTACAGGCTCTGCCATGGCTTCAGGTTTCCCACTTGAGAGTCTAGAATTCGCCTCCAAACCTCTAACAAGCTGAAGGGTAATTTGGAAACCAGAAGCACTCCCTAACTTATTGCAGTCATCATGGGTCAGGGAGGGGGTCTGGGTAGATCAAAGCCATCCCTTCAGTGTACAGATGTGGCAACTGAGACCCAGAAAGAAGCAAAGACTTGCTGAAGGCCACGTGGCAGTTTGCTGGCAGTGCTGGGCCTGTGACCCAAGATTCCTCTTATTCCGTCCTCCTAGATTGGAGCAAAATCTCCATCGTCTTTGACCTCTCCCTTCTTCTTTCTCTCCATCATCTGGTCAGTTGCCACTTCCTGTCAGTTTCATTTCCTCCTAAGTATGGTACCAATCCATTAGCCCCTCTTCATGCCCCTGCCCTGGGTCAGGCCCTCTCTCCCTCCACTCCTCACCTGCCTCCCCATCCCTAGTCCACTCTGCTGCTTGAGCCTTCTTACTCTGTGCCTCTCCTCCCGTCGCATGCCACGGATGTCAAGAGCTCGGAGGAAGCTTATGGTTCACGAGCCCAGCTCCTCACACACCACCCCACTCCACATCCTGCCATGTCAGAGAGGAAGACGCCGAGGCCACAGGGGAATGGGGCCTGCCAAGGTCTGACAGCAAGCAAGAGGGAGAGCTGGCACCCAAACCCAGGTCAAAGGGTCGTGGAATCTGAGTTCTAGAAAGAATTGACTTTAGTGCTATTCCCATGACATCATCCACCTCTCAGAATTACACCCCAAATCCTATTGTTTCAGGTAGCAACTGGAAACGTTGTTTTGGTCAGGACCATAATTGCTACTTCCCCTTCTATGTGCTAATGTAGACAATACTCCATCTCTTTCTTCCACTTCTCCCCAGAGCTCCTAAGGTAGGCCTCCAGCATCCACCAGCCCAAATTGCCTCCTGATCTGTCCCAAGCATGGTTAGGCCCTGCCTGTTCACCAACCATTTTCACAAATATTTCTACTGGCCTGGGCTCAAAATCAGTTTGCCAGTCTCACGTTTGTGGACTTCCCTGTTGCCCTGAATCTCCTAGAATATACTAGACTGTGTCTGCCTCTCCTCTGCTGCCCCAGCACCTGGCACCAGGCCTAGCATAGAATGGAGATTCAATCTCTGAGAAATGAATGAATGAATGAATGAATGAATGAAGATGCTGATATTGCAAGGGGAAAAGAGAAGAATAAGACACAGACAACCCTGCCCTCCAGGAGCTCAGAGTTTACTTATGAACGCAAGATATAGCAAGTAATAGAAATACGTGAATAGAGAACCAGGTTGCCATGTCTGACTTTCCCTGCAGGCCAAGCAGGAGCCTGGGGCACTGCAATGAGGCTGCAATGCAAAAGCAGTTGGGTGCGAGGGTGCAGTAGGGCAAGTCACGGAGGTAGCACCTTGGATCCAAGCGGACATCAAGTTAAGCAGCAGGCTGTAACAGGGCTGGGGGGAGTGGGGAAAACCAGGTAAGGTTTCCAGGAACCAGACACACCATGGTAGTAAAAGCCTGTTCAGAGTGGAGAAGAGAGATTCTGGAAATATTTTTTCAGGGCCTGGTGTGAAGCTGCAGAGGATTATTGGTAAACTGGAGGGGAGTGGGACCAGAGACAGGAGGAAGCCTGGAGATAGATGAGAGGTGTCTGAATGAGAATAGAAGCAGTGGGAAAGGAAAGACAAAGCCAGGCAAAAAATGGCTAAGGAGGGACTTCCCTGGTGGCGCAGTGGTTAAGAATATGCCTGCCAATGCAGGGGACACAGGTTTGAGCCCTGGTCCAGGAAGATCCCACATGCCGTGGAGCAACTAAGCCTGTGCACCACAACTACTGAGCCTGCGCTCTAGAGCCCGCGAGCCACAACTACTGAGCCCACGTGCCACAGCTGCTGAAGCCCGCGTGCCTAGAGCCCGCGTTCCACACAAGAGAAGCCACCACAATGAGAAGCCTGCGCACCACAACGAAGGGTAGCCCCCACCCATCACCGCAACTGGAGAAAGCCCGCGTGCAGCAACAAAGACCCAACGCAGCCAAAAATAAATAAATAAATATTTTTAAAATGTGAATTTTAAAACAAATAAAAATAAATTAAAAAAAAATTGGCTAAGGAACCAATTCCATCTGGTGACTGAAGCTGATGCTATCACCACTGAAATGGGCAACACACTGAGGGGTGGGAGGGGTGCAAGTGTACCTTGAAGTCTTCTCATCCTTAAACTTCATGCATTCACTCATCAAACACTTACTCAACACCCAGGACAGCTCTTGACTCCGCGTGTGTGTGTGTGTGTGTGTGTGTGTGTGTGTGTCTACATATTCTAACCTCTAGGGAATGCTGGAGGCCTCTCCTAACCCTTTACCTTCAGGGAGGACAAGGGGAGGCAAAAGAGACTTCTAGATCTTTGCTACTCAAAGTGTGGTCCATGGACCAGTTGCATCACTATTACTTGGGAACTTGTTAGAAAATGAAGAATTTCAGGTTCCACCTTCTGAAATAGAATTTGCACTGTACTTCTTAAACTTTAATATACAAACCATCTCCTAGAGAGCTTGTTGTCTATGCCGCTGGCCCACGGATCCCACATTGAAGAGAAAGGAACTATGACACAATAAGGGGTCAGTGTGCTGGGGATGAAGCGTTTAATGGGAGGGACCAAGAGAAACTGAGTAAGCCAGGGTTATGGGTTTATTTGTGGGGCCCCCTTCAGGCAGGTAGGGAAGTAAGTTCCCAAGCAGCCCCTCCCCAGCGCCCCCAGAAAGCTACTCAGAGCTGTCTCTGGTCTGGATCAAAGGAGGCCTGGTGGCCCCCATGTAATCTAGCCCAACTCTAGCCCAACTCCAGGCAGGGTGAGAAGGCCCCACAGTGGTTCAGGTCCAAAGCCCTGCCTCAGAAAGAAAAGTTCTCTGAAGAGTATGGTCTTTGAGGACTTAACATGATGGTCTACACTTGGCTAAAGAATCGGAGTTTTGGGGTCCCAGCCAACATCTCTTCCCATCAGAGACACAACTAACGGAGGGTAAGCGAGAACTGCCTCCAGCTCATGCTTTCACTGGGAACATAAGGCTCACATGACAGTCATCTGTGACGGTGTGTTGTATGAGCTCAGGTGTGTGTATTATAATGAAGGCATAACAAATCTTCAAGGAACTACATCAGGTAGGTGAAGGATGGGTGGTTTTTATTTTCTTCTGTATACATTTCTGTTTTGCCCACAATTAACTGTGTTAGTTTAATAATATGAAATTAACAAAGGCTTTATTTCAAAAACCAATTGAATGCAAAGAAAAATCGTGGCGATACACAAATAAGTGCTGGTTTTTGTGGCGTAGATAACTCATTGTATGAGGATTCGAGGGAGAGTTCCAAGGTTTAAGACAGAGCAAGGGCGGTGCTTTGTGACCACCTCGAGGGGTGAGATAGGGAGGGTGGGAGGGAGGGAGACGCAAGAGGGAAGAGATATGGGGACATACGTATGTGTATAACAGATTCACTTTGTTATAAAGCAGAAACTAACACATCATTGTAAAGCAATTCTACTCCAATAAAGATGTTAAAAAAACAAAACAAAACAAACAAACAAACAAAAGACAGAGCAAGGGGTTGGGAAAGGGGTGCCTAAGATCGCCAAGTCTTTATTCTGAAGATGGGCCCACTCAAAAGTCAAAACCTGAATATCTTGAACTGCAAAGCTGTCCAGGCCCTAACCTGGGTAACTGGATTCATTTTTAGAATCAGAGAATCTCAGAACCTGAAGAATCTGAGAGATTAGAGGGCCAACCCTATTCCTTTTTTTTTTTTTCTTACAGGAACGAGTTGAGGCACAGATTGGTGAGGACATCGTGAGCTCTGTACCTTGGCACAGGTCCTTCTCTGCCTGTATCACCCTCCCTTCTGGCCCTGGGTGCCTAGCTAACACCCACTCTTCCTCAAGACTTGGTTCAAACACCACTTACTCTTGTGGGTTAGGTGTTCTCTGTGCTCACAAAATGCCTAATGTATTCCTTTATCATTTATTTGACAAACTACTGAGCACCTACTGTGTGTCATGCACTGTTCTAGGCACCTGGGACACATCAGTGACCCAAAATTCCCTGCTTTTGTGTGTAGCGATTAAGACGTAGCATTTATTTATTCAGCAACTATTTATGGGTCACCTATGTGTGGGGTCCTGTGTGAGGCATAAGCTGTTTTAAGGTCGGGATAATTGTTCACAGCTTTGGCCTCCTCCCTTCACCCCATGGTCAGTGCCTTGTGGACACAATGAATGTTTTCTGAATGAATGAATAATGAAATGGCCGAGGTCACACTCGAGATGGAGCTGGTACTGAAACCCTGGTCCCCTGATAGCTAGAGCTCTTCCCCACCCCACCCCACCCCCGCCCTCTGCTGCATCAGCCCAAATCTTTTAAACCATCACCTCGGGTGGGAAAGGTCAAGAAGGGACAAGATTAAGGGCTGGGTCACCTAGGCAGATCTATTTTGGAAAAGGGGGACCCACCCTATCAGGGACCCTCTCTGGGGAGAGTGGGGAAGTCGCCAGCTTCTCATTTCCCTGCTCAAAAGTTTGGGGCAAGCAAGAAGAGGCCCTCTCCAGTATGGCCCTGTTGGCCCCATTGCTCTGTACAGGGACTGATCTTTTCTTTTTTTAAACATCTTTATTGGAGTATAATTGTTTTATATTGTTGTGTTAGTTTCTGCTGTGTAACAAAGTGAATCAGCTATACGTATACATATATCCCCATATCCCCTCCCTCTTGTGTCTACCTCCCACCCTCCCTATCCCACCCCTCTAGGTGGTCACAAAGCACCGAGCTGATCTCCCTGTGCTATGCGGCTGCTTCCCACTAGCTATCTGTTTTACATTTGGTAGTGTATATATGTCCATGCCACTCTCTCGCTTTGTCCCAGCTTACCCTTCCCCCTCCCCGTGTCCTCAAGTCCATTCTCTACGTCTGTGTCTTTATTCCTGTCCTGCCCCTAAGTTCTTCATAACCATTTTTTTTCTTTTTTAGATTCTATATCTATGTGTTAGCATATGGTATTTGTTTTTCTCTTTCTGACTTACTTCACTCTGTGTGACAGACTCTAGGTCCATCCACCTCACTACAAATAACTCAATTTTGTTTCTTTTTATGGCTGAGTAATATTCCATTGTATATATGTGCCACATCTTATTTATCCATTCATCTGTCAATGGACACTTAGGTTTTTTCCATGTCCTGGCTATTGTAAATAGTGCTGCAGTGAACACTGGGGTGCATGTGTCTTTTTGAATTATGGTTTTCTCAGGGTATATAGCCCAGTAGTGGGATTGCTGGGTGTATGGTAATTCTATTTTTAGTTTTTTAAGGAACCTCCATACTGTTCTCCATAGTGGCTGTATCAATTTACATTCCCACCAACAGTGCAAGAGGGTAGGGACTGATCATTTTGAGGTACATTTCACTTCTGTGTTAAAAACAAGCGTTTTCGTTAAAAAAATATTATGAAATAGACCCTCAAAACATTAAAATATTTACATTCTGGCCCTCTACAGAAAAAGTTTGCTGACCATGCTCTAAACGAGAATACACCTGTGAGATCTTGTGATTTTTCTCTTAGGTTCCAAATAAAGTTTATTTAAAATTAGGTTTTTCTTTCAAACCTGTAGCACATTTTCAATCTCCTGTAACAAGGTCAGAACTGGAAAAAGAATGCCAACAATAAAGTGACTATTTTAATAATCTATTAAAATACATCAGATATAACTTTATCTTGTAATATCAGGAAAATAAATATATTAATTGTTTCACACATACACACACACAAAAAACAAAGCCACCACTGGGGCTGCAGAGACCTCCCCCCCACACACACCCCGCCTCCGGGGCGGGATCTTTCCCTCTGAGCCAAACGCGGTGCCTGCCTTTGGCAGCTGGAGCGGCTGCACTGCAGCGCCCTCTGCCGGACTCGGGGCGGCTCTGCCGCTCAGCCGGGCCGGGGAGGAAGGCCGGCGGGGGCCGGGCCGCTTTCGAGGAGCCTCATGTTCCGGAGGAGCTGAGGGACCGTGACTCATCCCTCTGGCAGTGCCCGCACAGGCTGCCCCCGCAGGCTCGCCGCCTCTGCCAGCGCCTGGTGACGCACCAAGACGCGCGGAGGCGCTCTGCGCACGAAAAGCAGCCCCGGGTGGCCTCGCGACAGTGGCACCTGCTCCGCCGGCCCGGGCCCCGCCCTGCCTGAACCCCCAACTTGGGGAAGCTTCCGGCCCTGGAAGCCCCACTCATCTCCACTCTCACTGAGTCTTCATCGCTAACCTCGAATAGGGGTTGTTTTGTTACACGGCCTTAACAGAATAGGAAACTGAGGGCGACAGAAACGTGAAGTGAGGGCCAGGGTCATGCAGCAGCTAAGATGCAGAGGAGAGACTAGATGAACCAGTTATCTCTGACCCCAAAGTTCAAGGTGCGCTTTACCCAGCATCAAGCTGCATTGTCCTCCTAACTGCCCCCCAACCCCACTTACAGATATACACAGGAAGGGAAGGTTGGGACGTATCATAAGGACTTTGAAAGTCAAGCACTATAGTAAACATTTGCCATTTTGGAAATAAAGGAAAAGCTGTAAGTGGCATTTAAGAAGAAAGTCAGGTGGACGTTAAGCCTTGATTCTGTCAAGATGTTTTATTAGGGAGCAGAGGACATGATTAGAGCTTTGAGTTTGGAAGATGCACCAGAGGAAAACAGATCAGAAGTGGCCCCTGAGGTAGTCCAGCAGTGCTCAGTAGGGCCTAAATCAAAGTCATGAAAGTGGGGAAAAAAAGGTACAGATCCAAAAGACATTGGGGTGGGAAAAGGCTTAATGATAGATTGGATTTTCAAAAGTGAGGTTAGTAAACTCCACATAGCACTTTGTACCTCTCCTAAGGTATTTACTGCACTTGATTTTGCCTTCTTTATTAGAGTGATGTTTTGTCGGCCTTGTTAGATGTTAAGATTCAGAGAGTGGTGCTGGTAGCTCAGGCCCCACCCCTGCCTTGGAGAACATGACCTTGTGGGGGAGAATAAAGATGTCTGGGGGCAGTGTCCATCCTGTCAGCTGAATGGAACATAGGTGAGGGCAGAGCTGCTTGCCCACATACTACTAAATATCCTTCTTGGGCTTACAGTTTGCTGAAACACCTGAGCAGGTAGGTTGAGCTGCTCTAGCAGCCCCACCCAAAGCCAGGCATCAAGATCTGTGCAACTGGCTGTGGGTACCTGCTACCAGATAGTAACACTGAAGGGGCACACCTCGGGGCAGGCAGCATGGCCCTTTTGTGATAGAATACACCATTTTTATACAAGGGTAAACTATCCAGTCATCAGAACACCCACCAAGACAGAAACCCCATGGGACTTGGGAGTGTTTTCTGGGAGTGAACCCAAAGGTAGCCAGATCTGCTTCCAAACCCACACTATGGTCTATCCAGAACATCAGGCCCAATAGGCCCAGATGCCAACCCAGCCCGTCTTCCAGTGTATACTGTATATAGATGGACACGGTGAATGAGAGCACCTTGCTGGGAACAGGTGGTTCCCTAGTTCCTCAGGACCCCACTCCATAGACACCAGCATGGAAGAGGGGGCCACTCCTAATTCCTGGTACTTTCCATCCTTCACCATTCATACTTGCCGTTATCCTGGGCTCTCCTGGATAAAAAATCATGACCCCACTGTCTCCTAATGTTACCATGTGCTGCTTGTCTCCTTCATCTACTCCCCACTTCCTTCCTTGAAGTCCAACAAAGTATGTTATCAAGCCAGAGTTTGGGGGGGTTGTTTCTTTTTGATCAGGAAAAGGAGTTGCCCCCACTTTGGGAGTACCAATGAACAACAGCCCTAGTGCCTAGAGCCCATGTTTCCAAGGGATATTTACCCTTGGAGCCTGAGCGTAGGCTTTCACAAATATACAGAAACAAGTGTGTGTGTGTGTTTGTGTAGGAGGGGCTTATGTGTGTTCTTTAGCCCCTAAGCATTTTTCACGTGGGCTCCAATATTCTTCATGAAGGAGGAAAAGTTGTGCAGGGAAAAGTGGAAAACATGTCAATTCTCCCTAAATTAATCTATAAACTAATTGCTGTTCCAATCAAATCTCCACAGGAATTTTTCATAGAACTTGACAAATTGATTTGAACGTCCATATGAAAGAGAATATGTACAAGAAGAGCTAAAACAGTTTTGGAGGAAAAAGGACAATGAATGATGATTCATTATATAAGGTATCGAATCTATAATAATTAATAGGGTGTGGCATTGGCACAGAAATAGACAAGTAAATGAATAAAAGAGAACAGAGAGCTCCCTAGCCAACTCATGTAATAAGATATTAAATAAATAATATGTGTCATTTATAAGTCTGTGGTGAGAAGATGAACTATTCAATAGAACAACTGGTTTTCCATTTGAAAAAAACTAAATTAGATTTCTGCCTCATAGTACATGCCTGCACACAGGCACACAGGCACACAGATACACAGACATTCCAGATAGCTCAAACAACTAAATACGAAAAAATAAAACATACCTATAACCACAACGAGAAGCATGTAGGCATATATATTTGTGACTCTGGTGTAGAGAAATCCTTTTTAAACAACACACATACACAACACAAAAGCCATGAAGGAATGCTTGATAAATTTGAATCTACATCAGAACATTTCTTAGATGAAAGACACCACCAATAAAGTTAAAAGACAAATGATAAATTGGGGAAAATATTATTTGCTATATATATTATATAAAAATTAATCTCCATATATAATTTCCGTAAATCAATAAAAAAGGCAGACAACTCAAAAGATATATAGCAAAGTATATGGTCAGTCAATTCAAAAGGAGAGTTACAAACGGTTAATAGACATTTGGGAAAATTCACAACCTCTAGTAATCAAGGAAAGGCAAATGAAAAGAACCATCAGATACCATCTTTCACCCATTACACTGATAACTAAAAGTTTGATTCTATCAAGTGTTGGCATGGAGCTGAGCAAAACTGATACTCTCATACACTGCTGAGTGGAGGACAGGCATCACAGGTAGGAATTTGGTAATACCTATTAGTATGTAAAATGCACATCCCCTATTACCCAGCAACTCTACTTCTTCACATCTATCCCAAAAAAGCTCTTGCACGTGTACACAAATGTTTATTGAATGGATTCTTATTGAAATATCAGCTGTCAAAATTTAGAAACAACCTGAGTTCATCAGATGGGTAAGTAGTTAAATAAACTCTTATAAATGTCATACTCTGCAAAATTGTGTAACATTTTAAAAGAGTAAGTTAGGACTTCTGCTTCTGGGAAGATGGAGTAGATAAACTTTTGTCCCCCGATTCCCTCACTAAGTAAAACTAAAAACTAAGTACAACCGAAACTCTTGAACATTATAAATAAAAGAGACACCAGAAGACTCTGAAAGGTGGAGAGAAGGGACACCAGAGAGACCTCAGGACTCGAGGAATGACACGATGGTAAGTTCCCTGGATTTGTTTTGCCTCATGTATCTCAGAGTTGGAGCTTAAAAAGCTTGCAACATGGAAACACCAATGGGTGCAGACAAAAAACAAAAACATAAAAACCTATGTCTCTAACCAAAGGACCAGAAAAGGCGGTACACCAGCCAGATAGAAAATTTTAGACACTAACTGCTCTATTACAGCCAAACATCACAGGAAAAGAAAAATGTGGCCCCAACCCTCAACCCCACCTGCAAAGAAAGGGTTGAAAACACAGACTTTCACCCTTGCTGAACTGTAACCAGGGGTAACCTCCATACTGGGGTGATGTTGAAGAAGGCTGAGTGGGGAGCTGGGATGCACCTACTAGACAGAAAATCAGCAAGGATACAGAACTCAACAACACCCTCAACCAACGGTTTCTAATTTAACATTTACAGAACACTCCATTCAACAAAGAAGACTACACATTCTTTTCAAGTGCCCATGGAACAAGCTATGTTATACCATACCCTGTGCCATAAAACAAGCCTTAACAAATTAAGAAAAAAACAATTGAAATAAAATGAAATGTATTTTGTGACTGCAATGGAATCAAACTAGAAATCAATAATAACAGAAAGATAACAGGAAATATCGAAACACTTGAAAACCAAACAGCACACTTCTAAATAATCCATAGGTCAAAGATGAAATCTCAAGAAGAATTTAAAAAAATACATTGAACAGAATAAAAATGAAAATACAACATCGCAAAATTTGTGGGATGCAACTAAAGCAGTGTGTAAATGGAAATTTATAGAAAAGAGAAAAAGTGTCAAATCAATAATCTATGTTTCTACCTCAAGAAACTAGAAAAAAAGCACAAGATAAAGCCAGAAGAAAGGAAATTAGGAGCAGAAATCAATAAAATTGAAAACAGGAAAACAATTAGAGAAAATCAATGAAACAAAGATCAGCAAAACTGGGGGCTTCCCTGGTGGCGCAGTGGTTGGGGGTCCGCCTGCCGGTGCAGGGGACATGGGTTTGTGCCCCGGTCCGGGAGGATCCCACATGCCGCGGAGCGGCTGGGCCCGTGAGCCATGGCCGCTGAGCCTGCGCGTCCGGAGCCTGTGCTCCGCAGCGGGAGAGGCCGCAGCGGTGAGAGGCCCGCGTACCGCAAAAACAAACAAACAAACAAACAAACAAACAAAGATCAGCAAAACTGACAAACTCCAGTAAGACCTACAGAGAGAGGAAAAAAAAAGAGAAAACACAAGTTATTAATATCAGGAACGAAATGAATATCACTACAGACCCTTCAGACATCAAAAGGATAATAAAGGAATAAACACTAAGAACAACTCTATACACTTAGAGAATTGTGATGAAACTGAGCAATTCCTTGAAAAACACAAATGCCCAAAACTCACTCAGTAGGAAATAGATGATTTGAATAGCCCTATCACTATTAAGAAAATTGAATTCATAATTTTAAAACTCCCAAAAAAGAAATACCCAGGTCCCATGGTTTCACTGGAGAATTCTACCAAATGTTTAAAGAATTAACACCAATTCTACACAATCTCTTCCAGAAAATAGAAGAGGAGAAAATGCTTCCCAAATAATTTTATGAAGCTAGTATTATCTTGATGCCAAAACCAGATGACAGTCGCACACAAAAACGAAAACTACAGACAAATATCCCTCATGAAAATAGAAGTAAAACTCCTCAACACAACATTAGTATTTAGAATTCAGTTAGAATTATACACGATTATCAAGTGGGGTCTATTCCAGAGATGCAAGGCAGTTTCAATATCTGAAAATAAGTCAATGCAATCCACCATTTTAATAGACTAAAGAAGAACAATCACACAATTATATCAATCAATGCAGAAAAAGCACTTAACAAAATCCAACACCCATTATGATAAAAAGAAAAATAAAAACCCTCTCAGAAATAGGAAAAGAAAGGAATTTCCTCAACTTGAAAAAGAGCATCTACAAAACACTTAACAGCTAACACTAAACTTAATGGTGAAAGATAATGCTTTCCTCCTCAGATTGGGAACAAGGCAAGAATGTCTGCCCTCACCACTGGAATTCAACATAATGCTGGAAGTTCTAGCCAGTACAATCAGGCAAGAAAAGGAAATAAAAGGCATACAGATTGAAAAGGAAGAAATAAAACTGTCCCTATTTGGAAATAATCTGACGGTATAGGTAGAAAGCCCCAAGGAACTACAAAACAGTTCCTAGAAGTAACATGTGAGTTTGGCAAGGCTGCAGGATACAAGATACGCACACAGAAATAAATCATATTTCTACATACCAGCAATGAACAAATGGATGCCAAAATTTAAAAATACAATACCATTTACAGTTTCTCAAAATAAAATGTTTAAGTGTAAATATAACAAGACACGTATAGGACTTGTATGCTAAAAACTACAAAATGCTGATGAAAGAATTCAAAGAGACCTAAATAAGTTGAGAAATATACTGTGTTCATGGATTAGAAGACTCAACACAGTAAAGATGTCAATTCTCCCCAAATTTATATACAGGTTTGGTGCAATTCCTATCAAAGTTCCCAAAAAATCAACTTAAAATGCATCACAAACTAACCTTATTTTGGTAATCATTTTGAAACATATATATGTGCACCAAATCATGTTGTACACCTTAAACTTACATGATATTATATGTCAATTATATTTCAATAAAGCTGAAAAAATGCATCACGAACTTAAATGTAAAACTATAAAATTTTTACAGAAAGGAAAATATTCGAAATCTAGAGCCAGGCATACAGGCTAGATTCTATACATGACAATCAAACAATGACATGAACAGATAATTCATTGAAGAGGATATATGGATGGCAAATAAGCACATAAAAAGATGTCCTATCACTTGCTATTAGGGACATGCAAATTAAAACCACAATAAAATATACTACATACCTATTAGAATGGCTAAAAATTTTTTAAAATGACCGCACCAAATGTTGGAGAAGACGCCAAGAAATTGGATCCCTCGTACATTGCTGATGGGAATGTAAAATGGCATGGCTATTCTGGAAAACAGTTTGGCAAGTTACTTTAAAAGCTAAACTTGCAAATACCATATGACCCAGCAATTGTACCCTTGGACATGTATCCCAGAGAAATGAAAACTTCCGTTCACATAAAAACCTGTTACATGATTGTTCATAGCAGCTTTATTTATAATAGCCCCAAACTGGAAATAATCCATATGTCCTTCAACAGGCGAATGGATAAACTATTTGTGGTACATCCAAGCCATGGAAAACTACTCAGCAATTAAAAAAAACAGACCGTTGATATGCACAACAACCTGGATGAATCTCCAGATAATTATATTGACTTAAAACCGAACAATCCCTAAAGGTTACATACTGGATGATTTTATTTACATAACATTATCAAAATGACCTAATTTTAGGAATGGAGAACAGATTAGCGTTGCCAGGGGTTAAGGAGGAGGTGGGGGGTGGGGAGAAAACTGGGTGTAGCTATGAAAGGGCAACTTGAAGGATCCTTGTGGTGATGAAAATGTTCTGTATCTTGACTGTATCAGTGTTACTATCCTGCTGGTGATATTGTCCTATAGTTTCGCAAGAGGTTGTCATTGAGGAAAACTGGGTGAAGGGTATATGGGATCTATTATTTCTTAAACTGCATGTGAATCTTCAATTACCTCAAAATGAAAAGTTTGATTGAAAAAGAGTGAGTTAGATCCATGTGTCCTGACATGGTAAGGTTTCCAAGATACATTGTTAACTGAAAAAAAGCAAGTTACAGATCAATATATACCGAGTAATACCATTTATTTTTAAATACCCACATAAAACCAAACTATGTATACATAGAAAGAGATTAGGAAGAGAGCACTCTTTGCTGATAACAGTGGTTGTTACCTCTGGGGAGCAGACCTGGGGAGGGAAGAGGATTTTAACTGTAGCTAGGCTGTTTGATTTTTTTCACAATGAGAATATCTTCATATACCACTTGTATAGTAAAAACACTATCCTGGACACAGCTACAGTATACTAGGAATTCAAACCTGTTTTGCTTGTCCTGATCTGACCTATCCCTGTTTCACCACCACTGTGGCCAGAGGGCCCAGCTCACATCCCCCTGCCCTTGAGCCTCAAGGAAGTGCCTCCTGGGCCCACCTTATTTGGAAACAGGCCCATTAGCACTACTATTGAGGTATGGATGTACCACCCGGAAGGGCCAATGTCCCCATGACTGTGAATCTACCCACTGCTGCTGACTTAAAAATACACAAAGCTCAGCCCATGCTAATCAATGCAACAGCAGTTTCCATAAGGTTCGGGTTGACAAACTGTCATGCAAGTTTCGATGCTGAGGGCACCAAAGGCCTCCCCACCCTCTGACTTGAAATACCGCAGCAGCAGTCGAGCCTCTTTTGAGAAAACTGAGAGCAGCAGGCATGAATAACAATTGAACACCTACCCCCAGCTGTGCCTGGCTGAGAGCAGACTCACCGTAGGGGGGCCTCTGAGAGTGCTTCATTCATTGATCAGATATTTATTGAGCACCTACTGTATACTATTCTAGGCAGTGATAATAGCAATGAATCAAACAAAGTCCCTGCCCTCGTGGAACTCCCATTCTAGTGGGGGAGCAGATGATAGGCAAGATAAATAAATTATATGTTATGTGGTATTAAGTGCTATACGAAAACATAGCATGAATGGATGTAAGGTGTTGGGTGCTGGGGGCTGAAATTTTAGAAGTGGTGGCCAGAGAAGGCTTCACTGAGAAGGTAACATTTCAGTGGAGGGCTGGAGGAAGTGAGGGAGCCAGCTACAAAGCTATGCAGAGGTTGTGCACATTTTCCATTTGCCCCTCCAGATCTCGTCCACCCTTTTCCACCCAGCTTCGTGCCTTGGTAGGCTGACCTGTATAGACTGCATCGACAGGTTCCCTCGCCCTCTGGCTTCGGGTTAGGTTTGACCAATGGGAGGCACCTGCAAGGAGATCAGAAGGAAAGAGAAAGTGAGATATTTTTCATCAGCTCTCGCTGTGCAGGTTCGTCACGGGTTGGCTGCATCCCTCCACCAAAGACCACAATTCCTGTCAGGTGGCCTTCTCCATACAACAACATTTCCCCAGTTCCCATAACCACTCTCTCCCAGGATCCTGACTGATACACTGGGATAAAGCACTCCAGGCAGAAGGAAAAGCAGGCACAAAGCACGAATGTGCCTGGAAAGCTTAAAGAATGATCAGGAGATGAGTGTGGCTGGGATGAGGGAGGTAACGGAAGGATTTGTAGGAGATCATGTCAGGGAGGTAAGGGGGGTGGCAGATTCTGAGGGCCTCGCAGGCTACCCTAAAGACTTTTTTTTTGTTTGTTTGTTTTGTTTTTGTTTTTTTGTTTTTGCGTTAGGCGGGCCTCTCACTGTTGTGGCCTCTCCCATTGCGGAGCACAGGCTCCGGACGCGCAGGCTCAGCGGCCACGGCTCACGGGCCCAGCCGCTCTGCGGCATGTGGGTTCTTCCCAGACCGGGGCACGAACCCGTGTCCCCTGCATCGGCAGGCGGACTCTCAACCACTGCGCCACCAGGGAAGCCCTAAAGACTTTTAATATGAGTGAGATGGGGAACAATTAGAGGATGTTGAGTAAAAGACTGACATAGACTATGTTTTAACAGCATCATTTTAGGAGACTAGTGACAGGCAAGAGAGGATGATGGCTTGGACTAGGTGGTAGCAGTGGAGGTGGTGAGACGTGGTCGGATTTGAAATAGATTTTGAAGGTGATGCCGAAAAATCCTGTTCACTAAAATGACCAGAGCGAAAGCCCAAACCCAAGATCAGAGACTTGTCACCTCTTAACACTGAATATCACTGAAAATTCTGTCATTCCACAAGATTTCAGAAGTCCCTGCATGCGGCTCGACAATCCTAATCCATTACCACTTGTGTAGGACACACAACTCTAGGCCAAAGGCCCATCCCCAAAGGTTCCCAAAGTGTACCTGACTCCAGAACAATTCCATAAAACTATCATCACAGACTTTCTAGCCAACCTACCCCACCCTAAAGCCACAACTCTATGGGGGTTGTGCTGCGTGCCATTTTGCCCCCAACTGGGTCCAGCCTCTGCCTCCACTGGCTCCTCCGTGAGTTGGCCTAACCATGTCACATCAGAATTCTAGGAAACACTGTCCACACCTGCCCTGTTCCTACCTCCTGTCCCCTGCTCACCAGCACTCACAGGCTGGCAGCAGATGGATGGCATCCATCAACCACTGAGCAGATAGGGATGGGTCCCAGAGATAGTCAGAACACAGTGTGGGCAACATCTCAAAGGTACCATGATTTTGATAAGGATTTTAAATTTTGCCTGGCAGCCATAAACTAGATCACTGGCAGATCATTGGGAAGAAAGAGAAAATAGAAAAGTCGGCTCCACAGGCTAAAAGCCCCCAGCCTGGAGTATCTTCTGGGAAGAAAAGCACCCTGGCATTTTTTGAGAGCACACTGTTGATGCTCAGGACAAGGCCTATTGCTTCATATTCGTGAACACCCAGCAAAGGCACCCAGCTGCAAACTGGAAAACAGCACATGATTCTGAGGACTCATTCCAGAGCCAGGAAAAACTGATGGTATTTTGTTTATGTTCAGAGAAATCAATCCAGAGATCAGCCCCACAGCCAAAGTCAGCAAGACCAGGGAGAAAATTGCTGCCAGTCGGGGAGGGGATGAACTGCACTGGAATCCTGGATCCAGGACTTTGAAGCTATGTGCCCTTGGGTAAGATTCTTAACCCTCCAAGGACCTCAATTTTCTAACCTGTAAAATAGAGACGATACCTACCTCACAGAGTTGCATTAAGGATCAAAAGAGCTTGTGTGCGTAAAATGTGTCTGGTGCGGCCTCTGGGATACTGGCTGCTCACTACACGTTGTTTTTTTTCTCGTGTCCCCTTATCTTTGGCAAGAGCCAGGCCAGTGGTATGGTGCAACTATGGAGTTCCAGTGGCCCCTGTTGCCCTTAGGAAGATCTCTCTGAGGAATTCTCTGGCTCTTTTATGCCAATGCTGTTTTTTGCTCTTTACTAAATGGGCATCCTGGGCAGCTGGCATTTGATCCCAGCAGGACGTGATTCCATGCACAGCTGGTCACTGAAGGGCATTAATGCCTATTAATTAACCGTACATTCAGCTGACCTGCCTAGGCAGCTGCTTTCATTTCCAGAGTCCCAAATCTTTTCTTATTCCATTCCAGGTTGTTTGAATTTCTACGTATGGAAAGCTGTTGACGCAGACCGTGGCTCTCTCCTCTCCTCTTTCATCCTCTCAGCCTCTCCTCTCTTCTCCATTCACCTCCCTCTGCCTGCCCACACCTTGGCTCTCCATCTTTTTCCTTCTCTCCCTTAGCTCTTTCACTAACCCTCATCCGAAGACAGTGCTTATGGAGAGAGCAGTTAAAAGTGGCTCAAGTGGATGCATCGTCAGGCTTGGGGGAAACCACTGTACTTTCTCTTTGCCCTGTCCTACCAGCCCATCCCCAAGCCCACTTTCCCGTCCCTTCACACTAGGCTGGGTAATGGGATGACAAAGCAAAACATGGCTGTCACCCTCAGGGAACTCTCAATCTAGTGGGAGAGACAGAAGCCCCACAGTGTTATGAAGAGCTGGAGAGGGAGGTACAGAGATGGGAAAGTGTGCTTGCCTCTGAGGGGTGGGGGAAAGCTTTACAAAAGAGCGGAGGCTTGAACTCAGCCTTGAAACCTGAATTTATTTTTCCAAATGGAGAGAGGGTCAAAGGGTATCCCAGGGGAGGAGGTGGCATCGATGAAAGAAGGACAGTGTGTGTTTGGCGCTCTGTGTGGCCAGATGGTAAGGTCTAGGAGATGAGCACCAACAATCCTTGAAGGAGAATCTGGAGCCAGCTTGCTGGGCAGCGTGACTGAGGGGGTTAGGGCGTGAGGGTGGACCTGGTGAATGTTGAGAAGGGACGTGATGAAAGCCAGGTTTTAAGAAGATAACTCTGGAAGGCAGAGAGACCAGAAGAAAAACGGAGGCCAGTTAGGAAGCTGCTGCAATGGTCGTGGCATGAGCAGAGGCCCTGAACTAGGGTGCTAACCTTGGGAATGGAAACGAAAGGGCAGAGGTGCCCCCGGGGCCTACTCCTCTAGCTTCAGCCTCTGTTTTGAATTCATTCTTCACCTTTTCCCCAATATCTTCTCCCTCGATGATCTTAATGGATGCTGGGTCTCAACCCTAACTCCCACTTCAAAGTGGATTTATCCCAAATCTATATCTTGAGGTTGACTTCTAATGTACACCTGGGATCAAATAGTGGCTGTTTTCTGAACATTCTCAAAATACCATCTCATCATGTTCAAACCTGCCGTCAGGGTGCCTGCAGCTCAGCCCTAAGCCAGCCCAAGGAAACTGTGGACCTAGGCTACCTTACAGGCTTCTGGGGCCTAACTCAGCCACTGAAGGATTATTTTACACCTTTCTGGGACAAATTTGATTTCCCAGTTCTAAACCACCAATTCCATGTGGACTTGGAGGACTCAACATGTTCATACCTTGGGGATGGCCTTCCTTCCCTCATGTCCTGTCAAGTCCCTCAGCAGTGGTCCTCAGCCAGGGGTGGGTCCTCCCAGCCCCTGGAAGTATTTGGGAATGTGTAGAGGCATTTCTCACTGTCACAATGACCCCAGGGTGCTAAGTGGGCCAGAAGTCAGGATGTTGAACATCCTGCAATGCGCAGGACCATCCCACGCTGCAAAGAATCGTCTCACCCCAAGTGCCAATAGTACTCTCACTGAGAAACACTGTGACCACGAGCTCAGTTGAGGGCAGGAATTCTGTCTATTTTGTTCTCTACTGTGTTCAGCAGAGTGCACAGCACATGAGGGTGTGCAATGAGTGTTTGTTAAATTAATAAATTGACTCACCCCTTCATATAAGCAACACCTACTGAGCATTGCCCTGGTGCTGGGGATAGAAAAACAAACAAGACTTGGGCAGTGCCTTTGTCCCTTAGCCAGCCTTAGCTGGGAAGGGTAAAGATGATCCTGAGATGGAGGCTGAAAGTCAAGAACACGTCACCTTCCAGAACTACCACGGGGTCCCTTCCTAGCGAGCAGAACGTACTGCCAGTTAAATGATGGATTGAAATTCATTCATTCATTCAACCAGCACTTGAATAGCACGTGAACTTTTTGAAGTACCTTCTCACACATGATCTTGCTGGAGTTGGCCTGGGAGGAGGGGAGGGTTAGGGCGGGGGCTGGAAGCAGAGTGGAGGCCTGAGAGGTTCCTGCCCAGCTCGGGCTGGAACAGACAGGCCCAATCAGACAGTCTCTTGGGACTGGGGGGCGGGTCTGGTGTAAATGGAAATGTGTGCCACATGGCCTGAATTGCAGAGGCCGGCCTCAGGCTCCCACAGCCCCCAAACACTTCCAGATGGATTTATTTATAACTCCCAAAGCAGAGGCAGCACTCCGTTCCTTTTCCTCACTCTCCTCCCCACTCCTGGAGCAAGGCTTGGCCGCCCCTTTCCACTCCGGAAACCAGCAGGAGATGGGAATGTGCTGTACTGCTCAGCCCAAGTTCATGGTCACTGCCTGTCCCCTAGGTGGCAGCAGCAGCT
>NW_020173119.1:117139-145320 GCF_003031525.2 Neophocaena asiaeorientalis asiaeorientalis | reverse complement strand
TCTCTGCTAAATGGGTGGTGTGAACCGGTCATGTTCACTCTGGTAAGTTTCTATTCCAGACTTGCCTCCAGTTTGTAAAGCCAGTCACACCCATTTCTTCTCATTTTCTGTCTCTGGTAGATTCTGAGCTCCCTCCCCTCCCCCTTCTCCCATAGGATACTACTTCTCACTGTACAGGCTGCCAGAGGCTTTGGACTCAGATGTTTTCCAAATCAGGAAACTGAAGCTCAGAGAGGTTGAGTGACTTGCCCAAGGTCACACAGCATGTTAACTAGCAGAGCCAGACATCTAAAGCCCTAGGCTCTGTCTCTGATGCTAGTGCCTCCTGGACCTCACGTTTCCTCATGTGTGAAGTGGAACAAATGCGTGGCAGGTGGTCTGGTTGGAAGTGTGGGCTCTGGAACTGCTCTGTATTGAGTGTGTGCTGGTTCTGTCATTTACTGGCTGGATGACCTTCGATGAGTCACTCTTCCTCTCTGTAACTCAATTTCTTTATCTTTGAAAGATTAAAGAGAGAATGGGGGGCTTCCCTGGTGGCGCAGTGGTTGAGAATCTGCCTGCCAATGCAGGGGACACGGGTTCGAGCCCTGGTCTGCGAAGATCCCACATGCCACGGAGCAACTGGGCCCGTGAGCCACAATTACTGAGCCTGCGCGTCTGGAGCCTGTGCTCCGCAACAAGAGAGGCTGCAATAGTGAGAGGCCTGCGCACCACGATGAAGAGTGGCCCCCGCTTGCCACAACTAGAGAAAGCCCTCGCACAGAAACGAAGACCCAACACAGCCACAAATAAAAATTAATTAATTAATTAAAAAAAAAAGAGAGAATGGACTGAAATGGTTTAGCACAGTGTCTGGCCCATAGTAAGCCCACAATAAATAATAACCAATATGATAGCTTATTGCTCAGTTGCATCATTAGAAAGCTCACAGCTCCCATCTCTTAAAATATGGACCAGGCCCCATACAAACATCGCCTCGTGACCCCTCACACTATACAGAAAGAAGCAGACTTGGGTTTGGAGAGATTAATGACTTGCCTAAGGCCACCCTTGTAGGAATAGAGGAGGGGCTTGAACCCGGTTCTAGGTGAGTCCAAGGTTACGGATTCCATGTTTCTTATAGTCCTATAAACTCCTATAGAGTCTGAAGGATAAAAGCCCCCATATGAATCCTTTGCCCTGCCTCTCCCACACGACCCCTGCCCTATCTTGCCTCCTTTAGGACTGGCCCAGGAGCTCTTTCTGTCTGAGCACTTCGGTGGCCCTAAGCAGGGCCTGTGAGCACATCAGACCTAGAGGAACCTGGGGCTGAAGCCTTCCCGCTTCCCTCCTCTCCTAGCCACAGCTGGAACTGGTGGTGGCTGGAGGGGGCAGGGTGGCAAAGAAGGCAGATGAAGCCTCCAGGGTCAAGCTTCTAGATGCACCATATCTGTTTCCTGTACAACCTCTCTGCCCTCAAAGTTACTCAGAACCAAAGTCTGGTGAACCCACCTCTCTGCCTCCATGGGTCCAGACAAATTTTCCTGCAGCTGTTTAGCGACACATGACACCAGATTTCTGCCCCAGCGGGAGTCTACGGTATTCTCACATTCCTTTCTGCTTGCTGCTACGCAATGAAACATGCATCATTTCTGCATGTTTTCCCATCCCACACCACACATCAGTACCACCAGTGATGGCATGAGGGAATAGCACAATCTCTGTGCACATATGGGCAAGGAAATAAGCAGATGCTTCTCTCAGCTGAACGTGACTCACCAAAGGGGCTCCAAACGCCATGAACAATTAGGTTCGATCTAGCTGTATGTCCCTCAGCTTTTCAGTGAGCTGCCCAGGAAGCTCAGAATTCCTGATAGCCCAAGAATAAGTGCAGAGTTACTTCATAAATGCCCAGCACAGAAAGGACATTTAATAACTGCTTAATCTCTATCCAAACAAAGTAACTCTCAAAGTTTGTGGACAAACATTACCAGAGAGTCCCAGGGGCAGCTCCTCTCTGCTTCCAGCATTGACGTTTAGGAAAGATTCCTCATCAAGCACAGGCATTGGCCCTTACCCCAGAAACGACCAGATCTCCAGCCCCAGCCCTACTGCATAGGCTCTCTGAGCCTCGGTTTCCTCCTCTGTTGTTCTGAGGCATCTAGCATGAGTCAGGTACATTGATACTTTCTCAACAGACAGTACATTTATCAAGCTTTACCTTGGAGTCAAAGTAAAGTTTTACACATTCTAGAGTCATCTGGAGGATGATTCAGGAAATTCTTTATTCTCTCAATACTTATTGAGCATCTACTAGGTACAGAGATGCATGGGAGAAACAAAATAAATTCAAAATAAAGTTTCTTTCCTCCAAGAGACTCTAATACAGCTGGACATTTAGATAAGTGTGGAATATTTCAGAATTTCTGAATGCCTTGAGGAGCCAGGCAAGTACTGTAAATGAGTGAAGGAAGCTGGAGTAATATAATAATAATTAATAATAATAGGGAGTGGTGGGAACTGTGGCGAACTGGAGAGCAAGAGCTCCATCTAACAGGGAAGCCATCACCCCAATCCAGCTAACTACTAACCTGTAAGAATGCACAGCCAGTATTACTAGACTTCTCTGTTTTTCAAAGAAGCCAGAAATCCAGATTGAATGGAAAGATTACTAATTGTGACTTGTTAACAAATAATTTAGAAAAGAAACAAACCACAAGCAGACTAAACCAAACATATCTGTGGGCATTATTCGGCCCACCAGCCACCGGTTTATGACCTGTCCATTATGGTAGATGATACACTGCCAAAATAAGTGTTACTGACAATAAGTTCTGGAGGTGCTCAGAGGAGGACGTGAGTCCCTTGGGTTGGTATAATCTGGAAAACTTTCCTCAAGGTGGTCAGATTCAGACCAGGCCCCAAAGTGTGGGTATGAATCTGATAGGCAGAAGGAAAGGGCACAAGGCTTTTGGCAAGAATAGACGGGGGAACCAAGAAGGTGGTAGTCAGAGCTCAGAGGTAGTGAAGGGGTGCATCTGGCTGTTATGAAGGCATCTTGGGGGAACGGCAACCTCTGGCCTTTGGTTGGTCTCAGTGGACGAGGTTTCTTGTGACCAGAATCAGGAATCTCAGAGTGGAGGAAACAAGGGAAGATAGGGACCTACTGTTTAGAGGGTCTGATTCTGAAAAGCCAGTCAGAGAGTAATATTAAACACAGACAAGGCCTTTTCTAGAATACAGCAATGTAAAAATCTGTGAGAAGCACAAATAAATAATGCAGGATCCTGGCTGGTGACTAGAAACAGGTCCAGAAGGTGGGAATGGATAAACCACAGTACGATGAGACGTACCATGTAGGAAAGGGGGCTCTGGCCCCATACAAGCACTGGAGAAAGGAAAAAATGAACAGGAGCTTTGAAATAGCCAGCAATCCACAAAAATCCTGGAAACTATTTTAAAAACACTTTAGTAAGAGCCAAGGTAAAATATATGTCCAGGATTAAAAGCCCCAGGGATTAGAAACCATTCTCCCACAGGGCTCTCTGGCAGCTGGGATAGTAATGGAAGGAAAGAAGGCACTTTACCCAAAGTGGAGGGCATGGAGACGTGTGGCATGCAGGTGTCAGGGAGAATAATATTGGCCTTCTATCAGATTATGTAACCCCTAAAACAAGAGGCAAGGTGGTTAAGGGTCATAGAAAAAGCATAAGTGTGGTAGGCAAAATTATGGCCCCCCCCCAAATATGTCCGTGTCCTAAATCACCAGAACCTGTGAATATGTTAGGTTAAATAGCAAAGTCCGGAAATAAGGTTTGCAGATGGAATTAAGGTTGCTAATCAGCTGACCTCAAGATGGGGAGACTCCCTTGCATGTAGTAGGTGGGCATAATGTAATCACAAAGGTCCTTATAAAGTGAAAGAGGGGGGCAGGTGAGGCAGAGTTAGAGAAGGAGATGTGACAACAGAAGCAAGGTCAGAGAGACGGGATATGAGAAAGACTCAACCAGCCGTTACTGGTTTTGAAGATGGAGGAAGGGGACAAAAACCAAGGAATGCAGGCAGTGTCTAGAAGCTGGAAAAGGCAAGTAAACAGATTCTCCCCTAGAAGCGCCAGAGGGAATGCAGCCCTGCCAACACCTTGATTTTAGTCCAGTGAGACCCATTTCAGAGGTCTAACCTCCAGAACTGTAAGACAATATATTTCTGTTGCTTTAAGCCACTAAATTTGTGGTAATTTGTTACAGGGGCAATAGGAAACTAATACAACTAGCTTTGAACTCAGATGTAGGGTTTAATCCTGACTCCACTATACAGCAATTACTTGACCTTGGTCCAGTCATTTAACCTCTCTGAGCCCTAATATCCTCATCTCATCCTCAGAAATGATGTCCATAATACTTACACTTCGCAGAGTTGAGGTGAAGAGCAACTGAGATGATGAACATAAAAGAGCTAGCACAGCTTGGCACAGAGAAGGTGCCCGGCAATGTTCTTTTCTTTCCATCAATGCATTTGATGAAATAGTAATTGATACCTAGGATGAATGGTGTTCTGGTAAATGTTTAACCACTGGCTTTTAAAAAAAATGCATGCATGTATATACATATATATATTTACTTATTATGTAAGAAGTGAAACACACAATTTATGAATAACAATGAAATAATACTCTATTGCAAATTCCATATAGCCAATTGACTTTCATACAATGAGTTCATTAATTTTGCTGAACTCTTACATCCATAGCCATCCTACAGCTGAAAAAGAAGAGTGAGTGTAGTTCCTACATGAATGGTGGTTGATACTTTCATTTATGTTAATGAGTAAGAAGAAAGTGAAATGGGGAAGAAGCGTTGGAACTTGACAGATTCATCAATGATTCAAACAACTCCTTTGCTGAATCAGATAGTAGTTTCCATGTACTAGAAGCATATTTCTTCAATTTTTGGGGTGTTATTCATGAAGATGGACATCATTTCTGAGGATGAGATGAGGATATCAGGGCTATAAATATGAAACACTTTTAAGTTTAATGTACATTATTTTTTTCTCTTGAAATACAGAATTTTATTTAGAAACTGTTTAAAGTAGCAAAAAACCCTGTCAAGACAGACCAGGTGGAAAATGGCTTCCCAATAAAATGGAATTTTAGGGCAACAAAGGTCTAAAAGGCCACAAAAGAGAAATAGCACCACTGTTATTTGAACAATGGCTAGTTACTTGCATTTTTTGGCATTGTTAATCACTGAATCTGGGTTTTCCTCTGAATTCCACACAGAGCATGCACTACACGATAATTTTATCATAAAATATCTGCTTGCTACACACATTTTAGGACAAGCTACCACCAGAAACAAATCAATACAAATACATCAGGGGCAGAACAATCTCAGTAGTGGGTAACACATTTTGCAGAATTCTGCCGAACAAAGGAACTGAATAGGCTGTGGGCAAAGCAAATGAGGGAGTTAAGGAATGAACTATTTTAAATATTAATAATGAACTCAGACATGATACTGTATTTTCTGCAAAAGAAAATTAACATTTAGTAACACGCTAACATTTTTATCTCCGAAGAGATTAGTGCACTGGCAAAGTATTCCGATAACAGTGGAGGGCTGTGGACAGCAGGTACCGAAAACACCCAGCCTTGCAGATCCCAAGGTAGCAGTGGCCTTCCTTCACTGATCACTCCCTTTGCCAGAGGTCCAGAAAGAACTTGCAGCACGATCACCTGCCTGCTGAACTTCCACTCTAAGCAGCAAACTTCAAGGAGCCAAAGAGGAGTCCCCAGTGGGCAAGGGGAGCAGAGAAGAGAAACATGTTAAATGTAAACTTAAAAGACAGTAAAAAGGGGCACAACCCCCATTCAAATCCCAGAGATGCGGGCAAGTCCCCAAAAGTAGTTGTTAGATTTATCCTTAGCTTTCCAAAGTAGAAATCTCTCTCTTTCTCCAAGTCTTCGACGGTAAGTTTCAATACGTTGATCTGCTGCATCAATTCGGCTGCTTCGTCATCCCAGTTCCCCACACCAGGATTCTTCCGCACCTCGCCCAGGCCAGCCTTAGGGGTTGCAGTAGTTCTGTGTGTTGCAATGGGCCTCTGTGGAGCTGCACTGCTAGAGCTGAGAGGTTTCTTCGGTTTGTTCAGAGCTGGAGCAACAAGGGAGGGGGCCACCGCAGTTTCTTGACCTTGTCTGGCAGCTACAGGGTCATAGTCTTTCCCATCATAGTTTGCATCAAAAAACTTCTTGAACCACTGAACGAATTCAAAATTGTCCTGAAACTTTCCTTTTACTAATTTGCCCACAGGAATTATTTTGTCAACACCCATCCTCTTAAAACCTGCTTGTAGTATTTTGAAGTTCTGGATGTATTCGTGTTCTAGCTTAGCTTGGAATTTCACTTTCTTCAAGGCAATGGAGCCAGGGAACAGCATGTCCATAAACTGACAATAGGCAGCCCCTGAGCACAGATGTTCAATCTTTGTCAGATTCAACTGCAGAGACTCATTGATCCAGGCCAGCATGTCATGTCGACTGAGGTTATCACTGGTGACCGACGTTGAGTACACATTCACTGCCGTCTTCAGGCTCCGGTTCTGTCTTCGTCTCGTTCAAACCGCCTGACCTAATGTACATTATTAACATTTTCTCCATCACTTTCTCAAGGCTAGAGTACAATGAACAAAACAAGAATCTTTCCCCTTATGTTGACATCTTACATCATTATAAAACGTGTCAAAACTGAGAAATTAACATTAATAACTAAAGTATAAAGCTTATTTGGATTTCACCGATTTTTCCACAAAAGTCTTCTCTCTGTTCTAGGATCCAATCCAGGATCCCATATTGCATTTATTCGGTCATTTATTTGGTAGAATATCCCTCATGTTGGCTTGTTTTCTGTTTTCTCCTATAATTTAATTTTTAACAATAGCTGCGTTTAATAATTGGCTCACAGGTTTCCTAAATATTGAACAACTGGCTCTCATGAGCCACAAGCCCAAGCCAGCTCTAGCACACCACTACCTAGGAAGCTCTAAGCAAAACCGACAATTCATTTGTTTTTTCCATCAATTCCACTAATATTTATTGAGCGCCCTCTAGGGGCTAGTGCTGGAGGTGTGGAGAAAACGGAAACGTGCAGTCCTTGCCACAGAGAAAATTACAGGTTAGGGGACGTGGTTGAGCAGTAGCAGATAGCACCCCTAGAGCAATCAGGGCTATGATGGGAGGGAATAGGATGTGCTGGAGCACTCAGAGGTGGGAGGGACCAACCCTGCCTGGGGAGGTCAAGGAAAGCTTCACAAAAGAAGTAAAGGATGAGCAAGAGCTCCCCAGGTGGGACGCAAGGAGATAAGACGACTGTGTGAGCTGAGTCTTTTTTTAAAAAATAAACTTATTTATTTTTGGCTGCGTTGGGTCTTCGTCGGTGCAAGCAGGCTTTCTCTAGCTGCAGCGAGCCAGGGCTGCTCTTCGTTGTGGTGTGCGGGCTTCTCATTGCAGTGGCTTCTCTCGTTGCAGAGAACGGGCTCTAGGCGCGTGGGCCTCAGTAGTTGTGGCACGCGGCTCAGTAGTTGTGGCTCATGGGCTTAGTTGCTCCGTAGCATGTGGGATCTTCCCGGACCAGGGCTTGAACCTGTGTCCCCTGCATTGGCAGGCAGATTCTTAACCACTGTGCCACCAGGGAAGTCTGAGAGCTGAGTCTTGATGTGTGAGTGAGAATGAGCCAGTCAGTTGAGGAAGCAGAAGGAAAGCAGTCACCATTTATTCTTTCATTCTATAAGCATTTATTAGGCATCAATTCTGTACCAGGCTCTGGAGATGCCCAAATATGTAATGAATAAGGGCATTCAAGTGTGACAAGGGTTGTGATGGTGGAGACGGTGCCTGGGCTGTCTTGAAGATGAGGTGGTGTGTGCACATGTGAAGGTGGTACCATGAAGGAGCATGGACATAAGGGCACTGGCCAGACATCTCCTCCCTGGGAGTGCAGAAGAACCTAAGAGTAAGCTCTCAGGCTTCTACCATCACTTCACCTAATGCAACCAACAGCTTTTGCCAGAGGACGACTAATGCCAGAACCTTTCAATTCAGGTACAATATGTTCACACCCCCCTCCTTCCAGCCCCTCACACCCAGAGCCCCGTGTACAGACCTCTGGGAGCTACACTTAGCAACTGACTCCTGCCTTGGGCAGATGGCATATAAATGCTCTCGGGATGAGGTAGTGTTGACCAACTCAAGGCAAGGGCTCTTGACCTGGGATCAAGAACCCCCAGAAGAGCTCCTATGTCCCCTTCTCAACCCCCCCTAGAGATATACCTCAGCCACTCTATACATCATTATACTGCTTTATTTTCTTCATAGCATTTATTACTATCTGAAATTAAGTCTTTTCTTGCTTTTGCCTGTCTCCTCCCACTAGAATCTCAGCTCCTCAAACATGGAATCCTTGTCTGTCTTGTCATCAATATATCCCCAGCTCACAGCTCAGGGTCTGGCCCATGGCGGGTAGTCATGAAATATTTGTGGAGTGGACAAGTGAACGAATGAATGGGTGGATGGATGCTATTATTCAGATTTGAGGGTTGCATTCCTAATCCTCTGTGGCCCAAATTATTTCCCTCAATTTAAAATCCATTGCCTGTCTTTGGTGCTGTGAACTAAAATGTTGCCTGGATGTTGCAGCCATCAGGCCACCACATTACAGCTGCCCCTAAGGAAACTCAGGATAGAAAAAGGATGCCTGCCATCTAGCAGTCAACTGCTGCAGCCATCCCCCATGGTGTACCCTGAGGAGACTCAGGATGAGAAAGCACAGGATACTGGCCCCAGATAGCAGAGGTGCATATCAAAGGAATGATTTCAGTGAGCCCAGACTCTTGTATCTTCCCATACATAGAAAGCGCTAAATTCCTTAACTTGAGATATCCGGTTTTCTTTCATTAACAGTAATCTTTTGATGTTCCGACTACCTGGTCTTTTGTTGCAAAAACTCCTGTATATCCTGGCTCACCCCCTTGGCTCTTAGGAACAGTTTCTCAGCGTTATCTGAGATGCTGTGTCCCAGGCTAGAAGTCCTCAGAATGTCTGCTGAATAAAACATAACTCTCAACTTTTAGGTTATGTATTTTTTTCCAGTCAACAGTGCCCTGACTCTAAACTTGAACCTTACATGGAGGAAGAAAACTGACATGCATGAAATTCAGAGTGCCCCTCTTGGAATTGTTGTGAGAATGTGAAAGATAATGACAACTAATATTTGTTGTGTTTACTAAGTACCAGTTCCCATTCCAAGCACTTCATATGCATTCAATAAATATTTGTCGAGTCTCTACCAGGTGCCAGGCACTGTTTAGGCCTTAGGGGTAGAGCAGTGAATAAAAGACAAAGTAATCTCTACTTTTAGGACCTTAGCCATTAGCTCATTTAATCTGAAAACAACCTTGAGATGCAGACCTTGTGATCAGTCCCATTTTAAAGATGAGGAAACTGAAGCACAAGGTTAGATCACACAGCAGAGCCAGGCAGTCTGGGCCCTGAGCCTGTGTTCTTAACCAATAGGCTCCCCTGCCTCCTGAAGAGCTATTATATAGGGAAGTGCTTGGCAAACTTTGAATGACTTTGACAAATTTGAGTTCCTATTTTTCTTGGTGGGAGCATGGTGTGGGGAGGGGGCAGGAAAGAGACTGGGCCAGGGAGCTCAGAGGATGCGTGGAGAGCAGTGATCCCGGAGGTGCCTTTGGTACTACTTAGGCCAGGAGAGCACTAGCTGTGTCTCTGGAGTCCCCACTGGCCTCTTGCGGGGGCTGTCAGACTTAGCAGACTCACATGGAGTAAGGCTGCATGAAAGAGGCTGCAAGGCCTCCTCACCAGCATGTACTTAGCTCTTTGTGGATTTTTTTTTTTTTGGCTAGAGTCCTGTCCTGGTTCCCCTTCTACTGATTTGTTGCCCTTATGGGGGCCCTGCCCCACCCCCCTTGCATAGTCCTCCCATTCAGCCTCTCAGCCCAAGAAGACAAAGGAAAGTTTGGCCAACCCCCACTGGGCTTTTCTGGTTTTCTGTTTCCATTGGAACAAAGAACTGCTCACCAAGTGCTCTCTGATCTTTGGAATGAGAAAGGAAAATAGTTTATCACATGGAGTACCCCACACACACCACCCCCATCACTCACTGGTCTCAGCCTCTCAGGACACCCAGAATCCTGGCAAGGCTAGGCAGGGAAGGCGCCTCCCTTCTGCTCAGCCTTCAGGGAGCCGGCAGGAGAGTGATGACTTCCATCTGGGCTGGCCTGCTTTCCACTCCTTGGGCTCCACCTGTGTCCTAGATGGAGCAGAAGGAAGAAGGAAGCATCCTCCCTCCTGCCTGTCCCACAGCTCCAACCACACAGATGAGCCTCCTAGACCTTGGTCAACAGATTTCCAAGTGATTCCTGCAGAAGGGTGAGAGATTGCTTGGGACCTTGGGCAAATTCCTTAATCCCTCCAAGACTCAGTGTTCACTGAAAAATGGGTCGAAGAATGCCTGCTTCATAATGTTATTGCAAGGATTAAAATTTTAAGTGAGAAATGTTTGAAAAATGCTAGGCCCCAACTAGACTAGGTAGAAGAATTTAGTTTGGTCTAGGAGAGGAGATGGCATTGCTCCAGAGATGGGCCTACCTGAGTGGTAGGTGTGGTAGAAACTTTTGCTCTGGAAAGTGGAGTAGGACGTCCTCCCAACTGCTGGGCTCTGCCAGACTTCTCCCTTGCACCAGGCCTTTGGGTCAGAGCCAGATACCCTTTGCAGAGCACCGCTGGCTTGATTGAATGTGGCTGATGGGCAGCCACCCCATCCCCCATCATTATGTGGCCAGCTATACCATGGTGTCTTTATAGATGTGGGTTGAAAAGAAGATGGCACATTGGAAGAGGTCAAGAAAGCAAAAGGGAATGGCAGGGGTGAGGACCTCTGCCCTTGTGTCCATGGGGCCTGAGTTGCAAACCCAGATGGCCAGGCCCTCACTTTACCCCTTAGAGATGATCACAGATCCCTCACTTTATCAAAGAGCAAACTGAGGATCATAGAGCAGAAGGGACTTGCCCAAGGTCACCCTGGCTAGACCTGCTAACTTCTATGGACTACTGGGCTCTCTGTTTCCCCTATACAACCTGCTCCTGTGAATCCAGGTCACATGGTCCAGAGATGGCCCAGAGCAGCCTCACTGATCCCCTCAGTCTACCTGTTTATTCAGTAAGTCCTCATTGAGTGCCTACTACGCACCAGGCACCTAGATTAGAAGGCAATGTCTGATTTGGGGGAAAATGAAACAATGAAGGGACTTGGGGGGGCGCAGCAGAGTTGGGGATGGTGCTTTATAAGAGGATGGTCAAAGAAGGATTTATTGAGAAGGTGACATTTGAGCAGAGATCTGAAAGAAGTGAGGGAGTGAGGCCCGCAGATACCTGGAGGAAAAGAATTCCAGGCAGAGGGACTTCCCTGGTGGCGCAGTGGTTAAGAGTCTGCCGGCCAATGCAGGGGACAAGGGTTTGAGCCCTGGTCTGGGAAGATCCCACATGCCGTGGAGCAACTAAACCTGTGCACCACAACTACTGAGCCTGCTCTCTAGAGCCTGTGAGCCACAACTACTGAGCCTGCGTGCCACAACTACTGAAGCCTGCGCTCTAGAGCCTGCGCTCCTCAACAAGAGAAGCCACCGCAACGAGAAGCCCATGCACCGCAACGAAGAGTAGCCCCTGCTCACCATAACTAGACCCACGTGCAGCAATGAAGACCCAACGTGGTCATAAATTAATTAATTATTTTTTTTTAAATGAAAAAAAAAAAAAAAAAGAATTCCAGACAGAGAAAACAGCGAATGCAAAGACCCTGAAGCTGTCTGGGAAGAGCAAGGAGGCCAGAGTGGCTGGAGCAGAGTGAGTGAGGGAGATAGTGGTAAGACATGAGGTCAGACAGGTTGTGGGGGGACAGATCACTCAGGACCTTGTGGGCCATTGTAAGAACTTAGGCTTTTAGTCTGAAATAGAGACCCATTAGAGGGTTTTGAGCAGAGGCAGGACATGACCTGACTTATGTTTCATCAGGGTCACTCTGACTGCTGTGTCGAGAGTCGATGTAGAGGATCCAATAACTTTATCTAACAGGCAGACCTGGTAGGAAGCTGTTGCTAATATCTAGGCGACAGATGATGGTGGCACAGACCATGATAGTGGTAACAAGTGGTTCAATTCTGGATACTACGAAGGTGGAAATAACATGCTAATAGAGCGGAGATGGGAAAGGAGAGAAAGAGAGAAGAATGACTTTGGGGTTTGGGTCCTGAGCAACTGGAAAGTTGGGGATGCCATTAGCTGAGATGGGCAAAACTGTAGGAGCAGCAGGTTTGCGGGGAACAGTCTGGACTTTGGCTTTGAACGTGGTAAGTTTGAGATGCCTATGTGACACCCATGTGGATGCCTGTGAAAGCCAGACCAGGAACAGCGTGTCCTCCCTCCCTCCCTCACTCGTACACTCGCTAGTTCAGCACGGATGAGGTGAGCAAGCCCAGGCACTGGGGATGCGGCTCCCCGGCTGGCTTCCCTGTCATCAGTCTCTTCCCCCTCCTGTCCACATGACACATGCAGGCTCCAGTGGGGGCCTTCCAAAGCCAAGGTCAGATCTGTCACTCTCCTGCTCTAAGCCCTCAGCTGGTCCCCACTGCCTCCAGAGTAAAAAATTATCCGTCCTTTTCCTGCCACTCCCAGCCCCCCATTCCTTACATACCTGTCACAGAGCGACTCACCAGGGCCTGAGCAGGCCATCCAGAGCCATAACTCCAAGGGTCTGCTCAGGGGCTGCCCCAGGCTAGGAGAGGCCTGCCCCCTCCTCAGCTTGCTTTACTTGATTTCTTCCTCCAGGACCTGGCCAAGCCATCTCCTCTCACCTGAAGCCTGCCTTTCTCAGCTTTTACACACACAGAGGGAGCCTCACCCAGGGAGCCCTGAGCCTTTACACATTTGAGAGTCACTGTTTGCTCTCCTGTCTCTCCCCTCACTGTGCTAGTTGCTCCTCGAGGGCAGGGATTATTTATTTATTCATCTCTGTAACCCCAGGATAGCCCTTGCCAAGGTACCCAATAAAGTTTTATTGAATGAATGAATGGTCTAATATGCGACAATAGAGAGGCTAAGGATCAGAGGGAGAGTTCATTTGGCTGAAGGAGGGAGGTCAGAGAAAGTGCCACAGAGATGCTAGTTAAGCTGGGTTTGGAAGATCAGGAAAGATTTAGCCAGGCCAAAAGAATTCTCAGTGATGTGCAACTAAATTTCACTTCTCACAACGGTCACAAACTGGCAGCCAGGAGGCTGAATATGGCTTACAGATGCTTTTAGTCTGGTCATTTTTTTTTTTTTTTTTACCATGTGAGGAGACAGGCATTATGTTTGGTCACACCACAACTCTCAGCCCTGTTAACTGCCAAGGGTGGCATGGTGAGTGTGGCCCTGCATGCATATGAGTTTGCCTCCCTGGCTCAGGGAACCCCCCCAACATGCTCACTGTCCAAAATTCCTACTGCTAAGGGGAGGACAAACTTGGCTCATTCAAACTAAGCCCCAAGCCATGGAAGCCACATGGCCATGCCAGGCCTGACCAGCTGGTTACTAGCCATGGGGATGAAGACCCAAATGCTCGGCAACTACCAGACCATCGTCTCGATCTCAAAGCCCCCTAGGTGCGTGAGAGCTCTCCTCACAATGGTAGGAGAGGATGCAGGGCTTGAGCAGTGTGTAGGAAGCAGCTGCAGAGCCCAGGCCAGGGCTTGTCTTACCCTGACGCCCAATTACTCGAAAGGTAGAGAAAAGCAACCACAGAGTCCCCTCAGTGGCTCCCATCTCAGAAGGAGATGGCATTTCAGCAAGAAGCCTCACCGTGTGATGACGACAAGGCTGAACACGAGGTGCGGGTATGGGTCTGCAACCAAGACTCCAGCCTTATCTCCTTTACCCGCTAGTCAGAGAGAGCTGGGTTTCTAGGACACCCACGACAGCTGAGTGTGCCAACAATGGGGCTCTCCAGCCTTTCCTGTGTTTGCTCCTGTCACTGCCAGAACATCCTGGTTTCAACCTGCAAGCCACAAATCCACACACAACAGCTATAGCCAAGTTTCCCAGTCATGTCAGAAACATGTACATAACACACAGTACAGCCACAGTCATACCACCCACCACATCACATCTCCCCATGTGCATGGTCTTTGGCCTGAGCTGCAGCCGAGCCCCACCTAGCCGCCTCTCCTGCCCTTCAGCGGCTGTGATGTCTTACACTTCCCCAAGCAGGTGTGCCCACCTCTCCTTGCACACGCAACGGTCTTACGTGTCTCACCCAACGCCTTGCTGACATGAGTTGGGTGCAGTCATGCAAAGGAAACCAACAATACTAAAAAAATAATTTAAAACTGTTTCTCTAGGGCTTTACATGTGTTCCATAAAGTTTCTTTGGTAGCAGATGCAAACTCTTATATATAGGATGGATAAACAGCAAGGTCCTACTGTAGAGCACAGGGAACTATCTTCAATATCCTGTGATAAACCATCATGGAAAAGAATAAGAAAAAGAATAGATATATATGTATAACTGAATCACACTGCTGATTTCTAGTTTCACTAGAAACTAACACAACACTGTAAATCAACTACACTTCAATAAAATAAATTTTTAAGAAATTTCTTTGGAAAGTTTACTTTCTCCATTCTATTTGCCTTTGAAAAACAGTACTAGGGATTCACCTCCCTGAGTTCAGAAGCTGCCAAGCACGAAAGGGCAGAAACAGGGAAGCAAAACCACACAGTCAATCCCTTTCACTCCAGGAAGCTCCCTAGAATTATCCCAGACACATGAAACAGCTTAGTCAGAAGCACTGTCTGTCTTCTCCCCTCTTCCTTTCTCATCCTCCCTGTCCTCATCAGAAATGCTTTCAATGGAATAACATCTCCCCCTGCAGCTGACTGCCAAAATCAGAATACTAAGGGCACACACCATTGTTCTTTGGTGGCCTGTTTTGGGAGGGCAGAGCCAGTCAGGCCTGGCTGCTGTGTATGAGATGACATTAGAAACCACTTAAGCAAAGCACTTGCAATTTTCATTTCAAAGCAGGTCAAGCAGAATCCTGGCCTTGCCAGAGTTGAAAGGTGCATAAACACCACCTCATCCAAGGGTCACAAATGTAAATGCCCTTAGGCACCAAGCAGCTAATGAAAATGAGCGAGGAGGGGAGGGGTAAGAAAATGAGGGAGGGGGTGTGGAACTGGAGCCCAGTTGCCTTACAAAAAGGCATTTAAATTCATTTTAACGTGCCAACCAGCAAAGCAGGCCTGCAGGCCCTTAGGGCCAAAGACCTGTAAGTTTGGGAGTGCTGCTGGAGACAGGAAGCCCAGAGAGAGGAAAGGACTTATTCAAGGTCATGCAACTAGTCAGTGACGGAGGTCCCTGAACAGCTATTTGGCAAAATGAGTCTTTATCACATTCATTCCTTCAGCAAACAAGTCCTGATCACCACGAGGTCCTAGGCTTCCTCCTGTGCCATCAGGGTCCCAGAAGTGAACCACACATGCTCTCTATCTTCAAGACAGTCTCAGTCCAGTAGGGAAGTGTCAAGAACTAAGACCGGAAATTGAGATTGACAGCAGAGAGCATGGAACCTTGAATGTCAAGCCGAGGCATTTGGATTTTATGCTGGAACCAGCAGAGAAGCCTTGGGAAAGTCTGAGCAGGTCTCAGAAAGCTGTTCTATAGGAAGATTCATCCATCAATGGTAACAGGATGGACTGGGGCCAGGCCAGTGGGGTGGGAGGTGTAATTGGAGACACACAGAGTGGCTGAAGAAACCAAGAGTCTATGTCTAAGGTAATGAGATTGAGGGTCACTAAGAAGAGAGGGGAAAGGATGAATGTGTAAGACACTGCAAATCCACAGGGTGGGGCTTCCAGAGGCGTGAGTGTGCGTGTGGCGGGGTGGGGGGGGTGCTGGGGTGAAGGAGATGGGTTGGCAAAAGGCGAGAATTGGGAAGAATCAAGATGACTCCAAGATGGGGTGGATTGCTGGAATGCCAACAGACAGGAAGAAACCCAGGAATCGGGTAGGGGAAGAGTGGGTGGGTGAGGATTCCCAAATGTTTCTCTGTGACAGCAGCCTCAAGACCAATAGGAAGAATCTGGTATTATCTGTTTTACATTATTGGAGCCTCTCCTTCCTCAGTATGGAAAATTGAGCCAGGGCCTCTTGACCTCTCGACTGACTCTTCCATGTGCCCGGAAGTGACCCCTGGGGAAATCCCACTCGGTGCTTCTGGGTGAAATGGTCCAACGATTTAACAAATACTAATCAAATAAATAACTAAAATACATTCTCCACCCCCCGCCTCTTTCTGTCCCCCACTCCAAAACAGCTCTGTGGGAAAGTCAATTTGGGAATTTCCCACATGTGTCTATGACTGCAATGCCAGAGCAGTGGTCTAAGTCAGCTACAACCTTCAAAATTCTGTATTTGCTTCTTATATCAAAGGCAGCCTGCTGGCTGGGAGAGCCCTGGTGATGTTGTAAAATATTTCCCCATGTCACCTCAGGGGCTACCTGGAACTTCTGTACTAGCTTCCAAAGGTGTGGGCTACCAGGTCGAGAGAGGCCTGCCAGGCATGTGACTGAACCATATGACCCACTCACCCCCCACCCCCCACAGGGATGTTCATTTGCCTTCCGTTCCCTCTCAAGTTGCCCTTTCCTCTTCCCTCTGGAAGAGGGTGCAGCATCAGTGAACAAGTCAGAACCACTGTGGGGTTCCAAAAATAGATGAAGACTTCCAGTCCCAGTTTTGGCTACAGAAAGGGGACTTGAAAAGCTGCAGGTGAAACTGAAGCTGAAGGATGCATAGGGCTCTGGAAAGAGTAGGGGCTTTGGAGTCCAACTTTGGTTCAGATCTCAGCTTGGCCTCATTCCAGATGCGTGGTCTGGTCAGTTCTTTTCATGCATAAAATTGTCATTATGATACCTCCCTTTCAGGGTTACTGTGAGAATTAAATGTGATGGTGCATGCATAGTTCCTGGTACATAGTAAACGCTCGATACAAATGAATTTCATCTTCCATATCTTCTGCTTTTGAAGACAAGGTCCTTAAAAAATAGGGACCAGGTGTTATACCAAAATACCACCTAGTGAGAGGGGTCAGTGGAGAGGAGAGCTGAGGAGAAGGGAAAGGGTGCCAATACCTCATTTTACCAAGTGGAGATTCAAAAGGTGCAGATGATAATTGATGGAACAAAAACATAAAAGTGTTAGTATACTGCATAAATTACTAGGTTAACCAATAAAAGAATAAAGATGGTGATATAGCCATATAATGGTGATAAATCCTCAACTAGCTTAGCAGGAAGTCAACAGATAATCTCCCAAAACTGATGAATGAAGGAATAAAAGAAGTGTTTTATTTAGAGAAATGAGGGGTAAATACAGGAAGAAAAGAAAAAAAGCTGGTTGCCTTCCAGAAAGGGGACTGGGTGGGGTTCCTTCAGGGATCTGTTGTTTCTTTCCATGGGCGTGTTCCACTTTGATTACAAAAACCCAACCAGGAATAAGGTGGAAAGTCTGGACCAGCACCTATGCCCACCACCTTAAAGGATGGCCCACAGCATCACAGCTGCCATATGCTTCACCTTTAGCCCCCTTCCCTGCATGTTGTGCATGTCCCTCATTTGAGGTAGACCAAAGCCTTAAAAGGGGGCAGAAACTTGATTAGGCCAGTTGCTCAAAGAAGCTCCCTTGCAGGAGAGCAGAGATGGCAGTCAGAGTGGCATGGGGCACAGGCCAACTTGAGAAGTCCTTTACAGAACACATTCTCCACTGGGAAGGGTCTACCTGTCCTGCCCCTGGATCCCCAATTTGATGATCAGTTCACACTAGCTGACCATAGATAGCATCCCGAAGTGCCAGGATATGGCACATGTGGCTACGTGAGCAACTCTACCCACCCATAGCCCTGCTTGCAAGGAGAAAGATCTATGCCAACTTCCAGCCCAGAAGGAGCCCACCACTCTCCATCCCACTGCCTGAAACTTCTGCCTGGAAGCTGCCTTGAGGCTCTTTTCTTAAAAATTCATTCATCCAGAATTGACTGATGCCCAGCAAGAATGCAAAGACCACTTCAAGGGAGGGTAAATTAAACCTTTTTCACTTTCAGGCAGAGGGAGAATTAGAAAAGTGCTGAGGGAAAATTTTGCCTATGTGACAGTTTTGCCTGGGGCCAGGCCAGGACCGGACTACCCTAAAACACACATATGAGCACAAGCACACACACACACAGCCAGGGAATACACACTCACACAGAAACACCTCCTATGATCTCTGATAAACCCTTTTCCCTTTATCAAGTCTGCCATGGTGGCTCTGGGTAGTTCGTTTCTCCTTCCATTTTTTTATTTAACAGTTTTATTGAGATACAATTCATATACCATGCAATTCAAACAATTAAAGTGGACAATTCAATGGCTTTTAGTATATTCACAGAGTTGTGTATCCATCACTACAGTCAACTTTAGATCATTTTCATCATCCCCCGAAAGAAACTCCATACCCATTAATTCCCTATTCCCCCTTCCCCACAGTCCCTAGCAAACACTTAATCTATTTTCTGTCTCTATAGGATTTGCCTACATAATCATACAATATGTAGGATTTTGTATCTTGCTTCTTTCACTCAGAATACTGTTTGCAAGGTTCATCCATGTTGTAGCATGTATAAATCTTCATTCCTTTCTATGGCTGAATAATATTCCATTGTATGGATCTGGATATACTACATTTGTTTATTCACTCACACACTGAAGAACACTGAGTTGTTTCCATCTGTTGGCTATTATGAATAATGCTCCCATGAACTTCGTACAAGCTTTTGTGTGGACATGTGTTTCCATTTCTCTTGGGTATAAACCTAGAAGTGGAATTGCTGGGTCATATGGTAACCTGGGTAATATATTTAACCTACTGAGGAACTGCCAGACTGTTTTCCAAAGTGGCTGTGCCATTTTACATTCCACTAGTAGTGCATGAGGGTTCCAGTTGCTCCACATCCTTGCAAACACTTGCTATTTTCCATATTTTTGATTATAGCTATCCTATTAGGTGTGAAGTGGCATCTTGTGGTCTCAATTTGCATTTCCCTCATGACTGATAACGCTGAGTATCTTTTCATATGCTTGTTGGGCATTTGTATATCTTCTTTGGAAAGCTGTCTATTCAGATCCTTTGTCTATTTTTAAATTGGGTTACTTGTCCTTTTGAAATTGAGTTAAGAATTCTTTATGTATTCTGTATACAAGTTCCTTACCAGATATATGATTTACAAAAATTTTCTCTCATTCTGTGGGTTGTCTCTTCACTTTCTTGATGGTGTCCTTTGAAATGAAAAAGTTTTTCACTTTCGATTAAGTTCAATTTATCTATTTTTTTGGTCACTTGTGCCTTTGGTATCATATCTAAGCAACCACTGCTTAATCCAAGGTCATGAAGATTCACACCTATACTTTCTTCTAAGAGTTTTAGCTCTTACATTTAGGTCTTTGATCCATTTTGAGTTAATTTTTGTATATGGTGTGAGGTTAGGGGTCCAGCTTCACTTGCTTTTGCATGAGGACTCTCATTCCTTTTTATTTCCAAGGGCAGCACCTTAACTGAGAACTGGGTCTAGGCAAAATCATGACTCATAATAGTTACCAATGTCACTGATTAGGTCTCTACTAGATACTCACATATGCTATTCCTTATTTTTACAGCAACTCTTCAACATAGACCTTTGTACTACTCTCATCTTACATTTGATCAAAGTTGTCCCTCTTTCCACAATTGGCAAGAGGCAGGGCCAGGATTTGCATCAGGCCTGTCTGTCTCCAAAACCTAGATTCAAAGTGCTGCACCAGGCTGCAGAAGTAAGCATGGTAATAGTGCTTGAGATACGCTGGTTGAATGACTCGATAAGGACAGGTTGTTGACAACAGCTGATGTTGCACAGGAAGTGATCCCGGGATAGGCTAAACGATGCCTGGACCAGGAGCAACTTAGCAGAAAAATGAGCAGTAACTTCGGCATTAAGTACTGAATGCACCAAAAGCTTCTGGTCTGATGTAGGTGTGCCATTTCACTCTTCCATGACTGAGTAAAATCTCTAGCTTGGAATCTCTTTCTTCTAGTCCCATGCACAGTGAGGTTAAAGACCTATAGTAGTTTGTTGGGCCTGGAAATACATGAAGATTACCTGAGAAGCTGTTCTGAGCAAAGTCCTGGCACCAAATGAGGGCCCCATAGATGGGATTGAGTATAAAGTACCCAAGGGCAGGGGCTGGCAGGGCCAAGGGAGGGATCTGACCAAGATTTCCATGTAAAGGAGAGCACTGTAATCAGGGCCTGAGAATGCATGGACACCTGAGAATTGGCTAGTAAGGGAAAACCTAAAAGAAAAGTTTAAGAGATGTCTAATGACTTCTTAGTTTATTTTCTAATAGTAATAATAATAATAGCAGCTTAAATTAAGGCTTCTTATGTGCCAGGTACCGTGCTAACTGCTTTACATGTATTAACTCATCTAATCCACGTGAGAACTTCATAATAGAGATACTGTCATTATGTCTATTTTACACACGAGAAAACTGAGGCAAAAAGAGGTTAGGTAACTTGCCCATGGTCACACAGAGAGTAAGTAGCAAAGGTGGAATCTGAATTTAGGCCACCTGGCTCCAGAGTCTGTGCAGTTATGCTATTAGGCTGTATAAGTACAAGTGGAATGTAAATAAGGGAGGTGGGAGAAAAAAGCACAGTCACCTTCTTCTAGAAAGTTATATTATGATTTAAGAAATTTTCCACTATCCTCCTAGTGAGGTGTCTGGAGCACTTTGAAAAGTTTTTAAAGGTTTACCAATAAAAAATGGTGCCACGATTAGGACTGTGGTTTTACCTCATTGGAAAAGGTCAAGAAAGAGAGATCCATTAATCCAAAAGTTTTCAATTTCACCTAGTATGGGACACATATTCTGGGAGGACAAACATTAGTTAAGGTTTATAAAAGAACTTACTGTGTATAAGACAATGTTCTGAGAGCTTTCATGAACTGTTAAATTTAATAATCACAATAATCCTTTGAAGTAGGTACTATTATTGTCCCCCATTTTACAGATGAGAAGATGAGACACAGCTTTTTCAAGGTTACACAGATTATAAGTGGCAAAACTGAGATTTATATCTGGGAAGTCCATCCTTCCATCTGGGGCACCTGTTATGCTAAACCAATCTTGCCAAAGTCTATAAGGGAGGCTGTTACCAAAGAAGCCAGACTATAACGTTATCCTGCTGTCCTCAATCCCTTTTTTGTTTTGCAACTTGTTTTAAGCCTACTTTTAAAAGTTCCTTGTGTTGACTTCAGCAGTTTAGTTTTCATAAGCACCAACATATCCTGGCCCAAGCCACCCAGATACCACTGTCACACAGTTGTACTACTTTTTTCTACTGGTTTATCATAGAGAAAAAACAATGCCCTATGATTTTCCAGAAGGAAAAGTGTATCTCAAGTGTCTCCCTTATCTTCCTGCCCCTGCTTCTATAATATAGTAGAAAGACAACAGGCTTTAGGGTAGACAGATCTGGATTCAAATCCTGCTTTCTCTGCTTCTAGGCTGGGAGGCCTTGGGCAGGTTGCTTTGCCTCGGTCTGTTCCTCTATGATATAAGGATAATCATAGCAGCTCTTTTAGCCCCCACTGTCCCAGGCACTTGAGGGCAGGGGAGAGAGGAAACAGAATAAGACAGGAAAGCATATTTAGGGCATGACAAGAAGTCCAATGTGACTGAAGTATTGTATAGAGAAGGTAAGGAGGACTGAGACCAGAGCAAGAGTCTTGAATGCCTCGGACAAATGGGTTAAACTATATTTGAGAGGCAATGGAGGCTTTGAAGGTCTTCATACAAGGGATGATGCAATCACGATGAACATTTGTCGAGTACCTATTCCAGGTTAGGCATGATTCTTCACTAAATCCTCACAACAGGACTATGACTAGGTACTACTATTTTGCATATTTTGCAGGTGTGGAAACAAAGACTCAGAAAGATGGACTCACTTGCCCAAGATCTCGCATAGCTTATAAATGGCAGGCCTGGAACTAAATCTATACAGCTGGATCCCAGAGCCCTAGGAGGCTCTGTTATTTTGAGGTAACTCAATCAATCAGGGTTGTACACAGTAGACTGGAAGGGAGGGCAGAAAACAGAAACCATTTAGGAGGTCATTATAGTCATCCAAGGGAGGATACGAGTGAAATGGAGGCAGTAGCACAGACCCTGAAAATAGTCTTCTAGAACTGGGCAAATGAGTTAATGTGGGAGGTGGGGGGGTGGTTAATCTATCCCAGAAATGGGAGGGGCAGGGGGAGGCTTGTCCCCCCATGTTCTTAAAAATTAAGAATAATTGTCAACAGCTTTAAACAGGACAGTTTAATATCTGGATTTCAGTCTTCTCTTAATGAACCAGAGGATTTGGCAGCACTGGGCTGGCACTCCCACAGGGCACCAGTGGCCTGGGGCCCAGCAGTAGCTTCCCTCTTGAGACAGAGAAGCATGCCCCAAGGCCCTCTGGGCCCTGCTTCTCCACCTTACCTGTCTGGCCAACGGGGGCCCTGGAGCCCCTAAGCCCTGAATTTTGTTAGACTGCAAACCCAGATGCTGGGGGGAATGAATTTGGTGGGGAGGGGCTAGTTTAGGAGAGGAGAGAAACACTGTCTCTGTAAATAAAGAAAATTCAGTGCCAAGAGAAGGAGGAGATAAAGCAGCTAGGGGAAGGGGGGCAGGGAGTGGGCCTTGAGATGACAACTGGCATGATAAGAAGGGACAAAGGTCAAGGGAGGGTGAGGACATCATGGGGTCCAGGCTTTTTAAAGAAGCAATTGGAGGCATTTACTGATGGAGAGGGGGGAAGACAGAGAGAGAGAGAAAGAAAGGCAGGAGTGGGGGAGGCAATGTCTAAAATCCAAAGGTTCTGGCAAAAGCTTAGAGGCCATCCTGCAGATGTGCTGGGAAGCTGTGGGAGGAGGGAGGTCATGCTCAGAACAGAGAATTAAAGAGTGAGATATCTTGATAAAAATAAAAATACATCCATGAATGATGAAAAGAGTAAATTAGAGGAGTTCAGAAGGATAGGAAACGGAGAGGCCAGTGTGCTGCCATGGCCATGGTCTCAAAGCAGTCAATTCCTCAGGGTGCCTGAACTCCCTTTGCAAAAGGCAAATGAAGGAGTGTCCCCAGGGAACAGATAGGTTGGTATCTGCACCTTCAGCCATGTGACACTGCATCCAGGGTTTGAGGTTGCCAGATTTGGGAACAAAGGAGCAGTGGCTGCCCAGAATCAAGACACACACAGGCTGAACAAGGAGGAAGAGAAGTAAAAGCTGCTATGGCTACCTCTTCTCTTTGGGGTCCTGCACTTCTTTGAAACTCACCATTCCCTTGATAAAGTGGTCAGGATGAGTAGGCCAACAAGAGAAACAACTGGAGAGAGGGTGTCAATTTAGAAGAAGACATCTTTCTTAGTGGCACAGCCTTACTGCACTTTTCATTGAGGTAAGAGTTTCCCAGCCTGGCTGGTGTTCAGAATTCTATGCCTCAAAAGGAGAAAGCAAGTCAGAGAGAGAAGGGAAATGATCTTTCCCAAATGGTCGGTGTGGAAGGGGTCATGAAAGCAGTTAAAAGTCACAGCACTGTCACAATCTGCTTTTGCACATTTTTGGACCAAGGCTGTATGTTTCTAGAGACCAAATGACGAGCTATTTTGTGCTCTTGCAAACATTTAGCCAAGATAGATTTTCCAGTAAAAAATTACGATGCGGGTTTCCTTGGTGGCGCAGTGGCTGAGAGTCCGCCTGCCGATACAGGGGACGCGGGTTTGTGCCCCGGTCCGGGAGGATCCCATGTGCCGCGGAGCGGCTGGGCCCATGGGCCATGGCCGCTGAGCCTGCGTGTCCGGAGCCTGTGCTCCGCAACGGGAGAGGCCACAGCAGTGAGAGGCCCGCGTACCGCAAAAAAATAAATAAATAAAAAATAAAAAATTACAATGAAATTTCCAAACCACAGCTGTATCAGCAGCAGAGCAGGCCCTATATAACCATAAGTATTTCCCAGGGATGAGATTATTTCTGCTGCTCCAGGGATCAGAATGCTTTACACATATACTGCTGTTTCCCCCTCTGATTAATGCCTGATTCTGTAGGACAGCTACTCCGCAAAACATCAGCACTTAGGTGATAAACCTCAAACTATTTATTCGGTTTATTTTTGAAATGTCTTACATTGTAACCCCATTTCACTTTTCGTATGCTTTCTTTCCCTCTGAATAAAATCTTGGGTTTGAGCTAATTGAGTTCTAGTGGAGAAGGAGCCCCCACCAATTTTTTTTCCACTGGAAAAATGTTAAGTAGGGATGTGGGACTTCCAGAATGGCTCTATGGGAAGCTGGTGTGACTCCCCTGTGAAACAACCATTTCACTGGTGAAAATTATTTTTAAAAACAACCATATAAAGTCTCTGGAGATTTGCCCTCAGGGCATACTGCAAGTAGAGAAACATTTATTCAAGAAAATTTACTAAATCTTGGTAAGAACAGTGAGAGTCTGTGGCATTTGAGTCACGACGTGTTCCAATTCCATACCCCACCCCCACCCCCGCCAGCTCCATTTTACAGAAACACTGTTCTCGACAAGTGTGGCCAAGAAAACAGGGTTCCCTTTCCTCCCAGCTCCTAGTCTAGGGGCTATAGTTTCACCCCAGGAACATCTCTTGTCTCCCCTAGCTCAGTATTGCAAAAGCTCTATTCTGGATGGCCAAGAGGACTGGGCTGCCCTCTCCCACCCGGCCCCAACTCATAGGGTGGAAGAAGCTCTACCTCAGGCTCAGAAGTCCAAGAATATCGGGCCCTCAATCATCTCACCTCAGCTTGCTCATAGGATGGAGGATCCACACTAGGAGAGGCAAGCTAAGACCAGGGGCTACCATCTCCTCCCCAGCACCAGTTCACAGAGCAGGGAGTATCACATCAGGGGAGGGGGGCACAGTCCCCACTCCCAGCCTCTGTGCAGTGGCCCAGAGTTTCCACCCAGGGTTGTAGGCAGACCATAAAGATGGAGAGCGCAACAGCACAGCTCTACCCTAAGGGGACTATTTAGAACAGAGCACGGAGGAGTTCATGCCTAAGGGCACTGTCAAAAACAATGGAAATTTTGGTGACAAAAAGTTAAGAGGGGGCTGGTAGCTTGATGAAACTAGTAGCAACAAGAAAAATGGCATGCCAACCAAAAGGTTACCAGGGGAAAAGACAGCCAAGAAGATCCCCTCACGCGATAATACTCATCTTTATGGATCTGGAAGGCTGTACACATGCACTAGGCTGCACCTACTGCAGAAGCAATCAGAGAAGGACATGGGACAGACTTGAAAACACTCCCCAAGCCACACACAGATAAAGTAGCAAAGGGTAGACGTCTTACTGGCTCAAGGAACTTATGTACAACCTTTGACCAGGCACTGACTGAGCAAGAAGTCATACTTAAAATTAAATCACAACCATCCCTAGTGGTCTGGAAGACTGTGCCCTCTCAGGAACGACTGGAGAGAGAAATTTTAAGTTACTACTTCCTGGTTGAATGTGAGGCAAAACTGTAAACTCCCTGAACTGTCAAAGCAGTCTCCAAGCCATACACACACATCCAATTATAAAGATAGATCAATAGAGATTTTGCTATCTGAAAAACAACAAAAAGAATAAGGAGGATGGAGAGGGGAAATAAGAGGAGGGGAAGAAGAAAAATGAACAGAGCCTCAGAGAAATGTAGGATACCATTAAGCGCACCAACATATATATCATGGGAGTACCAGAAAGAGAGGTGACAAAGAAAGGAACAGACAAAATATTCAAGGACATACTGGCTGAAAAAAATCCAAATTTGATGAAAAATATTTATATACACATTCAGAGGCTCAGTGAACTCCAAGTGGGATAAAGACAAATAGATCCATAGCCAGACACATCATAGTTGTTGAAATGTTGAAAGACAGAAAATCTGGAATGCAGAAAGAGAAAACTATCAGACACAAGGAAACACTAATAAGCGTAACAGTTAACTTCTCATCAGAAACAATGGAGGGGGAGCAGTGGTTAAGAATCCGCCTGCCAATACAGGGGACAAGGGTTCGATCCCTGGTCCAGGAAGATCCCACATGCCATGGAACAACTAAACCCGTGTGCCACAACTACTGAAGCCCGCATGCCTAGAGCCCGTGCTCCACGACAAGAGAAGCCACCGCACCACAATGAAGAGTAGACCCTGCTCAACACAGCTAGAGAAAGTCCGTGTGCAGCAACAAAGACCCAATGCAGCCAAAAAAAAAAAAAAAAAAAAGAAAGAAAAAAAAAGAAAAAGAAACAGTGGAGGCCAGAAAGAAGTGGGATGGCATATTCAAAGTGCTGAAACAGTGGGGTGGGGACCTTCAAGATGGTGGAGGAGTAAGAAGTGGAGATCACCACCCTCCCCACAAATAAATCAAAAATACATCTACATGTGGAACAACTCCTACAGAACACGTACTGAGTGCTGGCAGAAGACCTCAGACTTCCCCAAAGGCAAGTAACTCCACACGTACCTGGGTAGGGCAAAAGAAAAAAGAAAAAACAGAGACAAAAGAATAGGGACAGGACCTGCACCTCTGGGAGGGAGCTGTGAAAGAGGAAAAGTTTCCACACACTAGGAAGCCCCTTCACTGGCGGAGACGAGGGGGGTGATGAGAGGGAGGGAAACTTCAGAGCCACGGAGGAAAGTGCAGCAACAGGGGTGCAGAGGGCAAAGTAGAGAGATTCCACACAGAGGATTGGTGCAGACCAACACTGACCAGCCTGAGAGGCTTGTCTGCTCACCCACCAGGGTGGGTGGGGACTGGGAACTGAGGCTCAGGCTTTGGAGGTCAGATCCCAGGGAGAGGACTGGGGTTGGCTGCATAAACACAGCCTGAAGGGGGCTAGTGTGCCACAGCTAGCAGGGAGGGAGTCCAGGAAAATGTCTGGAACTGCCTAAGAGGCAAGAGACCATTATTTCAAGGTGCGCAAGGAGCGGGGATTCAGGGCACCGCCTAAATGAGCTTCAGACATGGGTGCAAGCCATGGTTATCAGCGCGGACACCAGAGACAGGCATGAAACACTAACTCTGATGCTGCAGATACCACGAATCCTGTGTGCAAACACAGGCCACTACCCACACCTCCCCTCTGGGGAGCCTGTGCAGCCTGCCACCACCAGGGTCCCATGATCCAGGGAAAACTTCCCTAGGAGAACACATGGCGCACCTCAGGCTATTGCAATGTCATGCCAGCCTCTGTCACCGCAGGCTTGCCCCGCATCCCGTACCCCTCCCTCCCCCAGGCCTGAGTGAGCCAAAGCAACCGAATCAGCTGCTACTGTAACCCCGTCCTGTCTGGGTAGGGAAAAGACGCCCTCAGGTGACCTACACGTAGAGGCGGGGCCAAATCCAAAGCTGAACCCCAGGAGCTGCGCGAACAAAGAAAAGAAAGGGAAATCTCTCCGTGCAGCCTCAGGAACAGTGGATTAAATCTCCACAATCAACTTGATGTACCCTGCATCTGTGGAATACCTGAAGAGACAACAAATCATTCCAAATTGAGGTGGTAGACTTTGGGAGCAATTGTAGACTTGGGGTTTGCATTCTGCATCTAATTTGTTTCTGGTTTTATGTTAATCTTAGTTTAGTACTTAGAGCTTATTATCATTGGTAGATTTGTTTACTGATTTCATTGCTCTCTTCCTTTTAATGTGTGTGTGTGTGTGTGTGTGTGTGTGTGTATATATATAAGTTTTCCTTTTTATCTTTTTGTGAGTGTATATGTGTGTGCTTCTTTGTGTGATTTTCTCTGTATAGCTTTGCTTTTGCCATTGGTCCTAGGGTTCTGTCTGTCCTTTTTTCTTTTTTTTAGTATAGTTTTTAGTACTTGTTATCATTGGTGGATTAGTTTTTTGGTGTGGCTGCTCTCTTCTTTCTTTTAATTACTTTTAATTTTTGTAATTAAAAATTTTTTATTTTAATAACTTTTTATTAATTTAATTTAATTTATTTATTTCTTTTTTTT
>NW_020173119.1:109815-116768 GCF_003031525.2 Neophocaena asiaeorientalis asiaeorientalis | reverse complement strand
ATCTAATTTGTTTCCAGTTTTATATTTATCTTAGTTTAGTATTTAGAGCTTATTATCATTGGTAGATTTGTTTACTGATTTCATTGCCCTCTTCCTTTTAATGTGTGTGTGTGTGTGTGTGTGTGTGTGTGTATATATATAAGTTTTCCTTTTTATCTTTTTGTGAGTGTATATGTGTGTGCTTCTTTGTGTGATTTTCTCTGTATAGCTTTGCTTTTGCCATTGGTCCTAGGGTTCTGTCTGTCCTTTTTTCTTTTTTTTAGTATAGTTTTTAGTACTTGTTATCATTGGTGGATTAGTTTTTTGGTGTGGCTGCTCTCTTCTTTCTTTTAATTACTTTTAATTTTTGTAATTAAAAATTTTTTATTTTAATAACTTTTTATTAATTTAATTTAATTTATTTATTTCTTTTTTTTCCCCTCCCTTTTCTTCTGAGCTGTGTGGCTGACAGGGTCTTGGTGCTCCAGCCAGGTGTCAGACCTGAGCCTCTGAGGTAGGAGGGCCAAGTTCAGGACATTGGTCCAACAGACCTCCCGTCCCCATGAAATATAAAATGGCGAAAAGTCTCCCAGAGATCTCCATCTCAACACCAAGACCCAGCTACACTCAACGACCAGCAAGCTATGGTGCAGGACACCCTATGTCAAACAACTAGCAAGACAGGAACACAACCCCACCCAGTAGCAGAGAGGCTGCCTAAAATCATAATAAGGTCACAGACACCCCAAAACACACCAATGGATGCGGTCCTGCCCACCAGAAAAACAAGACCCAGCCTCAGCCACCAGAACACAGGCACCAGTCCCCTCCACCAGCAAAACTACACAACCCACCGAACCAAACTTACCCACTGCGGTCAGAAACCAAAAACAACGGGAACTATGAACCCGCAGCCTGTGAAAAGGAGACCACAAACACAGTAAGTTAAGCAAAATGAGAAGACAAAGAAAAACACAGCAGATGAAGGAGCAAGGTAAAAACCCACCTGACCAAAAAAATGAAGAAGAAATAGGAAGTCTACCTGAAAAATACTTCAGAGTAATGAAAGTAAAGATGATCCAAAATCTTGGAAATAGAATGGAGAAAGTACAAGAAACATTTAACAAGGAACTAGAAGAACTAAAGAGCAAACAAACAATGATGAACAACACAATAAATGAAACTAAAAACTCTCTGGAAGGAAACAAGAGCAGAATAACCGAGGCAGAAGAACGGAGAAATGACCTGGAAGATAAAATAGTGGAAATAATTACCACAGGGCAAAATAAAGAAAAAAGAATGAAAACAATTGAGGACAGTCTCAGAGATTTCTGGGACAACATTAAACGCACCAACATTCGAAGTATAGGGGTCCCAGAGAAGAAGAGAAAAAAAAAAGGGACTGAGAAAATATTTGAAGAGATTATAGTTGAAAACTTCCCTAATATGGGAAAGGATATAGTCAATCAAGTTCAGGAAGCGCAGACAGTCCAACACAGGAAAAAATCCAAGGAGAAACATGCCAAGACACATATTGATCAAACTATCAAAAATTAAATACAAAGAAAAAATATTAAAAGCAGCAAGAGAAAAAAAAATAACATACAAAGGGATCCCCATAAGATTAACATTGGATATTTCAGCAGAAACTCTGCAAGCCAGAAGGGATGTCAGGACATATTTAAAGTGATGAAAGGGGAAAACCTACAACCAAGATTACTCTACACAGCAAGGATTTTATTGAGATTTGATGGAGAAATTAAAACCTTTACAGACAAGCAAAAGCTAAGAGAATTCAGCACCAAAAATCCAGCTCTACAACAAATGCTAAAAGAAGTTCTCCAGGCAAGAAACACAAGAGAAGGAAAAGACCTACAATAAAAAACCCAAAACAATTAAGAAAATGGAAACAGGAACATACATATTGATAATTACCTTAAATGTAACTGGATTAAATGCTCCAACCAAAAGACGTAGACTGGATGAATGGATACAAAAACAAGACCCATATATATGCTGTCTACAACAAACCTACTTCAGATCTAGGGACACATACAGACTGAAAGTGAGAGGATGGAAAAAGATATTCCATGCAACTGGAAATCAAAAGAAAGCTGGAGTAACAATTCTCATAACAGACAAAATAGACTTTAAAACAAAGACTATTACAAGAGACAAAGAAGGACACTACATAATGATCAAGGGATCAATCCAAGAAGAAGATATAACAATTGTAAATATTTATGCACCCAACATAGGAGCACCTCAATACATAAGTCAAATGCTAACAGCCATGAAAGGGGAAAACAACAGTAACACAATAATAGTGGGGGAATTTAACACTCCACTTTCACCAAAGGACAGATCATCCGAAATGAAAATAAATAAGGAAACACAAGCTTTAAATGATACATTAAATGAGACGGGCTTGATATTTATAGGACATTGCATCCAAAAACAACAGAATACACTTTCTTCTCAAGTGCTCATGGAACATTCTCCAGGATAGATGATATCTTGGGTCACAAATTAAGCCTTGGTAAACTTAAGAAAATTGAAATCATATCAAGTATCTTTTCCAACCACAACGCTATGAGACTAGATATCAATTACAGGCAAAAATCCGTAAAAAATACACACATGGAGGCTAAACAATACACAACTAAATAACAAAGAGAGCACTGAAGAAATCAAAGAGGAAATTTAAAAATACCTAGAAACAGGGACTTCCCGTCGTGAGCCATGGCCGCTGAGCCTGCGCGTCCGAAGTCTGTGCTCCGAAACGGGAGAGGCCACAGCAGTGAGGGGCCCACATACTTCAAAAAAAGAGAAAATTAAAAAAATAAAAATTAAATAAACAAATGGGACCTAATGAAACTTTAAAGCTTTTGCACAGCGGAGGAAACCGTAAACAAGACAAAAAGACAACCCTCAGAATGGGAGAAAATATTTGCCAATGAAGCAATGGACAAAGGATTAATCTCCAAAATATACAAGCAACTTATGTAGCTGTATATCCAAAATACAAACTACCCAATCCAAAAATGGGCAGAAGACCCTACCACAATGTTCATTGCAGCTCTATTTACAATATCCAGGACATGGAACTATGGTAAGTGTCCGCTGACAGATGAATGCATAAAGGAGATGTGGCAGATATATACAATGGAATGTTACTCAGCATTCTAGTGGGAAGCAGCCCTATAGCACAGGGAGATCAGCTCAGTGCTTTTTGTCCACCTAAAGGGGTGGGATAGTGAGGGTGGGAGGGAGACGCAAGAGGAGGAGATATGGGGATATATATATACATATAGTTGATTCACTTTGTTATACAGCAGCAACTAACACAACATTGTAAAGCAATTATACTCCAATCAAGTTGTTAAAAATACATAAGTAAATAAGAAATAAGGAAGGAAGGAATGGGGGGAGGGGGGAGGGAAAGAATAAAGGAACAAAAGAAAGAAAGAAAGAAAGAAAGAAAGGGAGGAAGGAAAGGAAGAAGAAAAAAGAAAAGAAATGAAAAGCATCCAGGTTGGAAAGGAAAAAGTGAAACTATCTGTATTTGCAGATTGCGTGATTTCGTATGCAGAAAATCCTAAGGAAACCACTAAAAAGCTATTAGAACTAATAAATTCAACAAGGTTGTAGGATACAAGATCAAATCACAGTTATCTTCTTTTTCAGATGCCCAATCTCACATCAGGGACAACCACCTTTTCTTGAGTATCTTCGAAAATTTCCAGGCATAGATAGAGAGACATACTGTATTGATATTTCTGTACCAGCACATATAGAAATACCTCATTCTTTTTTTTCCTCCCTGGAGAATATTCTACTATAATCATGTACCAAACTTTATTTATGGCACTTTCAATGAAAGACTTTTAGATAGTTTCCTAGTGTTTACTATTACAAACAGTATTGCAATGAATATTTTTAGGCATATGTGTATTTCTATACTGTGTATTACTAGAAATGGAATTGTTACCTCAAAGGTCATGTGCATTTGTAATTTTGATAGCTATTGCAAAATAGTCCTCCAAACGAAAGAGCTGTACCAATTTACATGCCTACTGACAGCACATTTGAGCACTGCTTCCCCTCCCCCATCTCATCAACACAGAACTATCAAAGCTCTTGATGTTGGTTAATCTGATAAAACTTGATACTTTACTGCTTAACTTTGCCTGTGAGAAAAGTTAAGCATCTTTTCCAATGTTTCATTTTCTCTCTTTTTCTTTAAACTTTGCTCCCCTTTTCCTTTCTTGGCGTGTTGGCCTTTGATTTAGAAGAATTCTTAGTGCACTAGGTAAATTAGCCTTTTGTTGTTATACATATGGTAGTCCAGATTTGTTCCCTTGTAAAAGCCCCTCCTTCCCTGCTTATTTTATCATTTATTTTTTGACATTATTTGTGGTATATTTTGACTTGTAGAAAATGTTAAGTTATATTTTCTCAAATGATTACTATTTTTTCTTTAAGTTTGTTGGGCTTTATGTGTTTCCTAGAAAGGCTGCTTTCACACCAAGATTATAAAAGTAAATTCTCCCATGGATACTTCCAATTATTTTCATGTTTTTACTTTTTAACATTTCAATATTTGAACAATCTGGAATTTATTTTTGTGTAAATTGGGATTTAACTTTATTTTTTTCAAATGGGGGACCAGTTGCTCCATCATAATTTATTAAATAACCATCCCATATGGCTCTGAAATGTTACTTACTTCACCTACTAAATCTCCTCATGGATTGGGGTCTGTCTTGGGACTCTTATTTTCCGTTATTCTGAAGGCTCATTCATGTACCAGAACCAAACTGTTTTACAACAGATATCAATATCTGGTACTGCTACTAATACTTTATCTCAGAGAAAAAAAGTCTGCTCTCAGGCTTGTACAGCAGATATAAAATTGACCATGTGAACCATAAGGCAACCTACTCAGAAACAGGAAGTGCAGCCTGTTAATCACTTGGAACTTTCTGACAATCAGCCTGGCTCACATTTTTAACATTCACTTTACTGGATAAAAGGTCCTCACTGAGGCACAAAAACTTGGACCTAGGAAGGCTAAAGAAGCCAGCAACTCTACCTTCTCCTCTGACAAATATTCTCATTTCCAGAGAGGCTGTGACTTCTCGGAGTTCCCACATTGCCACAGTGACCCTCAGATCATGGGAGTACAGGCACAAGTCTGCCTCTGACCAGGAAGCAGGGCACAGGGGTACATACTGTGGTCTGATGAAATATTCAGATTGCTTAAAAATGTACCTGGCCAGTAATGGTTACTTCAGCTTTAGGAAGTGGTGGAGTAAACCCATACCCAGGTTGGTGCTGCTAGAGGAGAAATTGGAATTGGCCAGTAGAGATAGCCCTGACCCAGTTGATAGAAGATCAATAAAGAGAAAAACAAATACCGTATGCTAACACGTATATATGGAATCTATGCTAACACGTATATACGGAATCTAAAAAAAAAAAAAAAGGTTCTGAAGAACCCTGGGGCAGGACAGGAATAAAGACTCAGACGTAGAGAATGGACTTGAGGACACGGGGAGCGGAAGGGGTAAGCTGGGATGAAGTGAGAGAGTGGCATGGACATATATACACTATCAAATGTAAAACAGATAGCTAGCTGGAAGCAGCCACATAGTACAGGGAGATCAGCTCGATGCTTTGTGTCCACCTAAAGGGGTAGGATAGGGAGGGAGATGCAAGAGGAAGGAGATATGTATATGTATAGCTGATTCACTTTGTTATAAAGCAGAAACTAACACACCATTGTAAAGCAATTATATTCCAATAAAGATGTTAAACAAACAAACAAACTCCAAAAGATACATGTACCCCTTGATAGCAGCACTGTTCACAATAGCCAAAATATGGCAACAACCTAAATGTCCATCGACAGATGAATGGGTAAAGATGTACATATATACAATGGAATACTACTCAGTCATAAAAAAGAACAAAATAAGGCCATTTGCAGGAACATGGATGCAACATGAGATTATCATACTAAGTGAAGCAAGTCAGAAAGAGACAAATATCATATGATATCACTTATATATGGAACCAAAATAAGGCACAAATGCACCTATCTACAAAAGAAAAACAGACTCGTAGACATAGAGAACAGACTTGTGGTTGCCAAGCGGGAGAGGGGAGGGAGAGGGATGGACTGGGAGTTTGGGGTTGGTAGATGCAAACTATTACATTTAGAATGGATAAACTATAAGGTCCTAATGTATAGCACAGGGAACTATATTCAGTAACCTGTGATAAACCATAATGGAAAAGAATATAAAAAATAATGTGTATGTATGTATAACTGAGTCACTTTGCTGTACAGTAGAGATTGGCACATTGTAAATCAACTATACTTCAATAAAAAAAAATTTTTTTAGTCTACTGTATACACTAGCATGAGCCATCTGAAAATGAAATTCAGAAAACACTTCCATTTACAAGTACATCAAAAAGAATAAAGTACTTGGGAATAACCTTAACAAAAGAAGTTAAAAAATTCATAGTCTGAAAACTACAAAACATTGTTAAAATAAATCAAAGAAGATATAACTAAATGGGAAGACAGTCCATGTTCATATCAGAAGACTTAATATTGTTACATGGTAACACTCCCCAAATTAATCTGTAGAATCAATGCAATCTCTATGAAAATCACAACTGTCTTTTCTTTCTTTTCTTTTATTTTTTTTTTGGCATGAGTTGACAAGGTGATCCTACAATCCATATGGGAATGAAAAGAACCCAGAATAGCAAAAACTTTCTTTAAAAAGAGCAGCAAAGTTGAAGGATTCACAATTCCCAATATCAAAACCTACTACAAAGCTACAATAATCAAAACAGTGTGGTACTAGCACAAGAATAGACACATAGGTCAACTGAATAGAGCTAATAGATCATACATAAGCCCCAAATTTATGGTCAATTGATTTTGGACAAAAATA
>NW_020173119.1:101256-109774 GCF_003031525.2 Neophocaena asiaeorientalis asiaeorientalis | reverse complement strand
AATGGGGAAAGAGTGTTTTTTTCAACAACTGGTGCTAGGACAACTGGATAGCCACATGCAAAAAAAAAATGAAGTTGGACACCTATCTGATACCAGACACAGAAAATTAACTCAAAGATTATAAACTAAATGTAAAAGCTAAAAGTTTAAAACACAGAAGTAGATCTTCAGGATATTGGGTTAATCTATTTTTTTCTTACATACAACACTAAAAACCACAAGTGAAAGAAGAGAAGAATGACAAGTTGAACTTCATCAAAATTGAAAACTTTGTATTTCAAGGAACACCATCAAGAAAATGTAAAAATAACCTACATTACATAAATATTCATAGCAGCATTATTTATAGTATCCAAAAAGTGGGAAAAATCCAAATGTCCATCAGCTGGTAAATGCATTAATGAAATGTTGTATATCTGTATAATAAAACATTACTTGGCAATAAAGCAAAATGAAGTGGCAGGCTCAACTTCAAGTGTGACAGTGTGAGGACCTCTGTGAACACACTCCCCAGCAAAATTGGTGAAAAATTTTTTAAAAAATCATTGATTTCTGGTTTCCAGTCTGGCATGTAACTCTATCCTAACAGCAAACAAAAAGATGAGCAAACTGAAAATCAACTCTTCTTTGATCTGTCAGAGAACTGAGGTCACAGGGAAAACTTCTGCCCCCCAAATTAGAGACACAGACAAGCAGACACAGAGAATCAGAACTTAAAGGAGCAGAAACCAGTACTGGGGTAGGAAAATCTGAACTGTACAGTAGTATCCCCAAGACCCCCAGTGGATGCCTGAAACCGAGGATAGTACCAAACCTTATATATACTATGTTTTTTCCTATGCATACATACCCATGATAAAGTTTAATTTATAATTAGGCACAGTAAGAGATTAATAACAATAACTAATAATAAAATAGAACAATTACAACAATATGCTGTAATAAAAGTTATGTGAATGTGGTCTCTCTCTGTCTCTCAAAATATCTTATTGTACAAATTTAATGCCTTTTCCATCTTAACTAAGCACTCATCATGCACTGTAGCTGTAACTTTTGAAGTTTGAGGTACAAGAGCAAAACTAGCACAGATTTCTTTATCCTTCATCACAATTTCATGGATAGGAGACTCATTCTTACTGTAGATCTTAGCAACCTCAGCATACGATTTTTTTTCTTTCCTTATTAAGTTGAGAAGAGAACTTTCATCTTTCCCTTAAAGGAAGCACTTTATGGCTCCTCTTTGGCATGTCCGAATTGCCAGCATCACTACTCTTGCACTTTGGGGCCACTATTAAGTAAAATAAGGGTTACTTGAACACAAACACTGCGATCTGCGACGGTTGATCTGATAACCAAGATGGCTACTAAGTGACTAATGGGCAAGATACACTGGACAAAGGGATGATTCACGTCCTGGGTGGGACTGAGAAGGCCATCGTGAGATTTCATCGTGCTACTCAGAATGGTGCACAATTTAAAACTTATGAATTGTTTATTTCTGGAATTTTCCACTTAATATTTTTATTTTACTGCAGTTTACTGTAGGTAAATGAAATCACAGAAAGTGAAACCGCAGATGCGGGGGAACTATTATAATTGACGAATTGCTGGAGGTTCAGTGTGGATAAGTCTGCAAGTTAAGAATTCCAGGGGAAACCAGTCATATGGAGGGCTTCACACTTTTGTGAGTTTTACCTCCAGGAGCTCTACCACATTCTCACAGTGAAGATCAGAGAAAAATCCCCTAGTGCTTTCAGCAGGGGGAGGAGAAATGGAAACATTTTGAAATATGCTAAACCATTCTATTCTTCTTAATAAGGTCTTCCCTCAGGAGAAGCTATTTTACCAGAGCCTAACCTGCTGGGATTTTATTAGAGCCTAATGGATCTAGGGGAAGGGAAATACCCAACTCCAGCTCCATAATGATTAAGGGTTCAATTCTCCAAGAAGTTCACAGTCCAGGGGCACAAGCTCACTAAAAAACTGATACTTAATCATAGGACTACATAACACTTCCCCTCCCCCCACACCTTACCACTACTTTACTAAAGACCTATTTACCACAGTTCCTTTTACCTAGTACATCATGTCCACCTGACAACAAAAAATTACAGGACATACTAAAAGGTGAAAAACACTGACTGAAGAGAAAAAGCAAGCATCAGAACCAGGTTCAGATATGGCAGGGATGTTGGAATTATCAGACTGTGAATTTCAAAAGACTATGATTAGTATGCTAAAAAGTTCTAATGGAAAAATTAGACAACATGCAAGAACAAATAGGTAATGTAAGCAGAGAGTTGTAAATTCTAAGAAAGAACCAAACAGAAATGCTAGAGACCAAAAACACTGTAACAAAAATGAAGAATGCTTTTGATAAGCTCATTAGTAGACTGGACAGGACAAGGAAAGAATCTCTGAGCTTGAAGATATATCAACAGAAACTTCCAAAACTGAAAAGCAAAGAGAAAAAAGACTGAAAAAAAATCAGAACAGAATATCCAATGGTTGTGGGACAACCACAAAAGGTGTAACATACATGTAATGGAAATACCAGAAGGAGAAGAAAGATAGAAAGGAACAGAAGCAATATTTGAAGCAATAATGTCTGAGAGTTTCTCCCAAATAAATGTCAGACACCAAACCACAGATCCAGAAAGCTAAGCAAACACCAAGCAGGATAAATTCTCCCCCAAACCTACAGCTAGGTATATCATATTCAAATTTCTGGAAATCAAAGATAAAGAAAATAATCTTGACCTGCCAGTTTGTCAAATAATGGGATAATTCCCCTTTATTCCTGGAAGGGACATTAGATTAGAAGGAAAAAACACAAGAACTGGAAAATGGCATTAAAAGCTAATGCCAAGCAGGCTTATGGGAGTAAGATCTGGATTCCCTCTTAACTACATTTGGAGGAGCTTGTCTGTTGTATTTTGAGGTGGTTCTTATTTGGTTTCCTGCTGATCTTCAGGCTGGAAGAAATTTTGTTGAATTAGGGGGAAGAAATCCAAATGACAACCATGGAAAAATCAGTCCCAGTAGGAACCGTACTCCATTAGCATGGGTTTGACAAGTGCCTCATATTGAACGTGAAGATAAGCCAGAGTTCACTGTCCCAACACTGTCTTAAAGGTGAATGCTTTCATATGAACAATGATGTTTACCACATAATCATATATATTTATGTATCCATAATATATAAATATATATGTATATTTGAAATAAAATATGGTACAGTGAAAAAGAAAAATATCTTGAAAAAAGTCAGAGGGGGAAAAAAAACCTTACCTTTAGAGGAGCAAAGATAAGAATTACACCTGACTTCTCAGAAACCATGCAAGGAAGAAAGGAGTGGAGTGAAATATTTTAAATGTTGGGAGAAAAAAACTACTGAACTAGAATTCTGTATCTGTGAAATTATCATTCAAAATGGAGAAGGAAAGACTCCTCAGAAAAACAAAACTTGAGGGAATTTGTTGCCAGTAGACCTTCCTTGCAAGAAGTTCTTTAGGAAGAAGGAAAATGATATAGGTCAAAAACTTAGATTTACTTAAAGAAAGAAGAGCATCATAGAATAAATAAGTGAAGGTAAAATAAAAACTTATATTTTTCTTATTCTTGATTGATTTAACAGATAGCAGTTTGTTCAAAATAACAATGGCAACAATGTATTCAATTATGTATATATATTCATGTATAAATGAAATGAATAACAGGAATGAGACAGGGACAGAAGAGAAGAATTAGAATTTTGTTATTATAAGGTACTTGCATGAAGTAGTATAGTGTTATTTGAAAGTGGACTTGGATCAGTTGTTAATGTCTATTACAAACTCTAGGACAAACACTAAAAAGTAAAAAATAAAAAAGTTTGATATTCTATGAGAGAGAAAATGGAATCACCTAAAATGCACAACGAAACCACAAAAGGCTGGAAAAGAGTAGAAGCTAAAAATAGAAACAAGGAAGAAGGGCAGCAAATAGAAAACAGTAACAAATATATTAGCTATTTCTCCAGCTATATCAATAATAACTTTTAACACCACTAATTAAAAGATAGAGATTGTCAGAATGGATGAAAAACAAGACTGAAATATATGTGAGGCAAAAACTGACAGAATAGCAAGGGAAAATAGATGAATCCACCACTATGGTTAGGGACTTCAACATCCCTCTATTAGAAAAGGACAGATCCAGCAGCCAGAAAATAAGTTAAGGACATAGTTGAACTCAACAGCACCATCAATCAACTGGATAAAATTGAAATCTATAGACTACAGATTACTTCACCCAATTACAGCAGATTACACAGTCTTCTCAAGTTCACATGGAACATTTGCCAAGATAGACTGCACTCTGGGCCATAAAACACATGTTAAGTTTAAAAGAGTAAAAATCACATAATGTCTGCTCTCAGACCACAATGAAACTGTTATAGAAATCAATAACAGAAAGATTGCTGGAAAATCCCAAAATATGTGGAGATTAAACAACACACTTCTAAATAACACAAAGGTCAAAGAAGAAATCTCAAGACAAATTTTAAAATATCTGGAGTTAAACGAAAATGAATACACAACATATCAAATGTGTGGAATGCAGCAAAAGCAGTGCTTAGAGGGAAATTGAATGCCTATATTAGAAGAGAGATCTAAAATCAATAATCTAAGCTTCCACCTTAGGAAACTATAAAAAGAAGAGCAAATTAAATCCAAAGCAGAAGAAAATAAAAATAAGAAAATTAGAGCAGAAATCAATGAAACTGAAAATGAGAAATCAATGGAGAAAATTAGCAAAACCAAAAGTGGCTCTTTGAAAAGATCAGTAAAATCGATAAGCCTCTAGCCAAGCTAACTAAGAAAAAAAAAAGAATGAAGACACAAATTACTAATATCAGAAAGGAAAGGTGACATAACTACAGATCTCATGGGCATCAAAAAGATAATAAATGAATGCCATTGACAACTCTATGCCCACAAATTTGATAACCTAGATGAAACAGACCAATTTCTTGAAAGACACAGTCTGCCAAAACTCACACAAGAAGAACTAGATAATCTGAATAGGCCTATACCTATTAAAGAAATTGAATCAATAATTAATAGCCTTCCAAAACAGAAAGCATCAGGCCTAGATGGATTCACTGGTGAGTTCTATCAAACATTTAAGGAAAAAATTATACCAATTCTCTACAATCTCTTCCAGAAGATAGAAGGAGAGGAAACACTTCTTAACTCATTCTATGAAGCCAGCACTACCTTAATACCAAAACCAGACAAAGATATTATAAAAAAAGAAAGCTACAGACCAATAGCTCTCATGAACATAGATGTAAAAATTCTCAACAAAATATTAGCTAATTGAATACAACAATGTATAAAAAGAATTATATATTACAACCAACTGGATTTGTCTCAGTTATGCAAGGCTGGTACAACATTTAAAAATCAATTAATGTAATCCATCACATGAATAGGTCAAAGAAAAACTATATGATCATGTCAACAGATGCAGAAAAGCATTTGACAAAATCCATCACTCATTCATGATAAGCGCTCTCATCAAATTAGGTATACAGGGGAACATCCCCAGCATGATAAAGAACACCTACTAAAAGCTAACATCATACTTAATGGTGAGAAATTCAAAGTTTTTGCAATAAGATCAGGAACAAGGCAAGGATGAACCCTCTCACCAATACTTTTCAACACCGTAGTAGAAGTTTTAGTTAATGCAATAAGACAAGAAAAGGAAATAAAAGGTATACAGATTGGGTGGGAAATAAATTAAATAATATAAATAAATTACATTAATATTTAAATCTCTCTTTGTACACAAATGGACATGATTTTGTCTATGTAGAAAATCTGAAAGACTCAACAACAACAACACCAAAACCCTCCTGGAATTAATAAACAATTATAGCAAGGTTGCAGAATACAAGCTTAACATACAAAGGTCAATTGCTGTCCTATATAGTAAACAATGAGCGAGTGAAATTTGAAATTAAAAACACAATACCTTTTACATTAACACCCCTCAAAATGAAATAATTAGGTATAAATCTAACAACAGATGTACAATATCTTTATGAGGAAAAACTACAAAACTATGATGGATGAAATAAAATAACTAAATAAATGGAGAGATATTCCATGTTCATAGAGAGGAAGGCTCAATATGTCAAGGTGTTAGTTCTTCCCAATTTGATGTATAGATTCAATGCAATCCCAATCAAGATACCAGCAAGTTAATTTGAAGATATCAACAAACTGATTCTTAGTTTATACAGAGAATAGATTAAGATTAAGAATAGCCAATACAACATCAAAGGGAAAGAACAAAATTGAAGGACTGACATTACCCTATTCGAAGACTAACTATAAAGCTACAATAATCAAGACAGTGGTATTGGTGAGAGAACAGACAAATAGATCAATGGAACAGATTAGAGAGCCCAGAAATAGACCCACATAAATATAGTTAACTGATCTTTGGCAAAGGAGCAAAGGCAATAAAATGGAGCAAAGACAGTCTTTTCAACAAATGGTGCTGGAACAACTGGACATCCACATGCATAAAAATGAATCTAGATACAGACCTTACACCTTCACAAAAATGAACTCAAAACGGATCATAGACCTAAATGTAAAACACAAAATTATCAAACTGCTAGCAAGTAACATAGGAGAAAACCTAGATGACCTTGGGTATGGCAATGATGTGTAGATAAAACACCAAAGGCACAGTTCATAAATCATTGATAAGCTGGATTTCATTAAAATTAAAATTTTCTGCTCTGCAAAAGACAATGTAAATAGAATGAGGAGACAAGCCATTGACTGGGAGAAAATAGTTGCAAAAAGACTGTTATCCAAAATATACAAAGAATTCTTAAAACTTAACAAGAAAACAAACAAATTGATTAAAAAATGGGTTGGGCTTCCCTGGTGGCGCAGTGGTTGAGAGTCTGCCTGCCGATGCAGGGGATGTGGGGTCATGCCCCGGTCCGGGAGTATCCCACATGCCACGGAACAGCTGGGCCCATGAGCCATGGTCGCTGAGCCTGCGCGTCCGGAGCCTGTGCTCTGCAACAGGAGAGGCCACAACAGTGAGAGGCCCACATACCGCACAAAAAAAAAAAAAAAAAAGGGTCAAAGACCTTAAGAGATACCTCACCAAAAAAGATATACAGATGGCAAATAAGCATATGAACAGATGCTCTACCTCATATGTCATAAGGGAAGTGCAAGTTAAAACAACAAGATACCACTACACACCCATGAGAATGGTCAAAATCCAGAACACCGACAACACCAAACGTTGATGAGGACATGGAGCAACAGGAACTCTCATTCACTGATGGTGGAAATGCAACATCATACAACCAACTTTGAAAGACAGTTTGGTGGTTTCTTACAAAATTAAACATGCTCTTACCATAAAACCCAACAATCACGCTTCTTGGTATTTACCCAAAGAGGTCAAAAACTTAACGTTCATTCACAAACCTGCATATGCGTGTTTATAGTGGCTTTATTCATAACTGCCAAAACTTGGAAACAACCAAGATGTCCTTCAACAGGTGAATGGATAAGTACACTGAGGTACAACTGGACAAGGAAATACTCAGCACTACAAAGAAATGAACTACTGAGCATTAAAAATACATGAAGGAGAACTGGACCTGGGATCTCTACAAAGGTCAGGTGTTGAGGCTTCCGGGAAGATGGCGGAAGAGTAAGACGCGGAGATCACCTTCCTCCCCACAGATACACCAGAAATACATCTACACGTGGAACAACTCCTACAGAATCCTACAGAACACCTACTGAACGCTGGCAGAAGACCTCAGACCTCCCCAAAGGCAGGAAACTCCCCACGTACCTGGGTAGGGCAAAAGAAAAAAGAATAAACAGAGACAAAAGGATAGGGACAGCACCCGCACCAGTGGGAGGGAGCTGTGAAGGAGGAAAGGTTTCCACACACTAGGAAGCCCCTTCGTGGGTGGAGACTGCAGTTAGCGGAGGGGGAAAGCTTCGGAGCCACGGAGGAGAGCACAGCAACAGGGGCGCGGAGAGCAAAGCGGAGAGATTCCCGCACAGGGGATCGGTGCCGACCGGCACTCACCAGCCCGAGAGGCTTGTCTGCTCACCAGCCGGGGCAGGTGGGGCTGGGAGCTGAGGCTCAGACTTTGGTCGGAGCGCAGGGAGAGTACTGGTGCTGGCAGCGTGAACACAGCCTGCAGGGGGTTAGAGCGCCACGGCTAGCCAGGACAGAGCCCGGGAAAAAGTCTGAACCTGCCAAAGAGGCAAGACACTTTTTCTTCCCTCTTTGTTTCCTGGTGCGCGAGGAGAGGGGATTAAGAGCGCTGCTTAAAGGAGCTCCAGAGACGGGCGTGAGCCGCGGCTAAAAGTGCGGACCGCAGAGACGTGCATGAGATGCTAAGGCTGCTGCTGCTGCCACCAAGAATCCTGTGTGCAAGCACAGGTCACTATCCACACCCCCCTTCCGG
>NW_020173119.1:82498-100185 GCF_003031525.2 Neophocaena asiaeorientalis asiaeorientalis | reverse complement strand
TCAGCAGAAACTCTGCAAGCCAGAAGGTACTGGCAGGACATATTTAAAGTGATGAAGGAGAAAAACCTGCAACCAAGATTACTCTACCCAGCAAGGATCTCATTCAGATTTGATGGAGAAATTAAAACGTTTACAGACAAGCAAAAGCTGAGAGAGTTCAGCACCACCAAACGAGATTTACAAATGCTGAAGGATCTTCTCTAGGCAAGAAACACAAGTAAAGTAAAAGAACTACAATAACAAACCCAAAACAATTAAGAAACTGGGAATAGGAACATACATATCGACAATTACCTTAAAGGTAAATGGATTAAAGGCACCCACAAAAGACACAGACTGGCTGAATGGATACCAAAACAAGACCCATATATATTCTGTCTACAAGAGACCCATTTCAGACGTAGAGACACATACAGACTAAAAGTGAGGGGATGGAAAAAGATATTCCATGCAAATGGAAACCAAAAGAAAGCTGGAGTAGAAATTCTCATATCAGACAGTATAGACTTTAAAATAAAGACTATTAGAAGAGACAAAGAAGGACACTACATAATGATCAAGGGACCGATCCAAGAAGAAGATATAACAATTGTAAATATTTATGCACCCAACATAGGAGCACCTCAATACATAAGGCAAAAACTAACAGCCATAAAAGGGGAAATCGAGAGTAACACATTCATAGTAGGGGACTTTAACCCCCACTTGCACCAAAGGACAGATCATCCAAAATGAAAATAAATAAGGAAACACAAGCTTTAAATGAGACATTAAACAAGACGAACTTAATTGATATTTATAGGACATTCCATCCAAAAACAACAGAATACACGTTTTTCTGAAGTGCTCATGGAACATTCTCCAGGATAGACCATATCTTGGGTCACAAATCAAGCCTTCGTAAATTTCAGAAAATCAAAATTATATCAAGTATCTTTTCCAACGACAATGCTATGAGACTAGATATCAATTACAGGAAAAGGTCTGTAAAAAATGCAAACACATGGAAGCTAAACAACATATCACTTAATAATGAAGTGATCACTGAAGAAATCAAAGAGGAAATAAAAAAATACCTAGTTCTTGCACTGCTGGTGGGAATGTGAATTGGTACAGCCACTATGGAGAACAGTATGGAGGTTCCTTGAAAAACTACAAATAGAACTACCATATGACCCAGCAATCCCACTACTGGGCATATACCCTAAGAAAACCATAATTCAAAAAGAGTCATGTACCAAAATGTTCATTGCAGCTCTATTTACAATAGCCCGGAGATGGAAACAACCTAAGTGTCCATCATTGCATGAATGGATAAAGAAGATGTGGCACATATATACAATGGAATATTACTCAGCCATAAAAAGAAACGAAATTGAGCTATTGTAATGAGGTCGATAGACCTAGAGTCTGTCATACAGAGTGAAGTAAGTCAGAAAGAAAAAGACAAATACCGTAAGCTAACACATATATATGGAATTTAAGAAAAAAAATGTCATGAAGAACCTAGGGGTATGACAGGAATAAAGACACAGACCTACTAGAGAACGGACTTGAGGATATCAGGAGTGGGAAAGGTAAGCTGTGACAAAGCGAGAGAGAGGCATGGACATACATACCGTACTAAACGTAAGGTAGATAGCTAGTGGGAAGCAGCCACATAGCACAGGGAGATCAGCTCGGTGCTTTGTGACCGCCTGGAGGGGTCGGATAGGGAGGGTGGGAGGGAGGGAGACGCAAGAAGGAAGAGATATGGGAACATATGTATATGTATAACTGATTCACTTTGTTATGAAGCAGAAAGTAACACACCACTGTGAAGCAATTATCCTCCAATAAAAAAAATTCATGAAGGAACCTTAAATGCATATTACAAAGTGAAAGAAGCCAATCTGAAAAGGCTACATATTGTATAATTCCAACTATATGACATTCTGGAGAAGGCAAAACTATGGAGACAGTAAAAAGATCAGTGGTTGCCAAGGGGTTGGGGCAGAGGGTTAGAGAGAGGATGCATAGGTAGAGAACAGGATTTTTATAGCAGTGAAAATACTCTGTATGATGCTAGAGTGATGGATTCATGTCACTATACATTTGTCCAAACCCACAGAATATACAGCAAGAGTGAATCCTAATGTAAACTATGGATTGGATGATTATGATGTGTCAATATAGGTACATCAATTGTAACAAATGTATAACTCTGGCGGGGGCTGTTGATAATGGGGGAGGCTATGCCTGTGTGGGTGCAGAGGGTATATGAGAAACCTCTTTATCTTACTATCAATTTTGCCATGACCTTAAAACTGCTCTAAGAGTAAAGTCTACTAAAAAAAATTAAAGTCGCCAGACATGGTCTTCAAGGTATACAGCAAATGAAAAATATTTATTCAAGAAAATCTGCTAAATTTCTATAAGAAGAGTGAGACCCTGGGGTACTTGAAACAAGATTCACTCACTCCTCCCTCCCAGCGCATCAAGATAGAAACTCCACTCCATAGTGTTGCAGCCAGGAACACAGGGCTCCCTCTTCCTCAGCTCCTGGTTGAAGGGTTATCTTCCCGGGAAGAGCAAGACATCCACATTTCTTAATTATGAGCCCAGCTACCTGTTGGTGAGGCTAATTTCCAGGTCAGTGAGTCTGAGAGGTGGGGCCTCCCTTCTTCCACTTACGGGATAGAGGCTCTAAGTAGGGTGCAGCACCACTGAGAATACTAGGGCCATGATCATTCTTTGACCTGGCTTGTGGGACAGGGGTACCACGTCAAGAGGGGTACCACGTCAAGAGAGGTGAGCCAAGGAGATCTGGAACGCTGCCTTTCCCTCCACTGAGCACTCGGCTCCTAAAGTGGGGGTGTCGTTCAGAAGTGTGCCATTGTCTCTCACTGCAGCACTAGTGCTGTGGCTCGGAGACTGCCCTGGGGGAGAATCAGGCCACAGAACAAAGACCTCTGAATCCCTCCCCAAAGGAATGAACTTTATTTGCAACAGAGTGTGGAGAAGTTCAAGCATAAGTGCACTCTCAAAAACGGTGGAGGTTGTGGTAAAGGGCAATTGTTAGGAGAATGACAGATTCATTAGAGGTATAGGCTAAGACTAGCTAGCTAGACAGGCTAGCTTACTAGAGAGAAATGAGGACAAAAGCAGCTGGGAAAAGCCCTCCTGGATCATAACAAATCACAAACTGTGATCTAGGAAACTATCCCTTCAAAGGAGCCCAGATTTGATTGGATCAATTTGTGGAACAATTTATGCCATACAGGATTGTTGAAAACAACAGAACAATCAGCTGACAATTAGTGGAACTTAACAGCTGGGAGTGGTCAGTAGAAGAGACAAAGAGAGCCCTGCCAAAACCCAGAATGTCTGTGGGCATCCTAGGGCTATGCACTCTGGGGAAAATCATAGGCTTCGTACTAGGAGTGTAGGGGCAGTAGTCTTCACTAAAATAATCCAGTCAGTGACTAAACAATTAAACAAGCAAATATCTTAAATAAGGCCTGGGGCGGGGGTGGGGAGACCAGTACCCAGAATTGCTACAACATGATATCTAAAATATCCAGTTTACAGCAAAAAGTATGAGACATGTAAGGAAACAGGAAAGAATGATCCACACACCAGAAAAAAAATCAAGCAACAGAAACTACCTGTGACAATAAGCAGATGTCAGATTTAATAGGCAAAGACTTCAAAGGAGCCATTATATAGATGTTCAAAGAAAACAAAATTATGAATGAAGAAGTAAAAACAAATCTGACAACAATGTCATATTAATAAAGTGTATCTGTAAAGAGAGAGAAATTATTGAAAATAACCAAATGGAAATTTTGGAGTTGAAAAGTACAATAACTCAAATAAAAAATAAAAGAGAGAGAGATCTAGTTTGCTATATCAAAGTACTGAAACCAAGCAGGACCCTGTGGGGCTTCTGGGCACAGAATCCTTTCTGTCCCCTATTTCTTGTTTGTAGGGAACAGACTCCAGCCTCCATGACCTTTCCTGAGTTCCAGAGGGCAGATTCGAACAGTTGCTAATCAAGGGAGGAACAGCCAAGAAACCACCTCTGGCAGGGAACCAGAGAAGCTCATCAAGAAGATCACCAGAGACCAGATTAGAGGACTGCAGGCCCTGCACACACCCTAATCTTGTCAGCAACCCTGCTCTTGCACTAATACTATAAAATTCCTCATCAAATCCTCTTGGGTTGGGACATATAGTATTTTGGGGCAGAAGTCTGCTGTGTCCTCCTTTGCCTGGCAAAGCAATAAAACTATTCTTTTCTACTTCACCCAAAACTCTGTCTCTGAGATTCGATTCAGCACTGGTGAACAGAGGCTGAGATTTTGGCATCAGTACCATAAACTGGATGGCTTAAAAAAAACAAATTTATTGTCTCACATTTCTGTAGGCTAGAGGTCTGAAATCAAGATATTGGCAGGGCCATGCTCCCCCTGAAGCCTCCAGACTTCCTTGCCTTTTCCAGTTTCTGGTAGTTCTTAGGCATTCCTTGGCATGTGGCAGCATTACTCCAATCTCTGCCTCCATTTTCACATGGCTGTGTTCCCTCTTTGTATCTGTGTCCAAATTTCTCTCTTCTTATAAGGATACTGATGCTGAAAGCTCAGCCTCTGTGCACCGGTGCTGAATCGAATCTTGGAGACAGAGTTTGGGGTGAAGTAGAAAAGAATAGCTTCATTGCTCTGTCAGACAAAGGGGGACACAGAGGGCTCCTGCCCCCCAAAACTATATGGCCCAACCTGGGAGGCTTTGATGAGGAGTTTTATAGCAGTGGTTCAAGGTGGGGTTGTTGATAAGGATTAGAGTGTGTGCAGGGCCTTTAATCTGGCCTCAGGTGGTCTCTTGATTAGCTTCCTGAGGTTATCTTCTGTAATCTCTCGAATGAAAAATGCTAAGATCTTGCTTTGTTGAGGGTTTTAGTTCTGTAAAGAGCTCAAGGCTATTGTTACATGTATCCCTTGAGGTGGAACCAGGACCCTGCTCCAAGGCTGCACTATTGTTTCTTGGCTGCTTCTCCCTTGTCTTTGCATCCCCTCCTTTCCCTGATTAGCAACTGTCTGAAAGGCTTCCATGACTAGGAGCCCCACAGGGTCCGGCTTGGTTTCAATGCCAGTTATATTGGATGAATGGTCCACCTTTCTTCAGTATGACTGCATCTTAACTAATTATATCTGTAATAACTCCACCCCAAATAACTCACATTTTGAGATACTGGGGATTAGGACTCCAACATACCTCTTTACAGGACATAATTCAACACATAACAACTGGTAACTGTAATTATGCAATTATAAAAGACAGTAAAAATGCTCATTTCTTCTCCTTTCTTAACTGATTTAAAAACCAATTATATAAAACAATATGTATATAATATATTGTATTGTTGTGGATGTAACATATAGACAAGTAATATATTTACCAGAGAGGAAGTGGGTGGAGTCAAGGCTATATTGGACTAAGGAAAAGACTCAAGATAGAAACTCTAATCCACAGGAACAAACGAAGGAAATCAGAAACGTATTAACTTTAAGGTTACAAATAAATTTTAGCAAGTAAGCGAACTTGTAAATATGGAATCCATGAATAATAACAATCAACTGTATATAGGAGTAACATTTATAATAGGAGTAACATTTCTACATGTCACTGGAACTAAGTTAGTATAAATCTGAAGCTGATTCTGATAAATTAATCTATGTATGTTAAGCCTGAGAGCAACAACTAATAACTCAAAATAGTAGTGTAAAAATCATTTAAAAATTAAAATGCTACATTAGAAAATATGCACTTAATATGAAAGAATGCAGTAAAGGAGGAATGGAGGATAAAGACATGAAACAAGAAACGAAAAATTAAAATGGCAAATGTAAACAAAACTATATTGATAATAATATTAAATGTAGGGAGACCTTCAAGATGGCTGAGGAGGAAGATGTGGAGATCACCTTCCTCTCCACAAATACATCAGAAATGCATCTACATGTGGAGCAACTCCTACAGAACACATACTGAATGCTGGCAGAAGACCTCAGATTTCCCAAAAGGCAAGAAACTCCCCAGGCACCTGGCCGTGTGGCTGACAGGGTCTCTGTGCTCTGGCTGGGTGTCAGGCCTGCGCCTCTCAGGCGGGAGAGCTGAGTTCAGGACATTGGTTGACCAGAGACCTCCTGGTCCCATGTAATATCAAATGGCGAAAGCACTCCCAGAGATCTCCATCTCAACACTAAGACCCAACTCCACTCGACAACCAGCAAGCTACAGTGCTGGACACCCTATGGCAAACAACTAGCAGGACAGGAACACAACCTCACCCACTAGCAGAGAGACTGCCTAAAATCAAAATACGGTCAAAGACACACCAACAGATGCGGTCCTGCCACCGGAAAGACAAGATCCAGCCTCATCCACCAGAACACAGGCACTAGTCCTCTCCAGCAGGTAGCCTATACAACCCACTGAACCAACCTTAGCCACTGGGGGCAGACACGAAAAACAGCGGGAACTACGAACTTGCAGCCTGCGAAAAGGAGACCACAAACACAGTAAGTTAAGCAAAATGAGAAGACACAGAAGCACACAGCAGATGAAGGAGCAAGGTAAAAAACCACCAAACCAAAAAAATAAAGAGGAAATAGGCAGTCTACCTGGAGAAGAATTCAGATTAATGATAGTAAAGATGATCCAAAATCTTGGAAATAGAATGGAGAAAATATAAGAAACATTTAACAAGGACCTAGAAGAACTAAAGAGCAAACAAACAATGATGAACAACACGTAAATGGAATTAAAAATTCTCTAGAAGGAATCAATAGCAGAATAATGGAGGCAGAAGAACAGATAAGCGACCTGGAAGATAAAATAGTGGAAATAACTACTGCAGAGCAGAATGAAGAAAAAAGAATGAACAGAATTGAGGACAGACTCAGAGACTTCTGGGAGAATATTAAACACACCAACATTCGAAGTATAGGGGTCCCAGAAGAAGAAGAGATAAAGAAAGGGTCTGAGAAAACATGTGAAGAGATTATAGTTGAAAACTTCCCTCATATGGGAAAAGAAATAATCAAATCCAGGAAGTGCAGAGAGTCCCATACAGGATAAATCCAAGGACAAACAAGTCAAAACACATATTAATCAAGCTATCAAAAATTAAATACAAAGAAAAAAGATTAAAAGCAGCAAGGGAAAAACAACAAAAAACACACAAGGAGATCCCCATAAAGTTAACAGCTGATCTTTCAGCAGAAACTCTGCAAGCCAGAAGAGAGTGGGAAGACATATTTAAAGTGTTGACAGGGAAAAACCTAAAACCAAGAATACTCTACCCAGGAAGGATCTCATTCAGATGTGACAGAGAAATTAAAACCTTTACAGACAAGAAAAAGCTAAGAGAATTCAGCACACCAAACCAGCTTTAAAACAAATGCTAAAGGAACTTCTCTATGTAAGAAACACCGAGAAGGAAAAGACCGACAATAACAAACCCAAAGCAATTAAGAAAATGGTAATAGGAACATACATATTGATAACTATCTTGAATGTAAATGGATTAAATGCTCCAGCCAAAAGACATAGACTGGCTGAATGGATACAAAAACAAGACCCGTGTAGATGCTTTCGACAAGAGACCCACTTCAGACATAGGGACACATACAGATGGAATGTGAGGGGCTGGAAAAAGATATTCCATGCAAATGGAAATCAAGAGAAAGCTGCAGTAGCAATTCTCATATCAGATAAAATAGACTCTAAAATAAAGACTATTACAAGAGACAACGAAGGACACTACATGGTGATCAAGGGATCAATCCAAGAAGAAGATATAACAATTGTAAATATTTATGCACCCAACAAAGGAGCACCTCAATACATAAGGCAAATGCTAACAACGATAGAAGGCGAAATTCACAGTAACACAATCATAGTAGGGGACTTTAACACCCCACTTTCAGCAATGGACAGATCATCCAAAATGAAAATAAATAAGGAAACACAAGCTTTAAATGATACATTTAACAAGATGGACTTAATTGATATTTATAGGACATTCCATCCAAAAACAACAGAATACACGTTCTTCTCAAGTGCTCATGGAACATTCTCCAGAGTAGATCATCTCTTGGGTGACAAATCAAGCCTTGGTAAATTTAAGAAAATTGAAATCATATCAAGTATCTTTTCCGACCACAACACTATGAGACTAGATATCAATGACAGGAAAAAAATCTGTAAAAAATACAAACACATGGAGGCTAAACAATACACTACTTAATAGCCAAGAGATGACTGAAGAAATCAAAGAGGAAATCAAAAAATACCTGGAAACAAATGACAACGAAAACACAACAACTGAAAACCTATGGGATGCAATAAAGCAGTTCTAAGAGGTAAGTTTATAGCAATACAATCCTACCTCAAGAAACAAGAAACATCTCAAATAAGCCAACTACCTTACACCTAAAGCAGTTAGAGAAAGAAGAACAAAAAACCCCAAAGTTAGCAGAAGGAAACAAATCATAAAGATCAGATCAGAAAAAAATGAAAAACAAATGAAGGAAACGATAGCAAAGATTAATAAAAGTAAAAGCTGGTTCTTTAACAATATAAACAAAATTGATAAGCCATTAGCCAGACTCATCAAGAAAAAAGGGAGAAGACTCAAATCAATAGAATTAGAAATGAAAAAGGAGAAGTAACAACTGACAGTGCAGAAATACAAAGGATCATGAGAGATTACTACAAGCAACTATATGCCAATAAAATGGACAACCTGGAAGAAATGGACAAATTCTAACAAAAGCACAACCTTCCGAGACTGAACCAGAAAGAAATAGAAACTATAAACAGACCAATCACAAGCACTGAAATTGAGACTGTGATTTAAAATCTTCCAAAAAACAAAAGCCCAGGACCAGATGGCTTCACAGGCGAATTCTATCAAACATTTAGAGAAGAGCTAACACCTATCCTTCTCAAACTCTTCCAAAATACAGCAGAGGGAGGAACACTCCCAAACTCATTCTACGAGGCCAGCATCACCCTGATACCAAAAGCAGACAAAGATGTCACAAAGAAAGAAAACTACAGGCGAATATCACTCACGAACAGAGATGCAAAAATCCTCAACAAAATACTAGCAAACAGAATCCAATAGCACAGTAAAAGGATCATACATCATGATCAAGTGGGGTTTATCCCAGGGATACAAGGATTCTTCAATATATGCAAATCAATCAATGTGATAAACCACATTAACAAATTGAAGGAGAAAAACCCAATGATCATCTCAATAGATGCAGAGAAAGCTTTCAACAAAATTCAATACCCATTTATGATAAAAAACCCTGCAGAAAGTAGGCATAGAGGGAACTTATCTCAACATAATAAAGGCCATATATGACAAACACACAGCCAACATCATCCTCAATGCTGAAAAACTGAAACCATTTCCTGTAAGATCAGGATCAAGACAAGGTTGTCCAGCCTCATGACTGTTATTCAACATAGTTTTGGAAGTTTTAGCAACAGAAATCAGAGAAGAAAAAGAAATAAAAGGAATCCAAATTGGAAAAGAAGAAGTAAAGCTGTCACTTTTTGCAGATGACATGACACTATGCCTAGAGAATCCTAAAGATGCTACCAGAAAACGTGTAGAGCTAACCAATGAATTTGGTAAAGTAGCAGGATTCAAAATTAATGCACAGAAATCTCTTGCATTCCTATACACTAATGATGAAAAATCTGAAGGAGAAATTAAGGAATCACCCCCATTGACCACTGCAACAAAAAGAGTAAAATACCTAGGAATAAACCTACCTAGGGAGACAAAAGACCTGTATGCAGAAAATGATAAGACACTGATGAAAGAAATTAAAGATGATATAAACAGATGGAGAGATATACCATGTTCTTGGATTGGAAGAATCAACATTGTGAAAATGACTCTACTACCCAAAGCAATCTATAGATTCAATGCAATCCCTATCAAACTCCCAATGGCATTTTTCACAGAACTAAAACAAAAAAATTCACCATTTGTATGGAAACACAGAAGACCCCGAATAGCCAAAGCAATCTTGAGAATGAAAAACGGAGCTGGAGGAATCAGACTCCCAGACTTCAGACTATACTGCAAAGCTACAGTGATAAAGACAGTATGTTACTGGCACAAAAACAGAAATATAGATCAACGGAACAGGACAGAAAGCCCAGAGATAAACCCATGCACATATGGTCACCTTTTTTATGATAAAGGAGGCAAGAATATACAATGGAGAAAAGACAGCCTCTTCAATAAGTGGTGCTGGGAAAATTGGACAGCTACCTGTAAAAGAATGAAATTAGAACACTCTCTAACACCATACACAAAAATAAACTCAAAATGGATTAAAGACCTAAATGTAAGGCCAGACACTATCAAACTCTTAGAGGAAAACATAGGCAGAACACTCTATGACATAACTCACAGCAAGATCCTTTTTGACCCATCTCCTAGAGAAATTCTTCACTTTTAATAATGGATAGAACTAGGCAGAATATCAGCTTTGCACCCTAAGCAATAGAAAAATAAGAGGAAACTAAACCCAAAAGTAGCAGTAGGAAGGAGAAATAAAGGTAAGTGCAGAGATAAATGAAGTAGACAATAGAAAAATAATAGAATTAATTGCGTCAAAAGCTGGTTATTTGAAAAGATCAAGAAAATTGACAAACTTTAGCTAGACTGACCAAGAGAAAACAGAGGAGACTCAAATTTCTAAAATCAGATATGATAGTGGGGACACTACCACCAAACTTATAGAAATAAAAAGGATTGTAAGATAATACTATGAACAGTTGTACATAGTATTCTTTTGTACAGTTGTTACAAATTAGATAACCTAGATATAATGGACAAATTCCTAGAAACAGACAAACTACCAAAACTGACTCAGGAAGAAATAGAAAATCTGAATGGATTTATAACAAGTAAAGACATTGAATCAATAATCAAAAATCTCCCAGTAAAGAAAAGTCCAGACCAGATTGTTAGACTGGTGAGTTCCACTAAACATCTAAGGAAGAATTAACACCAATCCTTCTCAAACTCATCAAAAAATTAAAGAGGAGAGGACTTCCTAACTCATTCTACAAGGCCAGCATGAGCCTGAGTCCAAAGCTAAACACATCACAAGAAAAGAAAACCACAGACCAAAATCTCTTATATAAATGCAAAAATCCTCAAGAAAATACTAGCAAACCAAATCCAGCAGCATACTGAAAGGATTATATACCATGACCAAGTGGGATTTATCCCAGGAACGTGACGGTGGCTCTGCATATGAAAATCCCTATCATCGTAAAACACCACATTAATAGAATGAAGGAAAGAGGCCATATGATAATCTCAAATAATGCAGAAAAAAATTTGACAAAATTCAACACATTTTCATGATAAAAACGCTCAACAAATGAAGAATAAGAGGGAACTTTCAAAACACGATAAGGGGCATATATGAAAAACCCAGAGTTAACATAATACTCAGTGGTGAAAGACAAGGACGTTCTCTCTTGCCACTTCTATTCAAAGTTGTACTGGCAGTTCTTGCTGGAGCATTCAGGCAAAAACGAAAAGAAAAGAAAAGAAAAATTCATTGAAATAGGAAAGGAAGAAGTAAAACTATTTTTATTCTCAGATGACATGATTTTATACATGCAAACTCCTAAAAAAAAAACCCCAAAAAACTATTAGAGCTAACCAGTGAATTCAGCAAAGTTGCAGGGCACAAGGCCAACATACCCAAATCAGTTTAATTTCTATACATTGGCAATGAACAATCCAAAAATAAAATTAAGAAAACAATTTCATTTATCAAAATGAATAGCATCAAAAAGAATAAAATACTTTGGAATAAATTTAACCAAGGACATGCAAGATATGTACACTGAAAATTACAAAACACTGATGAAAGAAATCATAGAAGCACAAATAAATGGAAATACATTCTGTGTTCATGGACTGAAAGATTTAATATTAAGATATCAATACTACCCAATGTGATCTACAAATTCAACACAATCCCTATTAAAATCTCATTAGCCTTTTTTGCATAAATGGAAGAGCTAATTCTAAAACTCATAAGGACTTCCAGGGGACCCCAAACAGCCAAATCGCTCTTGACAAAAAACAGCAAAGTTGGAGGGCTCACTTCTGGATTTCTAATCATACTAGAAAGCTACACTAATCAACACCATATTACACTGGCATGAAGATAGACATATAGTCAAGTGGAATACAATTGAGAGTCCAATAATAAACCCAAACATCTATGGAAAACTGGTTTCAACAAGGTTGTCAACACCACTCAATGTGATAAGAATAGTCTTTTCCACAAATGGTTCTGGAACAACTGTATAGCCACAAGCAAAAGAATAAAGTTGGAATCCTACCTCACGCCATGTACAAAAATTAACTCAAAATGGATTAAAGACCAAAATATAAGAGCTAAAATTATAAAGTTATTACAAGAAAACATAGAGGTAAATCTCCTCTATGGAGATGGATTCTTAGATATGACACCAAAAGCATAAGCAACAAAAGAAATAATCAATAAACTGGACTTGATAAAAAAAATTTTGTGCATCAAAAGTCACTATCAAGAGAGTGAAAGGACAACTCACAGAATGGGGGAAAATATTTGCAAATCATATATCTGATAAGGGTCTAGTATCCAGAATATATAAAGAACAATTACAACTCAGCAATAAAAAGACAAGTCACCCAATTTTAAATGAGCAAAGGATTTGAATATATATTTCTCCAAAGAAAATATACAAATGGCCAACAAACACATGAAAAGATGCTTAACATCATGACTCATTAGGGACATGCAAACCAAAAGTACAGTGCCCACTGGGATGGTTATAATCAAAACAACACTCAGTAACATGTATTGATAAGGATGTGGAGAAATGGTTCAGCCACTTTGGAAAACAAGTTTGGCAGTTCCTTGAAAGATTAAACACAGAGTTACCACATGACCCAGAAATTCCACTCCTAGGTTTGAAGAGAATTGACAACATATATCCACACAAAAGCTTGCCAATTCAAAGGTCTGTCAACTGATGAATGGATAAACAAAGTATGGTATATCCATAAAATTGAATATCTTTCGGCAAAAATAAAGGAATGAAATACTAATACATCCTACCACATGGATGAATCTCAAAAATCTTATGCTAAGTGAAAGAAGCCATTTACAAAAGAAGACATATTGTATAATATCATTTATTTGAAATGTCCAGAACAGGCAAATCCATACAGGCAGAAAGCAGAGTAGTCATTGCCTAGTACTGGGGAGTGGAGGAGTAGGAGAGGGCTAGGGATTGGCAGTGATGGCTAAAAGGGTACAATATTTATTTTGAGGGTGAAGAAAGTATTCTAAAATTGTTTGTGGTAATGGTTGCACAACTCTTTAAATATAGTAAGAACCTTTGAATTGTACACTTTAAATGGGAGAACTTTATGGTATATAAATTACATCTCAATAAAACTGTTAAAAATAATTAAAACCAGGCTACATTTTTGGTATAAATATATTCCAGAAATATACTAGCCCTGACTCTTATACTTGTACAAGCAACAAATATTTGTGGATTACAATTGTTTAGGGTAAGTGGCTCCTCTCTGGGGGCTACCCTTGGCCAACTTCCCAGTCTTAAAGAGGTGAACAGAGCTGTGGCTGCATAGCTGTAGAATAGTGGGCAGGTGAGAGCCCAGATGGGCAGGGGCTCCATTTCCACCCTCTTCCTGATCCTTTGGCACCTTCTAGACTCCTCCATTCTGGAATGGAAGCCTCCTGTTTTCTCTTCCATCCTTGATCAACTTATTCCCCAAGGAGGCACACTCTGGTCTGGTGCTTGCCTAACTCTTGCATTTCCTTTCATTTCCTTTGTACAGTCCCTGGATTTGATATTTGTAATTAATTTATGACTCCAAGCCTTCAGACTCTGCAGCTGAGAGAAGTTAGGAGACCTGGGCTCAAATTTCACCTTCCTAGCCGTGTGCCCTTGGCAGTCACTTAAACTCAGTTTCCGCAAAGTGAAAACAACAACTCCTACTTTATAAAGTTGTTTTGAAGACTCAATGAGATACTATATTTGAAAGCATCTGCTGAATTGAATCCAACATCCTGTCCCATGTCAAGTGAAACCATTCAGTTTACCACTTAATAGCAACTAGCTTCCTTTAGACAGAAATTAGGAAACAGAGAAAGAGGCAGAGGGCAGAGAGCAGAGAAAGAGCTGGATTATATTCCCAGGCACATGCCAATGGATAGCACAAGCAGGAATGTTGCTATCTAACTCCTCGCTCTGTAGTCTGGGGACAGCCCAATGCGCAATCTCATAAAAAATAATGGGCCCTCCCCCTGCCCCCATTTGGCTCGATTGCTGCCCAGCAATGGCCTGTCTCAGCCACATAAATGATGGATGAAGTGAGCCAGCAACCATCATTCCCTGTGTGGCCTTCTCCCAGACCAGGACCTTTATTGTTTCTAGCAATGTGATGAGCTGGGAAGGAAGACTTTTGTGAGGAAACTATTACCAGGCCATCAGGATTGGCCACTACTTCCAGCTTGGGATAGCCAAGGGTCCAGCTAAATCTATTTGGCTACTTGGGGGCTCAGATCAAGGTGTGATGGGAAGGGGGTGTTCAACTTCTCAATTACACTGAGACTCTGGGATTAGCAGTGATTTGCAGTTCTCTGAGCTCTCTGGGGATATCCTCAGGGAGCTTTCTGGCCCTAAGCCTGCTGCTGGGGCCTGGAATGCAGCCTACCCTCACTCCCCACCCCCAGCACATAAACATTCATGATCCACTATAGAAACCCTAGTGCCTGTTCAAGATCAGCTCGAATGTCACCTCAAGCAGGAAGTTTTCTCTGGAGCCCCTTCCCCCGCCACTGCCAGATGTGAGCCTCCCACCTCTCCATCTCTTCATTGTTCCTCTCCTAAAGCATTCATCACATTCTGTCATGTGTAATGGTTATTTACGTGTTTGTCTTATCCCTCCTTCTCTACTATAGTCAGGGATTGGGGACAGTTCATCTCTGTACCCCCACAGTGCCTGCCATGGAGTAAGAGTTCATTCAGTCAGTCAACAAATAGTTACCAACCACCTACTCTGGGTACTTGCTGAGTACTCAGGAAGTAGACACCCTGGGCCTATTGGAACACTGCTACCACCTCAAGTTCCCCTTAGCTGAGACTTGTCTCCAAGGCACTCCTTTCCCACCTTACCCTGGGGTGCAGCAGGCAGGGGGTTCTCTCAAAAGAGGGGAAGTAACTGGCTCTCCTCCCTTCCTCCAGGGAACTACAAAAGATGCAGATGTTGGGAGCATGTGCTTGCTCCGAAATGACTGTGTGTGGCTCAGCCCAGCGCTCCTCAACCCCAGCCCATACCAGGACCCCTTGGAGGGTTGTACCGTGGGGCAACCAATGAGGTATAGAGTGCCAAATAGAGCTCCCTCCTAATCCCAAGATTTCCACCCTTTCCCACCAGCCCCATGCTTCCCCCTCCAGGGGTTACTGAACATTTGCCCCGCACATGGTCTGGGGAGAATGCATACAATGAATTACATGCCAAGAGAGTTTCTGCTTTCTGGAAACCTCCAGGCTAAGAAAGTGTAAGGCTTCTATTCTAAGGCCTCATCTGGTGATTTAGGAGGACAGGGGAGCCCATTCTTTTGCCCCCTTATCCCCATCAGAGGCCTGCAGAGGTGAGTTATGGCTGGCTTCCAGATTGAGCCAGGAGGAAAGCAGGACTATCTGCTGGGTACAAAGACCCTAACTCACCTCAGCAACATGGGAAGAATTTTTTTTGAATTTTATTTATTTATTGTGTTATACAGCAGGTTCTTATTAGTTACCTATTTTATACGTATTAGTATGTTTTTGTCAATCCCAATCTCCCAGTTCATCACACCATCACCACCACCCACCACTTTCCCCCCTTGGTGTCCATACGCTTGTTCTCTACATCTGTGTCTCTATTTCTGCCTTGCAAACCGGTTCATCTGTACCATTTTTCTAGATTCCACATATACGCGTTAATATACGATATTTGTTTTTCTCTTTCTGATTTACTTCACTCTGTATGACAGTCTCTAGGTCCATCCACGTCTCTACAAATGACCCAATTTCATTTCTTTTTATGGCTGAGTAATATTCCATTGTATATATGTACCACATCTTCTTTATCCGTTCATCTGTCGATGGGCTCTTAGGTTGCTTCCATGGCCTGGCTATTGTAAATAGTGCTACAATGAACACCGAGGTGTGTCTCTTTGAATTATGGTTTCCTCTGGGTATATGCCCAGTAGTGGGACTGCTGGGTCATATGGTAATTCTATTTTTAGTTTTTTTTTTTTTAACATCTTTATTGGCGTATAATTGCTTTACAATGGTGTGTTAGTTTCTGCTTTATAACAAAGTGAATCAGCTATACATATACATATGTCCCCATATCTCTTCCCTCTTGCGTCTCCCTCCCTCCCACCCTCCCTATCGCACCCCTCCAGGTGGTCACAAAGCACGGAGCTGATCTCCCTGTGCTATGCGGCTGCTTCCCACTAGCTATCTATTTTACATTTGGTAGTGTATATATGTCCATGCCACTCTCTCACTTCATCCCACCTTACCCTTCTCCCTCCCTGTGTCCTCAAGTCCATTCTCTACGTCTGCCTTTATTCTTGGGAATATTATCTTTGAATGGAGTGTAGGGTAGTACCCAGTGCACTGGATTAGGAGTCAGGACTGGATTCACATCCCAGCTTAACTATTTATTAACTGTGAGCAGATTATCTCTCCTTTCTGAGCTTCAGTTTCCTCATCTGTAAAATGGGGTTAATAACCCACTCAGAATCCTGCAGCACTCCAGTCATCAGCCAGGACCCTGCTAGAATGTAATTTAGGGCATGAGAAAACAAAAAAGAGAGATTGTAATTCTTTTATACTGTTCTTTAAAAAAAATTGCTATCTAGAAAAGATTGTCACAGAAATGTCCTGTAATGACAGGAACCTTAAGAGATCTTCTTGTCCAACCATCTCATTATATTGATGGAAAAACTGAGGCCCAGAGAGAGTAAGGTCTGCCTCAGGTCACCCAAACAATACAGTGCCAGAGGAGTATCCCTTTAACAAGCACCACAAAAGTTGGCTTTCATGAAGAACTGACTTCCGAGGGTCTGCCGGCCCCAGTACCTAAAAGCCAAAGCCACTGCTCCTGAGAGTTTTCTAATCTAAGAAGAGCTCATCACCAATAGACTTATGTTCATTCCCTCAACTTAGGTTGTGAAGAAAGATTAAAGGTGGCCAACAAGAAGAAATTTGGGGGACAATGGAAATGTTCATTATCTTGATCTTGGTGATGAGTTTATGGGTGCATACATATATCAAAACTCATCAACGGGGCTTCCCTGGTGGCACAGTGGTTGAAAGTCTGCCTGCCGATGCAGGGGACACGGGCTCGTGCCCCGGTCCGGGAAGATCCCACATGCCACGGAGCAGCTGGGCCCGTGAGCCATGGCCACTAAGCCTGCGCGTCCGGAGCCTGTGCTCTGCAATGGGAGAGGCCACAACAGTGAGAGGCCCGCGTACCGCAAAAAAAAAAAAAAAAAAAAAAACCAAAAAAA
>NW_020173119.1:75830-82198 GCF_003031525.2 Neophocaena asiaeorientalis asiaeorientalis | reverse complement strand
CAAACAGGAGGGGCCCCGCGTACCAAAAAAAAAAAAAAAAAAAACAAAACCCAAAAAACTCATCAACGTTTAAATATGTGTAATTTATTGGCAGTCAAATGTACCTCAGTAACACTGTAAAAAAAGAGTGGAGGGACCCAAATGTTGAGCTGAGGAAGAGCTTAGCAGGGCCTGAGTATTGCTAACGTGGCCTCAAAGTAGCTTTGTTGTTCAAGACCAGCATTCCTTCCACCCCATTTCATGGAGGCGCCACAGGCAGCTTTCTTGGAAGTTGTCATATCTGGGCCTCCTGAAGCCCTGAGGCTCCTTACTGCTGCTCGGCTGCTGCAGAGCATGGGACCCACCAGGCATGGTTCTCAGACTGCGTCCTGCTCTTTGGCTTACCCCAGGGTGACATGGCAACCAGTCAGGGATAGGCACAGAACTAACTTTTCTGACTGCTTTCTCCCTAGAGATTCACGGGAAACTTGCAGCTGGAATTGAATGAAAATTCAAAAAGTTCAGGAGTTGATGAAACTGGTTAAGTCATTCGAAAGATTTCTATCACTCCCTCTATAGCCATCTCACTTCCACCCCCTGTCATCTTCCCTCACCTCACAGATTCCTGAGAGGACATATATGTAGTACCTAAGATTAGCTTTCAAGCTGCAGAATTGGCTTTTTCTTTCTTTGCTTCCCCAGTTCGACAAATGCTTTTTGAGAATTTATCAATACTATGTGCAAGGCTGGGCCCTGTGGGAAACAAAGATGCCTAAGCCATTCCTCTGCCCTCCACATAAACTCTCAAGTCTGGGACACAGGGGGCAAAACATGATGCATGCTGTGAAGGCTGTGCAAGGGCTGGAGCATTGCAAAAAGAGAGGGTGCTCGTTTCTAACCAGGGCCCTGGGGGAGCTTTCATGGGGTGGTACCACAGAGCTGAGCCCTAAAGGACAGGTCATTGCCCATATGAAATGGCATTTGGATGGTGTTTTACATCTTACAAAGTGCTTTTAATATAATTCTGTCTCATCATCACAACCATTTAAAAAGGTAGGTGGGCTGTAGCATTAGGCCCATTTTAGAGACAAGGAAACTGAAGCTCACAGGGGATGAGTCCGGTAGGTATGGCATTCAACCCAGGGCTACAGATATAACCCTTCTTACTACTCCATGAAGCTGCTTAATAGGCAGAGGCAGGAGGAGCAAGGAAGCCAGAAAACCAGGAGTCTTTGGGCCATGATGGGTATTTTGGTTAATAGGAAAATTAGGATTGTGTAAGGAAGTGGTGGATCACAAGACTGGAAATGATGCTTGGGACCCACTTGTTGGCAGCTTTTAGCACCAGGCTAAGGGTCTGTGTATTTATCACCTATGTTTTATAAGAATAAGGGTAGGTGTTAACTAGGTTTATTGTGGTGATCATTTTGCAAAATATGCAAATACTGAATCATTATGCTGTGCCTCTAAAATCAATACAATGTTATATGTCAATTATATCTCAATTAAAAAAAGAATAGGAGAATATGAAAACAATGTATATACAACTGAGTCACTTTGCTGTGTAGTAGAAATTAACAAAACATTTTAAATCAACTACACTTCAATAAAATAAAATAAAAAAAAAGAATAGGGTTAGAATTAGTACTTGGAAGGGAGGTGGGGACCAAACCAGTGATGTATGTAAGGAGCTTCCTTTGCTTTGCTTTTAGGCGCCCAACAAAATAAACAAACAACATTAGGGTGACCCCAGCCCCACTCCTTCAGCCATGAGTATATTTCCAGAGAAGGTACAAGGAGACACTCATCCAGGTTAAATAACAAAAGCCATTTCCTTCAGAGCAGCTTGCTTTCAAGCTCCCATGGAGGGGGCAGTAAGGTCAGGGAGCAGAAGGCAATGAGAGAGGGTAGGAAGATAAAGGGAGGGCCAGGAAGGGAAGTCAGGCTCCAGGCCACATCCTGACAGCCAGCCGGGCCCAGCCTGAGGCTCTCCAGAGATGCTCTGGCCAGTTTCCCACTAGGACAAATTCAACTTTAATCAATCTGTTTTCCCCTCCAGCTCATTGTTGTTGCAGGCAAAAGAGAAAGCCCTTGTGTTGAGACCTTTTGCTAGTTATCCCAGCAGCAGAGGCAGCAGCATGCACCGGGCAGGAAAGGGCAGGCCCCCACGGAGGCAGTGCAAAGCTCACGTGAGTCAGGGAACCTGGGGCAAATTACTGAGTTTCTCTGAGCCTCAGTTTCCTCAAGTATCAAAGGATACCTGCTGAGCTGGCAGGAGAATTCAAAGAGCTCAATCAGATGGAAGCCCAATGCAGTGCCTGGCTCCCAGGAGGGACTCAATAGATGCTAGCTTCCTCAGTTCCTTCCTATTGCGCCTAGAACGGCTGCCAGGGGATGCCCGCGACACAACAAAGCAAGATGTCATCTCACGAGCAGAAGCGTCCAAGCCTAGTGTAGATTTCTCTAGGCCAAACAACGTTTAGGAATGCGTCCCATGTCATGTTTCAGGAGGATAAGCGCTGGGATCGTGCGTATTAAGGAAGGAAAAGATTTGAAAAATCCTCTTTCCGGAGGGTCCAGGGGTTGGGAGGGAAACTATTAAGTGGAAGAGATTCGACCAAAGCAGAGTAACCTGAGGTTTAGTCACCAGCACTTCTGCCTTGAATTTCAGCAAGGAAAGCATTAGATGAAGCTAATGAGGAAACAAAATACAGTCAATGGCCTAGTTCTCCGTGCTCATGGAAGAGAATATTAGTAGATCTAATAGAGCTAATTGATTAGTAAACCTATTCTAGGTTTGTCTCACTGTCACCAGAGATCCAGAAACAGAAAGGTCTCCAGAACCAAATGCTGGTAAATCCTGTCATACAGCCCTCCTGGCAACTGTCTGCACATAAGGCTCTTTTGAGAGAGGCAGGTCACTCTAAGGCAGTGTGTCCCGATCTCCAGTCACCTGTAGGCCACCTTCCCAATTTTTATCACAGCCACAAACCACCTGAACTATTACTTAACTCATAATTTTCCTTTAAAGTTCTCACTCTTTCACTTAAAGAAACTGTGTATCGCTCATGTAAATGGAAAACCACTACCATGTGCCCTAAATTAAAGGAAACCATGAAAACAAATGCACTGCTATTAAAATAAAAATACTTATTCCCGTCCCATCTAAAAGCCTGAGCTGTACCCCCACTCCCAGGGCAACATGGGCTCACTCTGGGAAGCTGACTCTAAAGAACAAGATCGCTGCCTTGAGGATGAAGCCTACTCCAAGACAGACCTGGCAGCCAAGCTCCTGCCCCAACAGAACACCAGGCTGTAGTGGGAAGGCTCTGATGAACAGCTGGTTTGGAACATGGTGTCTTTGGGTCTTGCCCTGGAATCTCCTCTCAGATTATGGTAAGTCAAATGGTACTTACCACCTAGGGACAGGCAGAGAGCTGGGCCAGAAGGCAGGCAGGTAAGGGAACAGCCGCAGTGCCCTGGCTCTTGATGGTTCAGACTGCATCCCTTTCGGATCCAAAACTTGCACTCAGGAAACTTGTCTATTTAATACGTTGCTAATTGAACGAAGATCCCGTGTGCCACAACTAAGACATGGTGCAGCCAAATAAATAAATAAATATTTTTAAAATGTTGCCAACTGTATTTTTTGGGCAATGATTTCCTCCTTGCTCTCCTGGATTATTTTATAAATTTCCTGTTGAGAATACCAGATGTCTCAGGAGCTCAAAGAGAAGGATGCGGGTCTGGTCCTCAGGTGGGCTAACAACCAGCACGCCCGAGGCCACGTGGGGTAGTGTGGACAGTGGAGTCAGTGAGAGGATTCCAGGAGGAAGATGAAACTGAAGAAATGCATCCCTTCTCCACCTGGAAATCCTCCTACTACAGTTCTTGCCTGCTAAGAACTTGGAGGGGCTTCCTTTTTGTTCTTACTTTTGTTTTTCATGAGGGTCACCAGCTCTTTACATTCATTCAGAGATCAGACGGCAAAGGAAGCTCCTGGACAACATCTTTAGTGACAAATTTGGGCATTTTGATAGCTACCCTCTCATAGATCTATTTTCTATTCCTCATCTTATCCTAATGAACAACAGGCAGGTTTCAAAGAAGGCACAGAACTGCTTGATAGACAAATAAAAACAAGCTTTTTTGCATGGAGAGAGGGGCAGATTTATCTACTCTTTTGACCAGAAAATGGGTTCAAAGAAATTTGCCACCTCCTGCCTTTTCTCTTCTTCTCCATTCCCTGAGTCTTTTCCTCTCCAGGATGGCTGGCTGGCTGTCGCAGTAGGGTGGGACTATATGGGCCAGAGATGATAGAAAACAGAGAATCAGAGATGTCTAGAGTTGGGGAAGGCCAGGTCTACAACCATGGGCAGAGAGTAGAGGAAGACTGCAGGACTGGCTGGCTGACGGCTTGCAGCCTTCAAAGTGTGTGGAGAGACCAGAGGTAACTGATTATACACCAAAGACTTCTTTAAGTCAAGGCAATCCTAACATACAAAACAATGGGCATGTCCAACTTCCTAGTGTGCCTGGAAATCAAAGTTAAACGCACAGCCTCATAGGCAAGCCAAAAACTTACCTGTCGAGCACATGAAAAGATGCTCAGCATGAGTAGCCATTAGGGAAATGCAATTCCAAATCACAATGAGGTACCACTTTGCACCCATTAGGGTGGCCATCATTTTTTTAAAAGGTAAAAATAGCAAGTGTTGGTGATGATGTGGAGAAATGGGAACCCTTGTGGTACATCACTGGTGGCAATGTGAGGTGATGCAGTCACTGTTTAAAACTGTATGGGGGGCCCTCAAAAATACCCCAAAGAATTGAAAGCAGGGACTCAAATAGATATTTGCACACCCGTGTTCAAAGCAGCATTATTCACAATAGCCAAGAGGTGGAAGCAACTCAAGTATCCAGCAATGGATAAACACAATGTGGTATACACATTCAGTGGAATATGATTCAGCCCTTAAAAGGAAGGAAATTCTGACACATGCTACGACACGGATGAACCCTGAAGATATTATGCTACGTGAAACAAGTCAGACGCAAAAGGACACATGTTGTATGGTTCCACTTATATGAGGTACATAGAAGAATCAAATTCATAGAGTCAGACAGTAGAATAGTGGTTTATAAGGGGTTGGGGGAGGAGGAAATGGGGTGTTACTGCTTAATGGATACAGAGTTTCAGTTCTGGAAGATAAAAATGTTCTGGAGACAGATGCACAACAATGTGAATGTACCTAATGCCACTGAACTGTACATTTAAAAATGCTTAAAATGGTACAGTTTATGTTATGTATGTTTTATCGCATGCACAAAAAGAACGTGCCTGCCTAGTACTAAAGGCAAATGAAGAGAAGGGACGTGGAGTGATCCCAGCCCACTAAGGCTCTCACCCCTGCTAATAACCCACCGAGGGGGCAGGGGATGTACCACTCCAGGTGCTCACTGGAAAGGGGACCTGAAGCAAGGATGAAAGCCAGGGGCCCCTCTGCATGTCTGCAGGAGGCAGGCAGTATTGCAGTAGACAGGGAAGGAGGTAAGATAAGGAGAAACAAGGAAATACGGAGCCAGGAGGACTGTGCACGGGGAGGGGAGAGGAAGAGCTGCTGGGCAGCAGGAGGCCATGGTGGGTGCTACCTACAGACAAGTATTTATTCTCCCCAGTGGGAAACTCTGGGGCTTCCAGCAGCTCCGCTTAATCCAAACAAACCCCAACAAGAAGGGAAGCCATCCACCCCCTTCGCCTATTCCATGAGTGGCTGTTTAAGTGCAGGCTCTGTGCTAAGGGCTGGTGGTGTCAAGAAGGAAACAGAGATGAAACGTGCTCTCAGGGAACTCACAGACTTGTAATAAGGAAAACAGGCAAATACACTACTAACTAGAACCCAAGGGAAAAGGTCCCAGAGGCCCCAGAACAAATCCGAGCAAACGTGGAACGGATAGAAGGGAGAAATGCTGTCTGGCTGAATAGGCTGAGGGGACCTCGTGAAGGAGGTGGCCTTTAAGTTGGGCATTGAGAGCTGGGCAGATGGGGTCTGTGATTTTGTTTTATTTATTTGTTCTTCTTGAGAAATAAGCTCTATGCTCATCATTTATAATATCCCAGATTGACTTTCCTCAACCTTTTTCTTACACAGCAGAGCTTTATGTCAGCTTTATATCTAAAACCTTTGAACAAATTAGTTTACATAGGCTCTCAGTGCAGGTAAGACTTGGACATGTGACCACAAAGGTACCGATTACCATATCAAATATTGATCATCCAAATATACTTAGACACACAGAGTTGGAAATGGGCAATTTGCAAATGGAATTTGACACCACACCAGTGTCTGTGAGATGTCAAATACACAAATAAAACTGAAAACATTGTA
>NW_020173119.1:71743-75794 GCF_003031525.2 Neophocaena asiaeorientalis asiaeorientalis | reverse complement strand
ATTCAGTCTGTGGGGCTAATATGTGGCATTGGAATGTTGAACATTGTAAAAGATGAATGGTTGAAGTCTTTGAATACCAAGCTCAGGAGCTTGGACTCAACTTGAATGCCACCATCAAAATGAGCATTTACCCCTCTCCCCATCACACTACAGGCTGCGCTCAATATCAGGATATGCCAGAAATCAGTAGGCTGTGGCTGATGCCAACCCTGAAGAAATGGCCACATAGCTTAGTGTGGGAGTGACAAACAGAGCTGTGCAAGTCAGGTCACAGGGATGGGGAGAGCTTAAAAGCCACAAGAAGGACCCACCATGTCACAGGTAGGAGCAGAGCTGTGGCACAGATGCTCACCCAGGCCCTTAGGAAGCTGTAAGGCATGTGCCACTGCTGGGCATTTATAGTGGCAGGAATCCCTGGGGGCAGAAGGACACAAGGACTTCTCCCTATAGCAGCCATCGGCTGCTGATGCAAACTCCAGCTGGAACTGGGGCAAAAAGTCCAGCTCTCCTCCAGTTTTTTTTTTTTTTTTTTTCTCCTCCAGTTTTTAACCCCGTCCCCCAGTCCTCCACCCTCAGGCTCACTAACTCCTCTGCTTTTTTTTCAGTCCCACTGCACCAGCAGGCAAAATACCATGGCAACCTGCCCTGAACAGGGAGCTGGGAATGCTCTGTACTGCTGGCCAGGTTGGGTCTAGCTGGGCATTGGGACCAGCCACTGCTGCAGCTCCTTAGCCTTGCCTTCTTGCCTTCCCCCGCAGGCTTCCTCTTCCTCTGGAAGCTAGCCTTTGCCTCTCGCCTAGGCCAGCTGGGCAGCCAGCAGGTACCTGGCATACATCCCTGGCTGGACAAACTAGTGGCTACACCTACTGGCCAAAGGATTCCAGGTGGAAAAAAATACTCCGATGGATGGAGCAGAGGTCTGCAGAAATCCAAGAAATAGATAATCCAGATCCACCACTTGCAATGCAAAAGCACATGCTCAGGTGGCCGCACTCTCTACCCCTACAGACGGCCTGGCCCTCCCGGCTGCCTGGGGCCTCCTGCTGCTGGCCTGCAGGCACTGATGTGATCTGGAGAGGCCAGAGGTCACACAGCAGGCCCCGGGGAAGTGTGCTGCCCCCTCCCCACCCCCAGGCCTGCTATGTGGCATCCCAGGGAAAGGAAAAACAGTCCCCCAGCCCTGGTCTCTGCTTCCTGGTCTCCGCTCCCTGTGTGTGGCTTGGTGTGTGGAAGGGGCAGGGGGGATTTTGACTTTCTGATGAGCTTGTGTGTTCAGGCTGTGGGATCTTGGCCTTTCCGCTTGCAGGCAGGGCTGAGTGACTCCTGCTTTACCCAAGTGGCAGACGGGGTGGAGAGTAGGCCAAGTCAGAGGGCAAGTTGGAGATTTGATGTGTGGCAGTGATTGTCTGAGCAGATGGCAAGGAACAGCCACCTCTGGGTTGGGGTGGGGGAGCTCAGTTATTGCCTGGTGAAGTGGCCTGGAGTTTTTCATCCCTATCTGTGAGCCAAGCAAGTCTGCGACAAAGCGACTCACTCCTCCACCGCAATATCTCCAGCCAGGGAAGTTCAGAGGTGCTAAGCTACTGGGTGGTGCCCAGACTGCAGGTCCCTAGAGCCTGTTTGGGTTCATCCTGGCCCAAATCTCTGGCCTGTGTCTTTCCCACCCTTCATCACCTAACGTATTCCTCTCCATCCTTCCTAACTCTTCTCTGACCTCCTCTCCTCCAGGAAACCTACCCCAAAGTCCTTCTCAGCCAAGCCCAGCCCAGGGTCCTCTCTCTCAGCACCCTGAATGACCTCTGTCACGGGGGCTCTGACAGAAGAGTACTAACATTTTATTTGATCATGTGAAGGCATTTTAAAAACTGCTATTTCCTATAATCAAGATTTCATAAATAAGAGGATGTTTTAACTTCAAAAAGTTGGAATGACAATTTCAGAATTTAAAAACCTGAACACATTTGGCCTTATGAAAAATTACAGCATCATTTTTCACTTTTTTAGCTCAGAAGAGTGAAAACCTTATGAAGGATGAGCACCAGGTTGCGTCTGGGAACTACAGGCCTAGACACCAAGTAGATAAATAAAAGCCTGTCTTGGAGGACATGTGAGCACTTCCTCCACATTTGGATGGCACTCTGAAGTTTACCAAGCCACCTGTACATGCTCACTACCCCCTGCCTTGGAGGTATCATTTCCATTTTACACATGAGGAAAACTGAGGCTCAGAAAAATGAAATCACTTACCCAAAGCCACACAGGTAAGGAAGACCCCAAATCCATAATCTCCTAGGCTTCAACACAGTGGTATCTGCAATTCAACTTAACAAGCATTTATTGAGAACAGACTCCTACCAAGTACAGTATTGTTCTGTCAGATGCAAAATTGAAGACAGCGTGTCCCACGTCCTCACAGAGCTCACAGGGAAGCAGGGACACTACAGATAACTGGGATTACATCACCACCTCTCAAGGTTGTTGTGACAAGGAATGACATGACTTATGAAGGCTCCTAGCATGAGGCCAGGCATCTAGTAGGCATTCAATAAATATTAGTTTCCTCACTTCCTTTCCTTCTTCAAAGCATCAGGGAGGGATGTGGAAAACAGCCCAGCTGCCAACAAGTGCCCATGCCTCCCAGCCCCAGTGCAGTCTGCTTTGGAGCACAGGAAAAGTGCTGGGGAATTGTGTCCCTTAACATATAGTACAGTTCATCCCAGTCTTTGTGGTTTGTTTCTGTGAGCTAAGGATAGGTGCATCTGAGGGATGAGGTTAGGAAAGGAGGCCCATGGCCCAAGAAAGCTTCTCAGTGGGCCAAGAGTCAAGGACCCGCTTGAGTGAGAAGAGGGAGAGGTCTGGTGGGTGGTGAGGGGCAGGAATCCTTCACTCCTGATGTGTGAGAAGGCTGAGCATGGGGCAGGAAGAGAGCAGATGAAGAGGCCATTGTTTAATTTTGCCAGAATGGAAGGGAAGGAGGAGCCAGAGCAGAAAACAAGGGGAGTGAGGGAGGTTGGGTGCCCAGTTAAAGGGTCTGAGGCTGAGGATGGAGGTTTGCCAAGTCCTCGAGTCTCCAGTGAGCATTCCTGTCGAGACCAGCTACCACATGGGAAAATCCTTGGCAACCTCTCCACTGACAATGCAAATAGAAAAGAAAGGCCGATGGTGAGTCAGGCCCTGTGCTGGGCCCTTGATCACACGTGCAATTTCTATGGAGTCTCACAACTCTGGAGCAGGACGCGGTACTAGCCCCATTTTACCAATGAAGAAACCGAGGCTCAGAGAGATCAGGAAACTTGCCCAAGCTCACACAGCTAACAAGTGATAGAATGGGAGTGAATGCTTTAAAATCCACACTCTTCTACAAAATCCACACTCTGCTCCAATCAAATTATTTTACTTATCCAGTTATCCAGTTAGCAGAAAAGCTATAAGTGACTTTTGAGAAAGACCTGAGAAATGGAAATATGTTGTGAAGATTATTTGAAGAGTCCAGATGTGAAACAATATGGGCTTCAACCAAGGCAGCAGTAATAGAGCTGGAAAGGACAATACAGATGTGAATGTGAAGCCAGATGATGGCTCCTTTTCAGTCTCTTTGGCGAGCTCATCGTTTTCTACCTACCTCTTGGCATTCACCAAGGTTTGCTCCTAGTGTCCACACTCTGTACCGCCTCCCTCTATGATCCTGTTCACAACCACAGCTGGGCACCTCTATATGTGGTCTTCAACCACCAGTGTTCTGGTAAACCAGTTGGGACAGGAGTGGGGGAGGGGACACCAATATGTAGCATTTGCCAACTTCCTTCCTTGCTATAAACACTTTCATCATAACCAATTAGAAGTAAGCAATGGCTTGGGCTTCCCTGGTGGCGCAGTGGTTGAGAGTCCGCCTGCCGATGCAGGGGACACGGGTTCGTGCCCCGGTCCGGGAAGATCCCACATGCCGTGGAGCGGCTGGGCCCGTGAGCCATGGCGCTGTGCCTGCGTGTCCGGAGCCTGTGCTCCGCAACGGGAGAGGCCACAATAGTGAGAGGCCCGCGTACCGAAAAGA
>NW_020173119.1:53280-71310 GCF_003031525.2 Neophocaena asiaeorientalis asiaeorientalis | reverse complement strand
AAAAAAAAAAAAAAAAAAAAAAGAAGAAGTAAGCAATGGTTTGATGACCAGCTTGCAAAATTCCTCAATATTTAAACAACAGTTCTTGCAGCTCCAGAACACCACTGAATCCACCCAGCCCTCTCCTATAAACTCTAGGTCCACATAGCTGAATAGCCTGCTGCTTACTTGACCCCTACTCTTGGATGTTTCAGTGGCACCTAAAAATTAACATGCCTGAAACTGAATGCATGATCATTCCCCACAAAACCCCATCTTCTTCTGGGTTCTCCAGAATATAACCATCTATCTACCTGGATGTGCAAGACAGAATGCTAGGAGCCTTTCTGGACATCTCTTTCTCTATCTCTTTAATCCTCACACTCAATCTGTCACCAGATTCTATTGAGTTTCCTTCCTCAATAGCTCTGGAATCCTTCCGTGGCCCCAAGGTTACCACCCAAGTCCAAGCCACCATTCCAGATCTCTCTCCCAGACTATGGCAGTTGTCCCTTGACTGGTCTCCTCCAAAGCAATCTCCACACTGAAGCCAGAGTTGCCAGAGGGACCGGTTCATAATGCAGATGTGAGCATGTCACCGCCTGCTTGGAAATGTTCAAGGGCAAGACTGAAAGAGGCCTGCAGGCCTTGCCTGTGTGAGGGCTTCAGGCCTCCCTCACATGTGCGCCTCTCACTCCGCCAGTCACTTGAATATGCTATGTTCCCTCCCACCACAGGGTCTTTGCACGAGTTCTTTCTTCTGTTTGGAATGCTGTTCCTTCCCTTATTTGCCTATTCATCCTTCATATTTCATCTCATCTCCCTCAGAGAAGCTTTCTCTGACTTGCCTGACTTGGTCAAATCCCGTATAATATAGGCTCCCCTGGTATGTATACATTTGTCTATGTGATTATTTGGCTGTTATCTGCCTCCTCCATGGGACTGTGAACTCCATGAGGGCAGAGACTGGGTCTGGTTTTGTGGATCATTCTACCTCGAGTTCCTAGCACAAATTATATCCTCAGTAATTCCCGAGAAAAGTACTGAATGCGTGAATGAATAAGCGAATGAATGACTCCACAGAAGAGTCAGCAGAAAACCCCAGAGTGAGGCTACCTGAGTTTGGATCCCAGCTCTGCCGCTTACCAGTTGTGCAGCCCTGGTCAAGTTACTTATCTCTCCTGTGCCTCAGTTTCCACCTCTGGAAAACTGAGATGATAAAAGCAGTCGTTATGAGAATTAAATAAGCAAATATTTGTAAAGCACTTAAACAGTGCTGGGCACATGATGCGGTATATAAGTGTATAAGGTGTTCACTTAAATAAATAAACAAGTTCTCCTGTCTCATTGGCTCAATGGCAAGCAAGAATGCATTTGTTTTCCAGAGAGTTCCAAGACTCCAGACCTCAAGTTTGGCTGTAGGAAGCCGTCAACTTCAGCCTCTGTGGGCAGAGAAGAAAAGCCAAGGTCTGTGGAGCCCAACTGACCTGACTTGACTCCTCCCTCCCTCTCCTCCTACCTCGAATCCATCAGGAAGTGCTGTCAGCTCTACCTGAGACACAAACCCCAAATCTGTCTTCCTTGGTTCTCTCACCCTCAGCTAAGTCACCATTGTGATATCCCCACTTCCACTCTTGTTCCCTTAGAAGCCATTCTTCACACAGTGGCCAGGTTGAGCCAAAGAACACCAATCAGATCTCATCACTCTCCGGCTCAAAGCCCTCCGCAGGCTCCTCATCACTCCTAGAGTGAAATCCAAACTCCTCCCCACAGCTCCCAGGGCACTCCACCACACAGTCCTGCCTACCTCCTCAGTCTCACCTCTCAGCCTGCTCCAGCCGTAGTCAGCCATGCTCAATGGTTTCTCAAAGCACTGTGCTCTCTGTTGATTCTGGCCATTTGCAATGCTATGCCTTCTAGTTGGATCACATTTTTCCTATCATAGCTTTCACTCGGCTGACGCCTGCTCCTCCTCTGGATCCAGCCCAGGCATCACTTCCCCTGGAAAGCCTTTGCCGCCTCCCCACCTCCTGCCCATGGCTGTAATGGATGCCCCTCCTCTGTACTCCCATAGCATCAATTTCTTCTCCATCACAGTAAGTGCCACCCTGTTCTATCCCTGCCTGCTTACTTGTCTGTAACACACACCCCCACGGCTGCTGAGGCTGCTGAAGGCAGCGACCTGCTCCTGTTCACAGCTGCATGTCCAGCATCCAGCACAGGGCTTGTCAGAGAGCAGGTGGTTCAATACATTTTTGTTGAGCAAATCCTGACTTCCCCATTCCCTAGGTAAGTGCCCTTGGGTAAATTCTCTCTGAGCCTGTTTCCCCAACTGTAAAATGGGAGGACCGTACTTTGCCAAGCTGTCATGAGGATTAAATGAGATAACATACGTAAAGCACACAACACAGAGTAAGCACTCAATAAATGGCCGCTATTGTTGGATAACAACTGGTCAGGAGAAAGAAAAACAAGGCTCTCCTCCCTGCTATCCCATATCCACACCCATCCTGCTTTGCTGCCCGCCCCCCCCACCGGCCCATCCTGTCTTCAATCTCTTGAATAAAGCTAGAAAACCTGACCCAGCAAAAATAATCCCCTTCAGTAAACTCTTGGGAGAGAACTATCTTCTGTATCCACAACACACCCTTGGCTCAGTCTCCAGTGGACCAGCCCCAGGTTGGAGGTCTGGCTTTGCTTTTCACCCCATCCAGATATTTACAGTGTAAACCTTGGATGATGGGGAGGGGCACACAGACTGTGCCAAGAAACCTCAGGAAGGAACTCACACTGGGTCTCCACACAGTAATGCACACTGTTCTGGAATGGGAATGGGACATGAAAATGCTTTGTCGGCTGTGACACAGAAGAAAGGGATCTTCTCTTCAGTGAGGTGGACATGCAGAGGCTGTGTAGCTCTCTCCCAGCTCTGACTGTAGTCTGCTCTATCTAGCAGAGAAAAGACCCAAGTTCTAGTTCAAGCTCCATCTTAACTTTTCTGTCTTTATGGTGAAAGAAGGGAATAGTCTTGGATGCCCCATCTCCCACTTCTAAACTGCAGCTGAACTGGAACCTCCAATTGGTGACCCCCAACTCTCTCAGTGTTGACATTCAGTTCCAATAAATATGTATTGGTTACCTAATGCCTCTTTGACTCAAACTCAGAAAGTTGTCTTCTGATACATGTCACATGTACATTTTATACAATCAATATGTACCTACTATTTTGCTCTTTTTCACTTAGCATTATTCTGTACAAATATTTTCTCGTAACAGCAGAGTTCAGAAAGTATCAAATTTGGTGACCATATCATAGCCAAATGTACTAAAACGAAAACTCACAGTCTGCTTAGTCAAATCCCTATAATTGGCTGTTTGGGTTGTTTCTATTTGTTGCTATAATAAATAGCACTTTGTACAATTTACTTTTGGAAATTTCCTCTTCTGGATTTTTTTCTCTGGATGTGAATTCACTTTCAGAACTACTTCAGAAAACATACATGAAAATCAAAGATCCAAAGGCAGGAATGATTTCTTCCATGGAGAAGCAGGCCTATCCATTCACTCCCCCCTCAGGCCTTGAAGTAGAGCCACAGGTAGAAACTACTCACGTGGCAGTAACAGAATGGGACAGTACCACACTCCACCAGACTCTTCCTTTAAGCTGAGGGAAGCCGAGCTGAGAGAGCCTACATAATCAGTCTGACCTTCCAATTGAGAGTCAAGGACACTTAGGTGCAATCGTGCGGGCACAGGGAAGATGGCTCTTTCTGGAAACCTCTTGGTCTCAGGCCTTCCACATCTCAGAATCTAACTCAAACTCGGAGCAGCCTACTTATTTCTCTAAACTAGCCTTTATTGAGTTCTTTGGTAGATACTGCAAGGTGCCTATCTAACAGCCATTCCCTCCACCTTCATGCTTGCTAACAGAACTTCAATTTGTTCACGTAGCTGGTACAGATCCTTTCCCTGATACGAAAGGATCTTTGCCAGTTCCAGTCCCAGGTTTGAATTATAAGTGTTCTAAACCAGTTATTGGTCTAACAGTGAGCACACGACACAGTTCTGGCTAATGAGATGTAAGGGGTAGTCTCCTGGGAAAGTCTCCTCATTCCAAATAACAGGACAAAATCCCCTGAGGAGAAGCGCTTTGCTCCTTACTCCTTCTTCCTGATAGAGTGCAAATGTGATACTCAGAGATGCAGCAGTCATTTTGTGACCATGAGGCAACAAGTATGAGGGTGAAAGCCAATTCACCATGGATGGTGGAGCAGGCAAACATTGCCTCTAAACTTTTTGTTATGTGGAAAAAATAAGCCTCTATTTGTTTAAGCCACTACAGGTTGGGTTTTCTGTAACCTGCATCCCAAAGCATACCCAACTGTACCTACCATGCACCTAGCACTTTGCTAAGCACCAATGAGGTTACAAAAGAAATGGAAAACACACTTCTTTACCTCAGAAAGTTGAGTCTACTTAGGGAGACACACACATACACACACCCCACAAATAGCACTATATGAAATATAAGCAAGTGACCAAATGGAAAAGACTGAGGAAACTGTTTTAGTCAAGGTATATAGGAAAGGGCCAGAGCTAGAAATAAGCACAGTATATCTGAGGAACAGTAAAGACCTACGTGAGTTCTAGAAGGGAAATGGAAGATATGGGCAGATCTTAGGCTGAGGCTATATTCCAGGGACTGAGAACTGTTCATTCAGGAGTTTGGCCATGTTCTGATACTCACTGCAGAACCAATCTGGCAGAAGTTCATGGCAAAAGTTATCCTGGAGGAAGATTCACTGGATGGTGAGGTGTAGGCTGAGGCTGTGACACTCAAATGGGTGATGACAGCTGAAAGGGACACAGTGCAAGAGATACTCTGAAGGGAGAATTAACAGGACTTGGTCAGTGATTGAGCATGAAAAGGGGAGAGACAGAGAGACAGAGAGAAAGAGAGAGAACATGAGAGCTCTCAAAAGAGACCAGGAAGTTAAAGAAAGGAGATGAGGCTTTTGACTTTGATCTGTCGAGATGACAGCTGATTAGGCGGATTAATGTGTCTATTAGACAATTCCCAAAGCAGAAGCCCCAAATTGGGGTGTGGGAGCAGAAGAGGCAGCAGAAAAAGCAACATGATTTGGTCAAGACCAGTGTTCCCCCAACTTCAGTCTTCTGTATACTACTTTTATGACTTCTGCCACATGCTTAACACCTATACTGCTATCTTAATATTTTTCTTTAAATAAACTTCCTTTTTTAAAACTTCGGCATGGTTCTAAGCAATAATACCCTTGAAAGCATTGATTTTTATGTGAAAATTATATTTTTCTAAAACACATTAAAAGAAATCCATGGCTACCAAAGTTAAAAAATGTTCAGCCATATACCACCTGAAATTATTTCATACGCCACCAGTGGCCTACCCACCATCCTTGGGAAAACACTAGCTCAGACACAAGTCATCAGGGACCTGTTTCATGAGGGTGGGGCATTTCTAAGAGCCTAATCTCTGTGCCATGGGCCTCTTGAATCCATCCCTTTCCCCCACATCAGCAATTTGCATTCTTTTCTCAGAAAAAAATCTCTATCTATCTGGGTCAAGCTGTACGGGAGAGAAAGATGGAGAGGCGAGGTCCTGACTGCCAGGGTACCTGGAGAGATGCTGCTTACACACCAGGCATCTCGGGCTGACCAGGTGAAGGCTCTCCTCTATAGCAGTCTGGTCACAGAGGGGCCTCAAATCCCCTCATCAGGGCTCTAAGGAAAGATTCCTATAACTTGAGCTAACCAACAAACTCAGAAAGAGGCTAAGTTGCTGCCTTCCTCCTCCCTTTCTTCCCCTCACTCCACCCCCACTCCCATAGCCCCCTTCCAAATCTGAGCTGGGCTTAGCATAAGAGGAGCATGACTCATAGAAACCAAAGACTGAGCTGGAGAGGTCAGGCTGCCAGGATTCCTCCCCAGCTGACGATGAGCAGACCTAGCAGCTCGGTCCTCAGCTCACGGCAGACTCAGGAGTCTGAAGGCTTTGGGCCTTTAGAAACCACAGGGTGACAAACATTCCCGAAGGGAAGGTCAGAAGACCAGAAAATGGCAAAGAGCTGGGATGAAGGAAAGAAGACTGTGTTCAGTCAACTGCAGTGGGGTTAAAATCCTGCCTCCCCTAATGTCTTGTCCAAAACTCTATTAGGCCCTAAGTGCCTGCCTTCATAGTAAAATAAGAAGAAGAAGAAGAAGAAATATTTATAGAGAAATAACTATGCGCCACGTACTGTGCTGAGTGCTTTTCATGTATTATTTCATTTTCACAAAGACCTTATGAGGCAAGTACTCTTATAGAACTCATTTAAGAAATAAGGAAACTGGAATCAGAGAGGTGAAATAAATTGCCCAAGATCTCCCTGTAAGTGTGACAGCCTGGATTTAAGCCTAGGCATCTGGTTCCAGAGCCCAAATTCTTAACCATTCTGCTTGTCTTACTCACAACACCTTCGGAAGAATGTTGACATTAGATACCATTGGCTGGACCAGACATAGGTCTCCAAATCAGGGCAGAAAACCCATAGGTTGGCCAGAAGCCTAGACGGTGGCCTGAACTATCTGCCAAACATGGAAGATAGTGACTAATAGAATCACTCAGATCGTCTCTCCTGTGGAATCTGGACATGAGACATGGAGAGGAGGTTCCTCAGTCAGTAATGGGGGCAGAAGCAGACACAAAGAGATAGAGACAGAGTTAGACAGAGAGAGACAGAGATATGAGGCAGAAGTCATGAGGCAGTGTAAGAGCCTTGAGTGAAGCAGAAGCTATGAAACAGAGTGAAAATAGAGGGACATTATTGGTGGCAGCAAGAGCAGGAGCTTCTTAATCGAAGAGCAGGGGAATTACAAGTCAGTCATTTTAACTTCTCTTTTGCCAATATCCTCCCCTTTCTGACACCATTGTCCATCCATCATATCCATCTTGCAAATCCCCAAGGCTCAAAGCAATCCACTTATCTACCTTCTCTGCTCCTACCCCAGGACCACTAAGCACTGCTTGGAGAAAACACCCCAATCTTGCAGATGGGAAACATGATAAATTCATGGTCTCGACCTCCACTGGGCACTCATTATGTCTGGGCAACCTTTCTTTGAGCCCCTGTTCGGTTCTCTCTTTCTTCCATTCTCTCCAGTGGCTCTCTGAGCACCATGGCCTCCACTTGCATCCACAAGCTTCTAGTCCTGCCACATCCCACTCACCCAACTTCACAGAAAAAGAGAAGCCACGGGCAGTAATGTTCCATAAGGAAATCTGCAGGCTCACTCACCATATCCATGCTTTCCTCCTTCCCTCTCTGACTCCTCCTGCCTGAGACTGACCTTCTCACCTGTGCTCTGCATTCCATCTCCTCCCACCATCTCAGGGACCTCAATCCTCAATCACTCCTTTTCCCACCTCTATCTCCCATCATTCCCTCTCTACTATCGGCCTCCTCCCTCTCAGCACTGAAGTATACCCTCCCTTCCCCCATAGCCCTCAGTTATCTGCTAGCACTTCCTTTTCACAGATAAACTTATGGAAAGAGCTGTCTACACTTGCTACCTCCATTTCCTCACTCACACTCTTCAACTCAATGTTGTCTGACATCCAGTCCTACCGCTCCACTGAAACTTGTCACCAACCACCTTCTCGCAGCGAAATCCCATTATGGTTTCTCAGATCTTCTCTTATATCGTCCTCTCCAAAGTATCGCCACCATTGGCCACAGCCACCATCTTGGAACATTCTTTTATCTTGGCTTCTGTGATGCTGTGCCCTCCCCTGGCTTTTCTCCTGCTTCTCTGGCCGCTGCTCAGCCTCTTCATTGGTCTCTTTTACCTCTGTCCACCCCACAAATGTTGAGGGTGCTCAGGGCTCACCGCTAAGCCCTCTTTTCTTCCCTACGAATTCTCCCTGCACAATCTCCCAAGGTTTCAATGAGCTGATGGCTCTCAAATATATATATTTCTAGCCCGATATTTCTAGAAATATATATTTATAGCTCCTGAGCCTCAGACTCATATAGCCAATTTCCACTTGAGTGTCTCACAGGCAACCTAGAGTTGGCACGCTCAGAACTCATCATCATTCCTATGAAGCCTATTCCTCCTCCCTGTTGCCTGTAATAATAGTTAATATTTACTGAACATTTTTATGCTCCAGACATACTTCAAAGCACTTTATGCACTATTTCACTTAATCATTATAAGGAAGGTAATAGTAATATCCTCATTTTACAGGTAAGGAAACTGAAGGACAGAGAGGTTAAGGAACTTGTCCAAGGTCACACAGCTAATCAGTGGCAGAGCCACTGCTCTTAACCATCACACTATACTCTTATCACTGCTATCCAGTTGTCCTGACTTCCCTTTACTGTCCATATCTGTTTATTCAGATAATCTGCCTACCTTCAAATTTGCCTCAGATCCATCCATCTCTCTCCAGTTCCATTACAACTATCTTAACCAGGTCACTATGATTTCTCACCTGGACTCCCAGCTTCCAGTGTCACCTCTTCCCAATCCATCTTCCATGCTGGTTCCACAGTAAGGTTTCTGAAAGGCAAGTCTGACCCAAATGGCAAACCGTTCCATAGCTCCCCACTGCCCTCGGGATAATAGCCAAGACACTCCACATAGCATCCATGGTCCTTCATGATCTACCCTCTGCCTGTGTCTCTAAGCTCGGATCTTCCCGCTCCCCTCTACTTCCAAACTTCCTTCCTTCCACGTGCCTTCACCTGGCTCACATCTACTTATCCTTCAGTTCTCTGTTTAGCTGAGTGACTGCTCCTTTGGAAGCTTACCTTGACTCCCGAAGTCTAGCTCAGGTGCCATTCCTTTATTACCTTATACTCATCCTTGTCAGAGCACTTCTAGTGCCCTGATTATTTTCTTCTCCTACTAGACTGTAAATTCTGTGAGACCAGGACATTGTCTTGCTCACTTCTGTACCCCACCTAAGCTTAGCACAGTTTGGTGAATGCCATGCATACATAAGCCATGCCCAATCTCTCACTTCCCTCTCCTTTCTCCAGGCCACACTCAGTGGTGTGCAGAATCACCCTTAGGAGGCTGAGACCCGGGGCCAGCTGCCTGACATAGATCCTGTGCTCAAAGGCCAAAGACGTGTTTCCTGGGCTATCAGGCCAGATCTTCCTTCCCAGAAGTAGGGCCAAGAGCCAGTGTCCTCCCTTCACTCCATTTCCTGGACTTGCTTTGCATTACGAATTTCATTTATCCTTTGGCTTTTAGAACTAGAGTCTAGCTATGTCTTAGTTACTGATTCTTTTAATAGCCTTGTGAGATCGATGGGAATGCAGAGGAAATAACAATGGTGACTCACACAGCCTATGTCTCCTCCCTGTCCCACTCTGCACAAAATCCAGTCCCACCACTGGCAACTCGTGTCAGTCCAGAGGAGGCAGCTGCAGTGCCTTGATTATCTGAGGAATCAAGCATGGGAGGAGAAGAGACCTCATGTGAGATGCCAGTCAGACTTTATGGTCAAATGCCCTGTTAGGCTTTGAGCCCATGGAACACAGACAGAAGGAAACGGGTAGAAAAGAATGGGAACTTCCAAGGAGAAAGGTGCTCTGGCTGGAAAACGGTGCAGAATGGAGCAGGTTGCCTTAAAAGTATCATGTAAAAGGAAAGAGGGATAGCTGAAACTCAGGTGGGCTTCCTTAAGCCTGCTCATGCAATCCCTTTCTTCCAGAACTTTCTCAGATAGAAGCAAGTCATGTCATGTTATATCACAGTGGGCAAGTGGGCTGTGATGGTCACTAGTGCTGCTCTCCAAATACTCCCAGCTCTTTGCCTTTGGGGTACAAGGTAAGATAGCACTTTTAGCCCATTATGGTAGGTCCATATGATGAGTTCTGCCCAATGGCACAGAAGTAAAATATGTCACTTCCAGGCTGAAACATTTCATCATAGATGTGTAGCAAGAGCATGGAATTGGCCTCTGTGGTTAGGAGCCACTAAGATCCTGCGTTGTCTGTTACTGCAGCACAACCTAGCTCATTCTGACTGATACATACCTAAATCTTCCCTTTGGGGTTTGTCATTATCAGGGAAGGGAAACCACAACAACAGGACTGAAAAGAAAGACAGTTATTTATCAAAATGACCACAAAAAATACTTAGCATATTGGTAATATGTTATTAGCAATGTTCTAAATCATTATTTGCATGTTTGTTATATTATTAAACTGATAAATTGAGGGTAAAATACCTTACCACAAGTGTGACGATCTTGGAATACAACCAGAAAATTTTCCCAGAAAATTTTGGGCAATCAGCATCTGCATTGAGTCCATCAGTACCCATTTGCATCACTGATGCAAACTCCCACCCTCAGGCCCTGGAAACACTGAGCTGTGAAGTGATCCTCAGTCAGAACCGACTCTGCCCAGAACCAACTGGTCAGTGGCCAAGACTCATTCTTTTTATTTCCAGTTTTCCACCCCTCCCTCCCCCTCTAATAAGCTACCCAGGTGACAGGATGTGCACTTAGATAGCAATTATCCTTAGCCACAGATTGCTACTTTGGACTACGAACATTTGGTTTAATAAATGTGCAACCAGTACAGTTTTTCACATTTCCCAAGGCTGGAAACCATTTTGACAGGGTAAAAGGTCCTTCCAACCACTAAGGCCACTCATTGCTGCTGACCTCTTCCAAGAAGCAAAACAGGAGGAGGCCCCGAGAGGGTGCTGCTATCGTTTTTGTTTTCTAATTAAAAACCATTAGCAAAACGTTCATCCCTATCAGAAAAGAAAATATTGGCAAGGACATGTTAGAGACCCTGAAGGACCCCCAGGACTACTGATATAGGAGGTCCAGAAAGAGATGCCTCAGTGGTGTGCGTGGTTAGGATGTGTGTGTGTTTGTGAATATGTGGGTGTGCATGTGTGTGTAGGCATGTGTGTCCATCACTAAAGAGCTCTCCTGAAAAACAAAAACGGTCCTGCCAGTTAAATCTTTACAAAACAGCTGGAGGTGCACCCTAAAAGAACTCCAAGCTAAGGCTCCTCTCAGTTGTCATGAGGTATGTCTTGACAAACTCAAGGATTCTGAGGTTCAATGTCAGTTAAGAGTGGACACCATCTATCTACCCACATGTTCAAGCCAAAAACCTAGCAGTCATCCTTGACTCTCTTATACTCCTTACTTTCCACATCCAGTCCATCAGAAAATCTTGTCTGCTTTACTCCAAAATATACCTCAAATCCCTCCACTTCTCCCAACCTTTACTTCCATCAGTGTGGGTCAAGTCACTATCACCTCTGACCCAGACCAAGCCTCCTCAATGGTCTCTCTGTTTCCACCCTTGCTTCCCCATGGTCCATTCTCTACACAGCACTTAGGGGAATCTTTTAAAAATATAAATCACATCTTATGCCCCTTTTTCCTGTCACAGCAATTATGGAGGCACGTATTCAAAATGGAACTTCCAGATAATTCCCTGGCGGTCCAGTAGTTAGAACTCTGTGCTTTCACTGCCAAGGGCAAGGGTTCAATACCTGGTTTGGGAACTAAGATCCCGCAAGCCATGCGGCGTGGCCAAAATAAACAAAAAGCCAAAATGGAACCTCCACCAGCCTGGGTCACTGTGACTATGATGAACAGAGCCCTCTCCCCTGGATCCACCTTGCATAGTTCCCATAAGTGAGGATTTTATACTGTCTGTTACTTCATCATAACTTAGCCTATCCTGACTGATACATTGAAGTCATGTATATTTCTGGGGAAAGCATTATGGCTTCATCTGATTCCTAAAGAAATCTGGGACCCCAAAGGTTCTCTCAGTAATTGTCCTCGAAGGACAGGGGAGCTGGCTGAGTGGGTACAATGCTCAGAGGGTACCATGAACAGACTTGGTTACATATACCTCAGGCAGGGGCATCACATGGATGAAGTAAGTCAAGCAGGCAGACTGCTCAGCAGTCAGGCAATCTGTACCTAGACCAGGATAGAGGACAGGACCTTGGTCCAGTTGGGGTGGGCTGGTGGGCCAGGACTGGAGTACAAAGCAGGGTGACTCTGCAGAATTTGGGAGTAGGAATCAACATGGTAGGGGTGGCAGGGTTGGGGGAAGGAGAGGAGGGGAAGAGGAAACAACTTAGAGGCAATTATCTTCCCAGCATCACCCAGGACTGGCTCAGGGGCTGGTATGGTGAACCAAGTTGGCCACAGTGAACCTGCCTGGGAGCAGCTGGGGGAAGCAGAGGCGGAAGAAATGAGGAAAGGCTTGTACCATCAAAATAACAGCTGACAGTTATCTATGCCAGGCACTATGGCAAGTACATCACAGGCATGCTCTCTCCATAATCCTTACACAAACCCCATAAAGTTAGGACTATTTTATGGACACTTAGAGACATTAAGTAACTTGCCTATGATCATGCAGCTAGTAAATGTCAGAGCCCTGATTTGAAACTAGGATGTCTCCTCCACAACCTATGCCTTTAACCACTTTATTTTGTCTTCCTCCTACTCCTTGAATTTATGTACGTATTTATTTTCCTTTCTCCTAGTTTCTCATTCCACCCCAATTCCTGCCACTTGTTCAATTCCTTCTTCTCACACTCCTCTACTTGACATGACAAAAAAATTGAGTACACCTTGACTTGTCATCATTGCTAATTTTCTGGTCATTTAATTTCTGGCTCAATATCTCAGCATTTCAGCTTTCCATATATTGACAACTGACAGAGGATCCTTATCTACAACCACAGAGTCCACTGGACACCTCTGGGACCAGTATAAGAAAGCAGAGAAGCAGGAAGTCTTCTGGACAGGATGACTGTCACTGGTAAAGGAGGCAGTACAGCTCTCTGTACATGGACAGCAAATCGGAGTCAAGGAATCAGGGACTTGGGAGTTCTAAACACTCCTGGAGGGGGCTTGTGGAGATGAAAGTTTGTAGAAAGGAGGCCAAGGATTCCTTGGGAGTGTAGGCTTCGAGGTTTGGGAAACACATGGTGTGGTGGTGGGGGCGGTTGGGGGAGAAGTCGTAGCATTGATTTTCTCTGATTATTTGAAAATATTTGGGACGGACCTTTCTACTGAGTCAGCTCTAATGTCAGAGAAAAGAGCAGCGGGTTGTTCTTAGAGTAATGGGATTCTGATCTGGCTTTGCCACTTACTGGCTGCCCAGCATCGGGCAAGCCATGATAACTTCCCTGGTACTCAGTTTCTTCATCTGCAAAATGAGGACAAGAGTTTTATACTTTCCTCATAAGGATGATGTAGAGTGAGGATCAAATAACAATGATGTCTGCAAGGGACCTCAACCTCAATAACACTGATCCCCCCTTCCCTGAAGCTGCCCACGCTCCAGTGTTCTTTATCTTGATGCAGACCACCTCTCCCAACACTGTCACCTAGGCTAGAAATCCTGTTGCCTCCCTAACTGAATGCTGTCTCTAAAACCTCCTCATTTACTTTTGCACATGTGAATCTGTCCACTTCCTCTCCAGAGTCACCATTGCCACCCTCGGCAAAACCCCATCACTTCTCTCTCGGACTACAGTAATACCCCCCTCACTGGCTCTGCTCTTTGCCCAACCCCCTCCAGTCTGTCCTCTGCACAGTTTCCAGAGGGAGCATTTTGAAATCAAAACCAGATCATGTTACTTCTCTGCTTCAGTGGCTTCATGTTGTTCTCAGGATAAAATCTTAGGACTTCTTCCAAACAGCCCACAAGATCCCGTGGGATTGGTCATCTTCATGCAGCTCCCCCTCATCTAATGCTGCTCTTTCTCTTATTCCCTTGTGCCTCAACATCCTCACTTCCTTACAGTTCCTTGAACGCACCGTGCTCCCTCCTGCCACAGAGCCTTCAGACATGGTGTTCTTGCTGCCTGGAAAACCCTTCCCAAACCCCCTCCAGCTCCAGGCACCTTCCCAATCATTTATTTATCCAGGAAAGATTTCCTTGCTCTCCCGATACTAGGTCAATTCTTTCTGTTAGTCACTTTCAATTTATTTTGGTGATTATTTGATTAATGTATGCCTCTTCCACTAGATCCTTAGGGCCCTGAAGGCAAGGGCTATGGCTGTCTTTGCTCACCATGGTGTCCCCAAGCACCTGACATGGAGCCTTGCATGTGGCAGGTGCTCAGTCAATATTTGTTGAGGGAGTAAATGAATGTGGACATCCTTGACAAATAGTAAAGAGCTGTGCAAAAATTAATCAGTCTTGCAGAAATGGATCAACTGATCTTAAAATTAATGTGGAAATCCAAGGGACCTGGAAGAGCCAAAACAATCTTGAAAATGAAAAACAAAGCTGGAGGAATAACACTTCCCAATTTCAAAATTTACTACAAAGATATAGTAATCAAAAGTGTGTTACTGGCATAAGGACACACACATAGATCAATGGAATAGAATTTAGAGTCCCGAAATAAACCTGTACATCTACGGTCAATTGGTTTTTGACAAGAGTGCCAATGCCATTCAATGAGGAAAGAATAGGCTCTTCAACAAAAGATCCTGGGACAACTGGATATCCACATGCAAAAGAATGAAATTGGACAATTACCTCCTCACACCATATACAAAAACTAACTCAAAATGGATCAAAGACCTAAATGTAAGAGCCCATCTATAAAACTCTTAGAAGGAAATATAAATGTAAATCTGAATACCTTTTGATTAGACAATAATTTCTTATATGTGACATCAAAAGGATGAGCAACTAAAGAAAAAATAGATAAATTGCATGTCACCAAACTTTTAAAACAATTTTGCATAAACACACACTGTCAAGAAAATTTAAAAGGCAACGCACAGAATGGGAGAAAATATTTATAAATCATATGTCAGATAAGGGATTACTACCCAGAAGAGATAAAGAACTACAACTCCAAAACAAAATAACAAACAACCCAATTCAAAAATGGGCAAAAGCCGTGAATAGACATTTCTCCAAAAAGTTATACAATGGCCACTAAGCACATGAAAAGGTGCTCAACATCATTAGTCATTAGGGAAATGCAAATCAAAACCATGATGAGATATCAATCACACCCACTAGAATGGCTACAATAAAAAATAACCATGGAAAATAACAAGGATGTGGAGAAATTGGATGTAGGGAAATAGCAAGGATGTGCAGAAATTAGAACCCTGGTACATTGCTGGTGGAAATGTAAAATGGTGTATCCTTTGTGAAAAACAGTATGGCAGGTCCTTCAAATGCTAAACATAGAGTTACCACAAGACCCAGCAATTCCACTCCGAGGTTCATCCCCAAGAGAAATGAAAGTACGTGTTTATGCAAAATTTTGAACATGAATATTCACAGCAGCATTATTCACGATAGCCAAAAGATAGAAATAACCCAAATGTCCTTCAACGTGAGTATATAAACAAACTGTGGTATAGCCATACAATAGCCATACAATGCATTGTTCTGCCATAAAAAGGAATGAAGCACGGATACATGCTATGACACAGATGAGCCTTGAAAACATCGAGCTAAGTGATAGAAGCCAGACACAAAAGGTCACATGTTGTATGATTCCATTTATATGAAATGTCCAGAATAGATAAATCTATAAAAACAGAAAGTAGATTAGTGGTTACCAGGAGCTGGAGGGGGGGCGGGGATAGGGAATTGGGAGGTGACAGCTAAGGGAAGAATGGTTTCTTTGGGGGGTAATGAAAATGTTCTAAAATTGATTGTGGTGGTGGTTGTACAACTCCGTGAATATACTGAAAGTCACTGAATTGTACACTTTAAATGGGGGAATCATATGGTATGTGAATTATATCTCAATAAAGCTGTTATTCAAAAACAGGTGTTAACAGGGAAGGTGAGTTCTAAAGGTCAAAAATGAGCCAGTCACACTAAGACTTACAGGATGAGTGTTCCAGCCAGAAGGAACAGCAAGCGCAAGGATCCTGAGGCATGAATGAGTTCGGTGAGGAACAGTAATGAGGCCAGTGCAGCTGGCCAGGGTGGTCAGGGTGAAAGCGGTGGGAGCCGAGGTCAGAGAGGATGGCAGGACAGATAGCCTTGCAGCTCATGGAAAGGAATGTGGAATCTATTCCGAGTATGATGAAGAGCCACAAGAGGTTTTGGAGCCAGAGAGTGACATATTTCATTGGCCCAAGCAAGTCACATGGCCACACCTAACCAGAAGGGGCTGAGGAGGTGCAGTCCTGCCATGTACCCAGAAGAAGGAGAGCCAGAACTATCTGGAGAGTAGCACTAATGACAACCACCCACGTATGTGTTCACATACACATGCAAACTTGAATGTAGTTTCCAGGTGGTCAAGTCTCTCCTCCAAGTCAATTCCTAGAGCAGGATTAAGACCCCACACTGGGTTGGTTCTCCAGCATCTGCTTTGCCTCAGGGAATGGATTCTTAACCTGGGGTCCACAGACCCCCAAGAGTTACATGAAGAGAGTTCAGGAGGTCTGTGAAAAAATTACCTATTTCCACTACCCTCTAATTGAAATGATGAGTGTAGACAACATACCACAGAAGTGTGAGCAGTGTCCGTGACTTTATCAGTAGTAGAAATCACAGAGCTTTGCATATCATGCTACAGTTGCTGCAGGAATCTCGAAATTTCACTTACACTCATTCAAAATTACAGTAATTATGAGACCTGCTGTTAGATCTTGTCATTTAAAATGTGTTCAAAGAAGCACATATATTACCATATCACAATTTAAAAAAATATTTTGATAACTGTATTTCAGTACAATTGTTTTCCTTTGTAAGTCTATCTATTTTATCTAATGCATTTAAAAATAATATTCTGAAAAAAGATTAAGAACTGCCACGAGTCCTAGAGGGTGACTCTCACATTAGGTCCCTGCCCTATTTTCCTCTCAACTTGCCCTGTGTTGCCTCCCTGGTAGGTCTGCCAAGCGTCACATTCAAGTCTTAATCTATGACAGTACAGGAAATTAAATGAAGCAGAAAACTTGAAAGCAAGTTCTTGTTTTTTGGTAATAGTGTGAATTTCTTTGTTTTTTTTTAATCTCCCAGTAGTGGGATTGCTGGGTCATATGGTAGTTCTATTTGTAGTTTTTTAAGGAACCTCCATACTGTTCTCCATAGTGGCTGTACCAATTCACATTCCCACCAGCAGTGCAAGAGTGTTCCCTTTTCTCCACACCCTCTCCAGCATTTATTGTTTCTAGATTTTTTGATGATGGCCATTCTGACTGGTGTGATATGATATCTCATTGTAGTTTTGATTTGCATTTCTCTAATGAAAGAATACAGTACGTTCTTGTTGTTTATCTATTTTATATACAGTAGTGTGTATCTGTTAAACCCAAATTCCCAGTGGAAGCAAGTTGTGAAAACAACTTCTAGGTACTAGAGGAGTAGACTTGGTTGCTACTGAATGCTGTCTCCAGTAAACAGCCCAGGCATGGTTATGCATCACTGCATGGCAGAAATATCAGCCTGACAAAGCCAAGCACAGTTTTCTGCTGGCTTGCTGCAGTTGATCCTTTTACCTTTCTGGGCCTCAGTTTCCCCATCTGGCTATGAAAGGTTTGGACTGGATGGTCTTCTTATGGCCTGTCCCTGTGACAGCCTGAGTTTATATGCTTCTGCACTGTCTGCTTCCATGATATCCCCAGAAGGAAGCCCAGTAGCACTAGGCACCCCCTGACCTTGGCACTGAGTTTGAGGGGCTTCCCACGGATTCCCTACAATGTGGTAGAGGAGAAAAGGTGCCTTCCCCAGCCCCCCAAATGCTATCCATAGCCTTACCTCATTGCCTTTGCTCATACAGCTCCCTCTGTCCCTCCTTGTGCCTGTCAAGGACCCAATCCAAAGCCAGGCATCATGACAAAGCTATCACTGGCTATTCTCTGAGGTCCCTTGGCACCAGGCATGGTGCACCTTTTATGGTTATCTTCTTATACATATGTCTGCTGTCCCCAACTACAGTGTAAACTCTTCTAGACAGGACCAGGCTTTCATTCTTTTCAGCATCCTCTGGGCCCAGCTTTTTTTTTTTTTTTTTTTTGGGTACGCG
>NW_020173119.1:35829-53210 GCF_003031525.2 Neophocaena asiaeorientalis asiaeorientalis | reverse complement strand
GCCGCTCCGCGGCATGTGGGATCTTCCTGGACTGGGGCATGAACCCGTGTCCCCTGCATCGGCAGGTGGACTTTCAACCACTGCACCACTAGGGAAGCCCCGGGCCCAGCTTTTATCAGTGGGCATCAAATGGAGATAAAGGCTTGTGTCACTACTCAATATAGTCCTGTGGTTGAGTGGGTGCTAAGGAATCAGTTCCCCTGGGGTCATATCCTGGCTCTATGACTTACTAACTAGGTCATTTCTTTACAGGTGACAACATCTTTGTGCCTTGGTTTCTTCATCTATAAGACTGGGGAAATAGTGCCTACTTCATGCAAAATAAAGATTAGGGAGCAAATACAAGTAGGGTGCTGGACACTTACTCAAAATCATTCTTTATAATGTTTGTGTAAAAATATTTACTATGTGCCAAGCTTGTAAGCTTCATGACAGGCCTATGAAGTAGGTATTATTATAAGGATCCCCAATTTACGGCTTGGGAAACTAATGCAAAGAGATGTCAGGCTACTTACCTAGGGTCATAAAGAAAGCAAATGGCAGAGTGAGAGCTCAGAGTGAGACCACCCAGGAGGGTGGTCTCAGGGTCCCTGCACTTAACCACTATGCTAACTATGTTGTCTCTCAACAGCTAGCATTATCATCTTTCTTCTGCCAGCGCAGACCAATTATACGTGCAAAGAGATCTAGGTCAACTGGTAGGCTGCCTTCCTCTAGCTCACTTTCTGCTGTCCCTGGGTGCTTTTGATCTGCAAGGCACACATCTTTGTTTCTTCTTCCCTCTGGTTGACTTTCACAGTCAGACGCCGTTGAGTCCTCCCCTCTGATCCTGCCCTTGTATGCCCATCTGTGTTGCCCAGTTTTACATAGCTATGTATATATACATATGTAATTGAATACATACACACATGTAACATATATATGTTATATATATTTATATATACACACACACACATGTAACTGAATCACTGTGCTGTACACCTGAAACTAACACACTATTGTAAATCAACTATACCTCAATAATAAAATAAAATTAAATTAAATTAAAATGTCTGGACATGACTGCTGAGATTCTAATTTAATTCACCCCAGAGGTGAGGTCCAGACATTGGTATACATATTTTTAAGTCCCCAAGGTGATTCTAATGAGAAGCCAAGGTTGAGACTGCTCTAAACCAGTGCTTCTCATGCTTGACTGCACACGAAAACCCTCTGGAGTAGGTTTAAAACACTCATACACACACACGCACACACATCCGATGCCTGGGCTTCAACTCCCAGAGATTTTGATTTAATTGGTCTGGAGTGGGGCCCAGGCATCAGTGTTTTTTTCAAAATGTGCCAGATGATTCTAAAGCACAGCAAAGGGACTTCTCTGGTGGTCCAGCAGCTAAGACTTTGCCTTCTAATGCAGGGGATATGAAGACTTTGCCTTCCAATGCAGGGGGTATGGGTTCGATCCCTGGTCAGGAAGTCAGGAAGCTAAGATCCCACATGCCTCGGGGCCAAAAAACCAAAACATAAATCAGAAGCAATATTGTAACAAATTCAATGAAGACTTTTTAAAAATGGTCCACTTCAAAAAAAATTCTTAAAAAAAAATAAAGCACAGGTTTGGGTTTTCAACCCAAACCAATATCTATTACTTGACAGAGGATAATTGAAAAGAAATAAGTCATAGCTTATCTACCTTGTAAGCTCCACGAGGACAAAGAATTTTGTCTGTCTTGTTCACTGCTGTATCTCTAGCGTCAAAAACAGTGCCTGGTACATAGTAGATGCTCAATTAATGTTTATTGAATGAATGAATGGTTTACTGGTCTTCATAACCTTCCCACTTGCCCCCATGGGCAAGTCTGTTATAATGCCTCTGGATCTATTTTTTTTTCATTTCTTAAATAGGAGTAATAACTCACAGGGCTGTCATGAGGACTGTATGAGACAACATGTAAAAGTGCTTCATAAATTAGAAAGAAATGCAAAAATGCTAGCTAATTTCACAGAAGAAAATTCAATATCCTGTTTTCTCTTCCTGTCTCACCCCCCGAATTTTAATTCTCTTTTTAGTCCTACCAAATATAGTTCTGCTGAATCTCCTGGGTCCCACTAGAAAGTCCCCCAACTGATCTCACCCCAACCTAGGCTCTTCCCTGATGGTGGTAGAAATACTTTCCTTCCCTACTCCTCACTTTCAGTACAGTCCACTCCCCATTCACTGTGACTGAGAACATGCATAAGGGTTCCAATTCTGGATTCTCAACTTACTCCACAACACTTAATCAAATTATTTCCTCTTCTCTGAGCCTGTTTCTTCATCCAGAAAATGGGGATAATAATGGTAACTATCATGGAATCATTGTGAGGAATAAATGAGTTGATGATTCACATATTGCCAGGCACATAGTAAGCTCTTAATAATAATAAGCGCCATGGCTATTTTTGTCCAAAGGTTCTTTCATTTTAAAAAAGACGGGATCACCTCAGTGCAAAAGTAAGGTGCGGTAATCTAGCTGTGACATCTGTCACTTTCTGACATCTGGAACTGATATGATTAGCCAAATAGAAGTGCAAAAACATGCTACTAGCTCTCCCTGTTTGTCAGCCAGCAAAGATGTATATAGCACTTACTGGATACCAAGGTACTGGGGGAACACAACCCCCACCCTTGAGGAGTCTGGTGGGAGACCTAAACCCTTAAGAAAAAGATCATAGCCTAGGCACTACTGTCGATTTGGCAGCGGTACATCCTGATTGTAGGCTTCACAGTGTTGGTAATGGCAGAAACTACAAAACAGGTAAGGGTAAGCATTAATACAGCAGATTTATTAGATAATATGGAAAGGTTTAAAGAAATACAAACAGGTTTTGGTTTCTTTGATGAGTTATGGGGAGTTCTTTATATATTCTGGTTGTTAACCCCTTAGCAGATATATGATTTACATGATATAAACATTCTTAAAGGATACACTAATTTGAAAAGGGCTATTAAAGGATGGATGCATTACAATAACTTCTTACAAAACAAAAATGAAACATTCATAAGGAAAAATATTAGAAGAATATACATCAGAATGTAGCCAATTATTATATCTGGTTGATACCAAGAAGGATTTTTGTTTTATTGCTTTTTTCTTTGTGCTTTCTATACTTCCAAGTTTTCTGCATCAAATATGTATTATTTTTATAATTAGGGAAGTTATCATTGAAGTTATTATTATTATTGGTATTAAAGGTAGAGTCCTAGAAAAAAAAGAAAAGAAATACAAACACCTATCTCCTACTAGGCCACTTAGTCATTCAACAAACATTTGCAGTGTGCCTACTTCCAAACTAGATGCTGGGGAAAAAGGGATGAGTCAGCCACTGTCTTTGTTCTCAAGGATGACAACACATAACATTTTGGGGGTGGGTTTTTGTTTACAAAGTCTTTTCCATATGGGATTTCATTTGATCCTCCTGACAAAGAGAAAAAAGGCTCAACACTGAAATTACCCCATTAGCAAATACTGAAATTGGGCATTATCCCTTGGCAAAATGAGCAAAATTAGCCAGGTTCATAACCAGGGCTTCTTTCTACCTCTAAAGGCCTGTCCCTAGCCCACAAACACCTAATATAACTCTGATATCCCTTGGGATGGAGGAAACCGTTCAAACTCATCTGAACTTATCAGGATCTGAAGGCTGCAGTAGTTCTACCTTATTTCCAAAGCCCCACAACCTTTAAAACAGGCTTTCACTCTTCTTGGGAGAGAATGCTAACTTCTAGCTTACAGTTCATCTTGGGGCCAGGAATGGCCAGGCTGGTCTTCCAAGTTTCACAGAAGAGGGTCATGTTACTTTCAAGAGGTGGTAAAGGAAAGGAAATAAAAATGAACTCAAGAAGGTTCAGTACATAGTTGGCAGTCTCTGCCTCAACGATCTTCTCCCAAGCTGGGCCACATGGAGGAACCAAGGGTCTCAAAAGTGAACAAAGCACAGCAGGAGTATAGCAGAGAGAGTCGGAGGAGGCTGTAAAGATGAGGGAATGTCTGGATGGATGGATGAATAGCAGTTTTCAGGAAGACAAGAGAGAAAAAGGCTATGGAAGCTTTCCTTGCCTCTGTGCTCTATGCTTTTCACCTAAGACCCAGCAGCCTGCAGTGAGGTTATCTCCCTCCACACTGTCCTCCCAACTAAATATCAAGACTCAAGGGCAAAAGGTAGGTCTTATGAATTCAGTGTCGCCAATACCTGGCACAGGGCCTGGCACAATCTTAATACAATGAGCTAGGTAGGAATTAGCCCTTGAAGCCAGCTCTAAATCACCAGATTAGAGATAAACTGCTTTCCTTTATTAAAGAATAAGAAAATTAAAGGCAAAAGATAACTCAGTTCTGCCTAAACTCACCATTTCAAAGCACATTTAAACAGAACACAACCAAGTTTTAAAACAGATGTTGAAGAAATGCTGTCTATATTTTCCCATCTAGAGCCTAGAAGCAACAAGCCCTCACAACGAACAATTAGCCCTAGTTGTTCATCATAGATAGTAGACATTTAGCCTGGAGCCTCAGGCAGGAGCAGCACAGCCCCCGCTAACAGCAGACAGCAGCCCGTGCATCTGGAGGGTAGACGTTTTGTCACCATAAAGAGAAGCTCTGCCAGGCAGAAGGCAGCATGGGTGGAGCTGGCAGCAGATGGGGTGAGTTAAAGAGGATGGGGGTTAGGAGGGGGAGTCTATACATTTCTTAAGAACAAGGTCTAGCTCTTATGTACATCTGTATGCCTGGTGCCTGGCCTGGCCCCGGGCACCATAGGACCACCTGTACTCTTCTGAAAGTTGTATTCCTACAAGGCCACCCTGCCAAGGGGTCTCAAGTTGGGGACAAAATTCAGCCAAGCCCAATGCCCTGTCTGACTGCATGTGGACTTTAATTATTATGTCAAAATTGGTCCACCCAGAGGATGCTCTATTTTTAAATAGTTATGACCAAAACAAGTGACTATTTCTAATTGCTATGCTCAAAGAATATGCCTTGGTCTAACGGTTCCACCAAAAGGAGTGGGTTTTCCTCATTGCTCTATCCAGAGAAGGTACCTTTTTTGCCAACCCTCTTCTTGGAGGGGACACCTATTTGCCATATATACTACCAGCTCCCAGTGGCATCTAACAGGAGTTCAATACATGCTAACTGGAATGGAAGGAGTCCTCACCTTCACTGGATCTTCCTCCCCCCACCTCTTCCCCACGTGCAGCAGATAGTTTTGAAACTACAGGCACAAAATGTAAAGCCTCTGTGCGAGTCACTAACATTTGTTTCCTAAATCTACCATTTTCATTAATTTGGAATTATGGGGGAAAAGATTTCACTGTGCTATTTCACAATGGGGAGTAAACTTATGTAACGCATCATTCCAAGAGGTAAAACAGGTTAGAAATTGGAATACAGTGAGACTTAGCTATCCAGAAGACATGAGTCTCTCCTAAGAGCAAAGTTTCCTGGGAGCTGGACTCTTCCCAAACTTTTTCATAAACTTTTTGTTTAATTTGCACCATTCTGAATGCAGCTCTTCCTCAAAACACACTTCTCAGCCTTCTCAACCAGATTCCTCTGAAGATGCTGCTGCCTCTTCTTGATGCCTTGTTTGTTATCCTCCGCATCAGCTGTTGCTGGGGACACAAACTAGAAGGGCTGCCTTTAGTATCTCTTCCCTCTGATCACAGCAGGGAGAGGGGATACTAAAAGTGGCCTCCCAAAGTTTTCTCCTCTCCCTTGTCACCCTTGTCCCAGCATTTCTCAGGAGCTGATGATAGGGTCACCTAAGTGGATGCCTCAGGACTCCAAAATAGCCACAGGAGAGGTTCTGTGCTCGAAGTCAGTGCAACCACCGACCCTGGAGACGCCTTTAGACCAGTCCTCTTCCTTTCTCTGGGCAGCTGCTGGCCTAGATTCACATTCTAAAACTCTATTTCTATTGGTATCATGGAGAGGATAAAAAGAGAAATACTTTTTCTTCTAAACTGCATTTGTTGAAGTATAACAGATATGGGTTTAAAAATACTGAACACAACAACCTATACAGTTGTTCTCACTATTATGCACTGTCATTAACGTAATAATCTACCTGCATGAAATGGTGTGCCACGTAAGAGAACTGAGGAAAGCACTAAGTCCAATCTAGATGTTGATTCAGAGGCAACCATTTCAACTTCTATTTATGATTTCTGGCATAGCCTAATTTGGAACACTAACTATTACAAAGTGGAAGTTTCCTTCCTCTTCCCTGTACTCCAACAACCCTGTGCATAGTGGAACCTTAATATTCTTTTGCAAAGACAGGTAAGTTGAGGTTGATTTGATGTAGGGATCCAACCCAGTAACGTCAACAGTGATATTAAATAACTACAACATAAGAAAACAAAAGTACTGTTCTCGTCTAAAATGTCAGTGGTTGTTGATGACGTGTTATAACCAAAAAATGTAAAATAAAAGTGAGAGAGAGGCATGGACATATATACACTACCAAACGTAAGGTAGATAGCTAGTGGGAAGCAGCCGCATAGCACAGGGAGATCAGCTCAGTGCTTTGTGACCGCCTGGAGGGGTGGGATAGGGAGGGTGGGAGGGAGGGAGAGATATGGGAACATATGTATATGTATAACTGATTCACTTTGTTATAAAGCAGAAACTAACACACCATTGTAAAGCAATTTTACTCCAATAAAGGTATAAAACAAAACAAAACAAAAAAAGACGTTTAACTTTACCTTAACATATATTTATTCTTTTTATTAATAAAATTAATGGCTTCATCTTTCTAATTTCCTCTGTTCTCTTACAAAATTTAAAAAGTGTATTATCCAGTTTTAAAAAAATAGTATACTTTATCATACAGAAGACCAGTTGGCCTACAAGGCCATGCCCTAGAATGGTGCTGTCCAATATGGAAGCCACTGTCCACATAGCGCTATGGAGCATTTGAAAGGTAGTTAGACCAAACTGAGATGTGCTGTAAGTGTAAAATTCACATTGAATTTTGAAGACCTAGTACAAAAGAGAAAATAATGTAAAATACCTCATTAATCATTTTAATATTGATTGCATGCTGAAATGATACTATTTTGGATATACTGGGTTAAATAAAATGCATTATTAAAAAAATTTTTAAGTGTATTATCTAACTTGGTATTATTACTGCTATGAGCTCATCCATGAGGTCATATTTTGTCACTTACTTTAATCTAAGCCTGTATTATAGTTCATGTTCATTATCCACAAATACATTATAATTTTTCAAACTCTGGATGGTCTCTTCCAGCTTTAACCGTCTATACCACAACAGTGGTTCTCACCCACGCCTGCACATTAGAATCACCTGGGGGTCTTTTAAAAATCCTGGTTCCTGGGCCTCATCCCCCAGAAATTCTGGTTTTATTGGTATGGGGTGGGGCCACAGCATTAGTAATGTTTTTAAGCTCTCCAAGTAATTCAGATTTGCAGCCAGGGTCTATTTTTTTTACTCTAATTTTAAAAATAAAAAATGCAACCAGACAAGCAGAGTGAAGGATTCTACTCAGGGAGATGACTGAATTGCTTGGTGGTCTGGGCATGCTGTAGACACTACCAAGGTGTGCCCATGACCTTGAGGCTGCCTGGTTGTAAGATTAGGGCTTACTGGCTCCAAATCCATGCTGGAGAGACAGACCCTCAGGCAAGCTGCCAAATGTGTCACTGAAGCATCCTGAGGCCCCAGAAGTTTTGTGAGAAGGTGTTTCTTCACCCATAAACCAAGCTAGTTCTGTAAAACTGGTGAGCCAAGCCAGAAGCCATGAAGCCATCCCAAGGGAAGAGGTGACCAGAGAGCCGGCAGGACATTTGGACAAGGGCTGTGCCCCAAGGCAGGGGATGCTGCCTAGCTGTGCGACCTGGGTCCATCCTCTGCTGCTTCATTAAAGCCCCTCCTTGGCGTCCCAACCTGGCGGGTCCTCGTGGTCAGCCAGTACCACATATTCTGTGACAATAAACATCTCAGATCTACCAGAACTCTCGGTGGTGCCTCGGCTTCAGTTCCAAAGAATTTGCCCCCTTGGTTGGTGAGGCAGTGAACAGATGTCAGTGGGGGAGAATGAAGGGAGGAGTCAAAGGAAAGGAAAATCCTCGGATTGGGAGAGATGAACCCACAGCCGTGGCTCCTCCGTGGGCACACAGGCAGGCATTCTTTACATATTCTGCAAAAGGGAAGAATGGCTGCAATTCGGAGCTGTTTAGGAAACATTATAACTTCATCTTGACAGTATCCCCATCCAGGGATTTCAAAATGTTTTGTGGAATTTCATCATCTTAGTATTTAGTGATCATAAGCAGGATTGTGGCATATGGGCCCGGCATTTTCCATACATTATTCTGGATCCTCACGACAACTTTCTGAACTGGGGAGCATTAACCCCCTTTTAAAGATGAGGGAATAAAAATAAAAATAATAAAAAAAATAAAAAAATAAAAATGAAAGATGAGGGAGTGTGGTTCTGAGACACCCAAATCAGCTTATAAGTGTTGGGCAAGTCAGAATTAAACCCACAGGTGCTGCTTCCAAATCCCAAGATCCTTTTCCTTAATATGTCATTCATTGTTTGGTTTTTCTGTTTATTAAAATTAATACATGTTCATTTAGGAAATTTTGAAAAATACACAAAGGTACAAGAAAAGAAAAAACCCGCTCCCATAATCTCATAAAGAAACCACTGCTATCTTTGTTATCGTTTGCTATCATTGTTATCACCCTGAGATAACAACGAATGTTAACATTTTGGCACATACCCCTCCAGCTTCTTTTTTATGTATGTGCTTTATTTTGGATAATATCATACATGCAATTTAATACCCTGATTTTTCACTTAGCATTATTTCACACATTTCCACATATCCTCATATATTTGTTTCGTGCACGATTTTTATTAGTTGCCTAGATTTGTACCACACATAGACCTGTCAACATTTATAGAACCACACCCATATTACTGAATAAGTTGTTTTCATTTGGGGGTTAGTATAAATAACCAAAAGATGCAGTGAGGATCTGCAAACATTTTCCCCACAATATCTGATCATTTCTTTAGCATAAGGTCTTGGAAATGGAATTACTGGGTCAAGGGGGGAAAAGAGCATTTAACAACACCACTGGAATTGCTGACAGCTGTGATGCATGGCCTCCTGCAAGAGCGGAGAGCGCCCAAGGCTTTCTGGTAAAGTAGACCTCACTCCCCTCAGGGCCTGATGGTTGGGAAGAACAATATGAGTTTGACTACTTCACAGATACTGGGAATCAGACTATAAATTGCCAGGCAGTTAATTACACTGTTCTCAGAAGCAAATGATTCCACTTAAAAACAGCTGAATCATTTTTAAAACTCATCTCCTCTTTGAGTCCGTTTTCCAAGGGAAAAAAATATTTTTCTGATTTTCCCCTAGATGAATTACAGACCATTCTTAAGAATCTATGCTATTTAGAAAGAAAAAATAAAATAAAACATACAGTCAAACCTCAAATGTCCCCACTCACAAAAAGGCAGGGGCATGAATAATATATTTCGCTCTGGAATGCAACTGGATCCACACAGCCCGGGACATACAGGCAGGTAGATTCTTGCTTTCTCTCCCTCTTTCTATCTCACTGTGGCGTGGAGTGCCTCCTGGCCTGGACATCTTAGGGAGACCTAGGACTTGGCTCTGCAAAGCAGGGAGGAGCCAAGGTCGCCCAGGTCTCATCTGCCCAAGGATAATGAAAACCTGAACGTAGATCAAGAAAATCTGCAGTTCCTATTATAGCTTCATTTGGACCTTCCTAAGGCTCTCCAGTATCCAGTTCCTTGGTGAGCAAAGAGGATGTTAGAGCTCCCCCACCCGACCTCCACCCTGAGGGCTCACTCTGAGTCAGGAGGTGCCTTGCACCCTCTCCTCCTGAATCACTTGAGTTAGTTCCTCCGCCGCACTAGCCCTCTCGCATATCCAGGGCTTAGCACAGGCTACCTTCTGAGCCAGGAATTCCCTCCCCCTTCTTCTTCAATTGGCCAGCTCCAGATCATCCTTCAGAACTCAGATACCACATCCTCCCCGAAGCTTTTCCAAGCCTCTGAGCTGAATTAGGTGAGCTTCTTCTGCCTTCCGATGACCCCCGCAAGGCTTGCTTCCACGGCAGTACGATGATTCCAGGCTCTCCCGGCTGGACCATGGGGCTGCATTCTAGCTTGGCTCTATATCCTCAGAGGCTAGCACAGGGCCAGGCCCAGAGTCAGGTGCTCAACAAATGTGTGGTGGTTAGAAAGAAGGGAGGAACTGAACTTAATAGGTATTTATTAAGTGCCAAGCACTATTTTAGGGACTGGAGATATGGCAGTAAAAAGAGATAAAATCTCTGCCCTAAGGATGTTTACTTTCTATTGAGGCGCTTACATTTTAGAAAGAGAGAGAGGGAGGGAGGGCAGGAAGGGAGGAGGGATGGACAGAGATTGCTCAAATCTCCCAAGTTAAGGACTGAGCCTAATGGTTTGTACACAATTAGGCCCACTGCCTCACATACAAAGCATCTTGGTGCAAGCCTACTTGTGCAAACACAATCCACACATCTCCTATTTGTGGCATTATTAATGTAGCCTTGTCCATTAAGTTTTTGCCATCCTATGGAGGTTCCTCAAAACATTAAAAATAGAGCTACCATACAATCTAGCAATTCCACTTCTGTGTATTTCTCCAAAGAAAATGAAAACACTAATTCGAAAAGATACATGCACCCCTGTGTTCACTGCAGCATTATTCACAATAGCTAAGATATAGAAGCAACCTAAGTGCCATCAAAAGATGAATGGATAAAGAAGATGTGGTGTATAGATACAATGGAATATTACTCAGCCATAAAAAAGAATGAAACCTTGCCATTTGTGACACAGATGGACCTAGAGGGTTTTATGCTTAGTAAAATAAGTCATACAGAGGAAGACAAATACCATATGATTATACTTATATGTGGAATCTAAAAAACAAAACAAATGAACAAACAAAACAGAAACAGCATCATAGATATAGAGAAAATACAGGTGGTTGCCAGAGGGGAGGGGGTGGGAGGGATGAGTGAAATAAGTGAGGGAGATTAAGAGGTACAAACTTCCAGTTACAAAATAAAGGAGTATTGTGCGGATAAAGTGTAGAGTGTGGGAAATATGGTCAATAATAATGTGATATCTTTGTGTGATGACAGATGGTAACTAGACTTATCATGGTGCTCAATTTGTAAGGTATAGAAATATGGAATCACTATATCGTGCACCAGGAACTAACATAGTGCTGTAGGTCAATTATACTTCCAAAAACATACAAATAAACTCACAGAAAAAGAGATCAGATTTGTGGTTACCAGAGAGGTTGGGGTGAGGGGAGGGGGAACTGGCTGAAGGTGGTCAAAAGGTACAAACTTCCAATTATACGATAAGTAAGTACTAGAGTTGTAAGGTATAACATGATAAATATAATGAACACTGCTGTGTGTTATTTATGAAAGTTGTTAAGAGAGTACATCCTAAGAGCTCTCATCGCAAGGACAAATATCTTTTTCTTTTTCTTTAATTTTGTATCTATACGAGATGATGGACGTTCACTAAACTTATTGTGATAATCATTACATGATGTATGTAAGTCAAATCATCATCCTGTACACCTAAAGTTATGCAGTGCTGTATGTCAGTTATATTTCAATAAAACTGAAATAAAGTAAATAAAGTGAGAAAAAGACATTGCCATCCTGTGTACTCTAACTTGAAAACTTCAGGGAGGGCTTATCTGAGTGAAATCATGGAATTCTTTGGAGCAGGGAAGAGCTGAAAGCTTGAACCAGGAAGGTTAAGCCAGTGCTTCCCAACAGAGGGTAGAAGACTCTAGAAGGCCATCTAGATAACTCTGGAGGAGTTATCACAAGAACTCCATGAGTCTGCAGATCTACCAAGCATTGTTCATCTACTGAATAAGCACTATTTTACCTATGTATGAAGAGAAGGTCATCAATTTTAAACCTACAAATTCATGTAAAAGCATTGCTGAATTCACAGTAGCACTCTATCATTGTTTGGGTTTTTTGTTTTTTTGTTTTTTGTTTTTTTTACCATAGGGAATTCTAAAAGTCCAAATTCCATCCTTGGACCGCGAACCAGACTAAATGGAAGATCCTATGGGGTGTGAACTGGGGTCCATATTCTGGTTATCTTCTTTCCCCCACCTAGAGAAGAAGACCGGATGCCCAGGCCCCCTGTGCTGATGTGCTGGGAAACAAGATGGCATCAACCCCTGCAGACTGGGAGCTCTTCGAATGAACAGACTGGGTCTTATTTACCTGTGGGTCTCTAAAACCCAGCACAAGGGTTGGGGGCAGGGAGGAGACAGGACCCAAAGTTGTGCCCTTTCTTCAAAGTTAGAAAGTAATGATCTGAGGAAAAGGTGATCTGAGTCCCTCAGAAAGGGTACATAGATCAGCAAAGCTAGTAAGCCTGTTAAGCTACTTAAGCTTTGAAGAATAATAAATCCATACTTTGGAAACACGTATGTTAAACACATTTTTGGTAATAATTTTACTTTCTCATTCCCCTTGGCTTTTAATAAAAGTGCCTTTGGAAATGCCAACCAGGCTCTGCTGTAATAACAGAAAATAGTCAGGATGTGGGTGTGCGATAAGATGTGTCCACAGTTGGATTAAAAGCTATTAAAGAGAATAGCAAGTATAAAGATGACAGAAGGATTGTGAGGGAAAGATCCAATGGAAAGGTGACCTTCAGAAGACTGTCAGTGTCACTAGCCCAGCCACCCCTTCCCAACTAAAGATTATTTTTCCAAGGCTATTTCTACTGAAAGCTTAAAGGAGACTGTTTTAACAAGGGAGCCTCTTGCCTCACATCTATTCTCTACATGATGCAAGGTTGACCTTCCTTCCTCCTCTCCACCTCCATCTCACCCCCCAAGTCCCAGCTGCAGAAACCCCAGGAGGCCTGTTCTCTAGAGAACCCCTCAGTTCCCAAAGGTAGCAGTAGTTACTCCTTATCCTGAACAAGTTCCAGCTAGAAAAAAACGCCACAGCAGTGACTCTCAATGAACAACTGACTTTGAACTTAGCATCCCTGAAGAGGGCAGAGCACTGGCTTGGATGGCAGAAGGCCTGGCTTCTAGATCAAGGCCTTATGCCACTGACCTGCTGTGTGACTTAGCCAGTGCCACATTCCGCAAGAGGCAGATTAAGTCCATGCTTAGGGCACCAACAACAGGAGTACAAAAGAGAGAGAGAGAATAAAAGAATCTAATAAAAAGCCATTTTAATTTCAACATACAGGTAGAACTTCGAGTAATCTTTTAAAATAAAATTTTATTTGAAGGTTTAATATTGTTTCATTTGGAATTAGGTATGGAGAGGCACTATAATCTTTCCAGCACTTAGGGCTACTAAAGGTCTTGATCCAGCTGGGTGCCTTTGGACAAGTCCCTTCCTTTTTCTGGGCCTCAGTAGTCAAGTATTATGGTGCCCATAATGGTTAATGACCAAATTTTTGGTGTCACAAAGTACAAACTGACTCCACCCAAGCCAGAGAAGTACAGGGACAAATGATACAAATTCACTGCCCTCCTCCTGACACCTAATCAATTCCATAAAGATCAAAATTGAGCCCAAGAGCTATAATTTAAATCCTCTCCTATTACTCTACTATTCCATCATCCTGACGCTTTTATCGCTTTAGCTGTTGATGTATCTAAAAAAAGGAGAAGATTAAATTTCTTGTTTCTAAAGCAGAGGAAATTCTAGTGGACATTTCGGTGTCCAAATTTCCAGGGAAGATGTTTTCAACACATGGAAATACCATGAAGCAGACCAGGAATTTCATGGTATTTAAAAGAAAATGGGCTTGCTCCCCCTCCCCACTCTGTCAAGCCAACTGTCTCAACAGTTTCTGGGGCTGACATGTAGGACAGAGACAAAACTGAGCCCTGGTAGAGTGCCTGTTCCAAGTCCTCCAAGCTCCTCCTGCTCCATCCAGCTCAAGCAGGCCCCTCCTCAGTAGCCATGACAGTCAGGTTCAGGGTCTACCATACCTCATCTATTGATAAACTGGCTGCAGTCTAGAGGTGCAGTTTCCATTCTTCATCTCCATATAGACTTACAACAGTCTCCCCTCACACCGGAATTATGATTTAAACATACATAAACCAGCTGTCCTTTATGATTTGGAGCCAGAGTTGCCACAAAGTTGGAAAATCAAGAGGCAGGAATTTCACATAAAGGTGAAGAGGGAGTTTCCACCATCTACCCAACTGGCTGTATTCAAGCCAAAATCATTGCAAGAAGGAACAGAGCATCTTTCCCACAGCAAGTTCATGGGCTAGTGTAACATGATAGCTCCCCAGTGTTATTAAACATACCTAGCAGTTGTCTAGTGCTTCAGTGACTTCCTTGCTTGCACAGGAGATATTATACCCCCAGGCCAATGGCCTGATTGCTTTTGTAATTATCATTTAAGCACCTACAAACATTAAATAGATGTTTGAGGGAGAAATTGGAAAGCTTGGATTGACTCAGCATATGGTGGCAGGAATGGAGCTATTTCCCACTGGCTTTGACCATGCCATTCTTGAGATGAAGAGTACAGAATCCAGGACACGAATGCAATAAAGCAGGTCACATTCAAAGCCAGATGCGAGGAAAAACGCAAGTTATAGGCAGGGTTATGCCAAGGGTGCGGCAACAGCTACAGATCCACAACCAGAGGAGCCTGGTGCAGTCCTGTAACACGCCCTCTCCTTTTTCCAACCCCCATCCCCCACCCCAGAACAGTTACAAGAGCTTCTGGGGCAGTCTCAAAGGGGTTCAAGTTACTGAAGAACAGCCTTCAGTGGAGAAGAGGGTGTTGCCAGGCAACCAGCCCAGCCCAGTCCCACCCTTGTAACCTTGAAGATGGTGGGGACACGACCCCTGATTGTGGAGAGAAACACCTTGGACTCCTTTAGCATCAACTTTCTCCTCCTCTGTCTTTCTCCCTCTCCTCTCCCTGTCCTCCCCCTGCTGCCTCCCTGCCCGGCCCAGCCTGCAGTCTGGTCTCTGCAAGCCTGAAGTCTATGGGCCAGTCTGACTTGTCATTACTCAGTCCGGAGGTGGCAGCCAAGCTGTCCCCACAGGAGGCTACAAACTGCTGGCCTGTCAGGCGTCATTCACTCTGGCCATGTTGCTTCCAAACCTTCCTCCCCAGTTCTTTCCTGCCCTCATGACCAAAGAAACAGCTAGAGCAAGAATCTGGGGGAAATCCAGCCAGATAGAGGATATACAGGGTAAAATGCTGACTGGGAGTGCCCACCACCAGCAAAATGGTCAGTAACGGAGTAGGAGCTAGGAGGAAAAGACACAGGGAAGAAAAGAACAAGCCTTGACAATGGTGGGGAAAAATAAAGCATTTTTAATTGGGTTCAAAATATAATATGCAACCTGCTTGAACACCTTGTTGAAGCTTATGCCTGAGCGACACAGGGGTGGCCAGGTGGTGTACTGATTATGCGCCCCAGCTCCCTTTGCATTTGGCACTTGTGCTCAGATCATTGCTGAGAAGGCCTAATTTAAGTGCTACACAATCAAAACTCCTGAAGAGAAAAGTGTGCAGTGGGAACCTCAAGGGGAGTCTAGGGTAGGGCATTAGACCAGAAAATGGAAAACCAGACCTTCTTGCCAAATTAAGGTAGCTGTGTTCCATTTACACAGCAGGCACCTCAGTACCTGAGCCTGCAGATAGGTACAATCTCAAAGGCAAGTAGCCACACCAAAGATGAGAGATAGCCACTCTCCCAGCTCTTGCAAATTTCAAAGAAGCCAACCCAATGCAATTTATCCTAAGAATTGCTCCCTTCCTTTAAGAGCTCTCCACTGCATGAAGCCATCTCTTTCCCAAGGCAACTTGGTGAAGCCATTCCTTCCCTCACATGGAAAGGACAGAAAGGCACAAATTGGAAAAGTAGAGCCTCCTCACTGTCCTTAACTTACCCTGCTGCGCTCAGTAGGTGGCTCTCTGCAAGCTGTGTGGGGATTTGGAAAATGACTCCCCAAGCTGACTTATCAAATTTCTCCTAGGCTAATCCTGGTAGTCAGTGGGACCTCAGAAAAAAAAAATCAACAATGACCTTCCTACCCTCTCTGTTAACTGAGAACTAACCAGACCTAAGGCCCCAGCTTTCCTGCTCCCCTGCCATGCAGAGATTTCTGGTCCCATGTCTACATTCCATCTGGCAGTCAACTGTATCTTCCACCTTCCTTTCCCCACAGGACCCAGTTCATTTTCTCCACAAGTGACCTCCACCATCAACATCAGAGGTCAGAGAGTTTGGGGAAGAGGGGTGCCAGGGCCTACGACACCTATTCTGTGGAAGGCGTAGGAGGGAGGTGAGGTCTGCAATGGAGAGGGGCTGACTCAGACACTTCTTTCCCAAGGCAGCTGGAGGCCTGCAATCACAAGTCAGTCAGTAGCCATATTCTGCCTCCATCTGAAACTTCCTGTCCACACTGGTCTTTCTCTCCCCTAACTTTCTGGTGGCACCAATTGGCCCTGGTACCTGGCATGCCCCAGCTGAGGTCAACATTTCCAGCACATTCAATCCCCTTGCTTTCTCCAAAAGTCCCGCACTCTAAAGGATCACAGCATTTCCATGGAGAGAGGATTCCCCATGCAAAGTGTTGGGGTCCCAAGTAGCAAAGCACAAGGGCTCGCGTTGCCCTCCTGCCCTCTCACGAGTCCTGTGTGCTCAGCCAGAGCACCACTGGGTTTCTCAGGCATGGCTGATTTCTAAAGGAATCACAGAACTGATGACAGTTGCTTTAAACGGTTCTCCCAAGCAAGTCTGTGCAGCCGGACCCTAGGGGTGAGGGGTCAGAGAAGCCGGCTGGGAGGCGGAGAGTCTCTCCTCCCCACCACACCCTCCGGCCTCTCCTGGAGCACCAGCTCCGAACTCGCGGGGGAGAAGCGGGCGGGTGGGCTCTCAGACACTTCTTCGAGCGAGAGCCGCGATCACACTCCAGCGCGAAGTTGCACAGGTTTAAAGTCGGTAGGCACCGCTGCCAGGGCTCCTGCCGCCGCGTAGGTGGCCGGCGGCTCCGGCGCGCTTTCCTAAGTGACTGAGCTCCTAGACTGGAGCAAAGACGCCAGCGGCGCGGCCATTTGGTTCCCGACGCCGCGAAGGCTAGGACGCCTCGGGCCTGGGGGCGGCGCCGAAGCGGGTCCGGACCCAGCAGCTCCCGGGGACCCCCGCAGGACCCCCTGCCTTCTTCCCCAAGATCCCCAGAAGGCGGCCGTCAACCCCAGAGCCGGGAACCCCGAGGGCATATGGCCACTCGGGACG
>NW_020173119.1:19274-35768 GCF_003031525.2 Neophocaena asiaeorientalis asiaeorientalis | reverse complement strand
TTTTTTTTTTCTTTTGCGGTCAGAGACTCACAGATTAATGCTTGATCCGGGAGAGGAGGCAAAGGGAAGTAGGAGTAAAAAGATCGAGCTGGAGCGTGAAAGAAGGAATGTCTGCGTGAGTGGGGTGTGTATGTGTGATGTTTGTTCGGTACAGTATGTGTGCCCGCGTCCTCCTGTGCAGCTCCAGTCCCAGTACTGATGGTTAAAGTTTTCCACTTTGGTGTGTGTTTTGTTTTTTCGTCGTCGTTGTTGTTTTCATTTAAACTTTCTTCGTAAATAATAGAAATTCAAGGGCACCCGTGCCCACACCAGCTAGTAACCATCGGAGACCCGTCGAATAGTCTGACCTCATTCATCTAGATTCCCTTTCCGAAGCATGTACTCAGTGCCACGCACGGGCTATACGACTAGACTGTGAGTACAGCCTTCTAGCGCCCAGGAACTTGGAAATGAGGGGGAAAGAACCAAATATCTTACTCAACTGCTCAGGAGGGCAGTGTCTCTGGGGAGTCCTGGACTACTGTAAAGGATCTGGAATTAATGAATGAATGAAAACAAACCCATTCTCTGGGACAACAGATTCAGTTCAGATAGAGGGCCACCGGTCTATATTTTAAGCCAAAAGGGAGCCAAGGGCCCTCTCCTCTTGGCAAGGCCTACTGGCTGAGATGGACTCTGTCTCTGGCCATAATGGGCTCCTGGGATGTCCACTGAAGTACAGGAGCTGGGGTGCGCTTTCAGTACTGGCAACACTGTGGTCAAATCCTGATTTCTCTTCATTGTAGAAGGTAGAAGACGGGGATACTGGCATCCTCAGAAAAGCAGAGTGCCCAAGTGTGCATATGTCCCTGTGCCCTTGGGGAGTTTCCACTCAGAACACTTATTTTCAACACACCGAGTTCCCATCTGATTCTCCTCTCACTTCTTTGACTTTGGTGTGGTTCCACTTCTTCCTTTTGGTAATTCTCTCCTCATCTTTCCTCCTAAAAATGTTCCCATCCTTATAATCCCTTATAGTCTTAGTAAAACACCTTGAACAGAATATGTGTGTCTGAGCTAATGATCCTGAGCATGGCCTGTTTTCATTCATTCCTTCAGAGAATTGTCTCTTAAGCAGTTCAAGGTGCTACAACTAGTTAAGAGTAATCTCAGATTTCCCCAGCAGTCCAGTGGTTAAGACTCCGTGCTTCCACTGAAGAGGGCATGGGTTGGATCCCTGGTCGGAGAGCTAAGATCCTGCATGCCGCACTGCCAAAAAAAATAAAGAGTAATCTGATTACCCTTTTCAGTAAATAGCTATCCCTGGTTCAGTAATTTGGAACACGAATACTAGAAAAGTTGGGTTCTAATTCAAAGAAGAATAAACAAGTGGGCAAAAGACAGCCCCTTTTCTGAACTGTAAAATCAAGTTGTGGAATGAGGACCTGAAATTCTCTATTTGGCAAACTCAAACCTGAGCCAAGAGAGTGACTGACTGGCAGGAAGTAGGGACTTGGCTGTACTCTCCAGGGATAGTTTTCCTTGACCTATGGGCTGTTTAGACTGATCTCCGTTCCGGAGAAGAAGAAATGAAGTACCAGCAGATTGAAGGAGACTGTGTGGACAGAACTTCACTGCCAGAGGGTGACAGGCCTGGCTCAGGCCTGGTGTCTGAGCCGCCCTCACTACTCTGATTCCTGAAGCTGATGAATCTTTCAGGGCTCTCTAATAACAAGCTCAACTCCAAGCAAATCAGCTTTAGCCCCACGCCCTTCCCCCAGCTGAGTCCGCTCACTCCAGCCTCTTCAGTGCACTGGCCCTGGCTTTCATCAAGGAAACATCAAGGACTTGCAAAGGGGCCACCTCAGAACAGAGCCCCTCCTCCCTTCCCAGGGCCAGACCCACACTGCACGTCCCATGGAAGAAGTCAAGGGAATACGTATAAATTTCCACGTTCCTTCATATCTCCAGTCTCTTCCCAACAGGAAAGGTGAGACCTCGAGGTGGGCCTGGATGTAGAGAGCCTCTGAGGAAATAGCACAGGGGCCTGGCTCCAGTCTGTGGAGGGAGGGTTGGGGTTCTAGAAGTGCCACACTTTGGCCAAGCTGTCCGGGGCAGGCAAGCAGCTGAGGCGAAGGGTTCTGCCCCATGCTCCCACATCACCCCCCAGCACAGCATTCTCACAATCATCCTTGCTTAACAGTAATGATATTTATTTTGTCATGACATTGTCTCTCCCTCTAGACTGTTAGCTCCATGAGGGCAGGAACCATGTCTGTCTTGCTCACTGCTGTGCTCCCAGTGCCAAGCCTAACAACTGGCACCCAGGTGGTACTCGGAAAATATATGTTGATGATGAATAAATGAAGCTGGACTAGAAGCAGAGCCTGATATGAAGAGCCTTACTAAAGGATTTAACTTGGCCCAACAGGCAATAGAGAATCATTGTGGATTCTGGAGCAAAACGCTGCCTGACACAGGAAAAGGGCAAGGATGCTACGCCCCACCTGCGCCCACGTCTCCAGGGCCAAATAGCCAGAAAGTACTTGAATGAAACATTTGCTTTGATTTGTCTAAAATCTTGGCACTGCACATTCTGAGAGGCCCCTAACAACCAAGCCAGATCTGAAAATGCTGGGTGCTTTCTACCCACCCACCAGCTCCCAGACTTCAGGCCTGTAGTAATTCACCTGTCACTGCTCCAAGTTGCAATCTGAGCCCAAGCAAGGCCCACCTGTGGAATTGGATCTAGGTCTGGCCTAGAAGCAGAGACTAAGAAAGAGTGGCCAGACAGGTAGGAGGGAAATGGGAGAGCTGACCACTCATGACCAGCAAGGCCTTCCCACCTTCTGTCCTGCCTAACTACCCACTGCTAAGAACCTAGAATTTCAATGAAAACTGAATCTGAAAGAATAACATAGGATATGCCATTTTCTCTTCCTCCAAGCTGACAGATTCCACAGCTGCAAAATGAAAATTTATGAGCAAACTTCATACAACCTACCCAGCTTCCCAGTGCAGCCCTCCGTCTAATTTCACCATGAGGAACAAGAAAGCTGTGCCCCCTGTTACTACCTCTCAAATATACCCAAATAGTAACATCTTGGTGGCTAAGCAGAGATGCCAGTTTTCTCCTTGACATTCCTCTATAGTCAATCGTTTCACCTACACTGTAAGAATATGCATTCCACCCCACACCCTCTTGCCAGGAGACTCCATGAAGATGCTTTCCTTACGAATGAAAAAAATATTAGTGAGCTTCCCTGGTGGCGCAGTGGTTGAGAGTCCGCCTGCCGATGCAGGAGACGCGGGTTCGTGCCCCGGTCCGGGAAGATCCCACATGCCGCGGAGCGGCTGGGCCCGTGAGCCATGGCCGCTGAGCCTGCGCGTCCGGAGCCTGTGCTCCGCAAAGGGAGAGGCCACAACAGTGAGAGGCCCGCGTACCACCAAAAAAAAAAGCCAGTAAGGGGACAAAAAGGCTGTTCCTCAATCCCAACTCTTAACATTCTGTTGTTCCCTGGTTTTAAGTGTCTGTACCAAGAGAAATTAATGAGAATTGGCAAATACTAGATTGACTCTTTTTTAAACTGTCTATTACCCTTTTTGGTATTAAGGCTTGGCTCTGCAGTTAAGAACACCAGTAAAAACTCTCTCTCCTCACATAGGCCCAAAGAAAGTAGCCCAAAGAAAGCAAACTGGCAGCTTTTGGCTTTTCAATCAGAATAGAGCCCGCATTCAATCAACAAGCCAGACAAAACCCATGCTAATTAACGCCACACTTTGAAAAGAGGGGGAGTGGCGCAGTGCTACAAGATTTGAGAGGAGAGAGGATGCTTGTGCCCTTGAGGCAGCCCGGACTGCGGAGAGGGGAGGGGTGTACCCCAGAGCTGGGCCTCCAGGGGTGGACTGGAAACTTACACAGCCATCAATCACCTCCTAGGGCAATAGGCGTGTAAGCCTAAAACGGCTCAAGGTCCTCAAATAAATTCCTTTCAGCCCAGACTCAATGCTTCACACACACGATGCAGGGCAAACCCTTCAAGAATTCCATGAGGAAATAAACCTTTATTTCAAAAATAAACTTTGATGTTGCTTGAACTTTGGCCCTGACGCTGAGCCCAGGCTGAAACTGCGAGAAAAGACTTGCAGACTTGAGGTATTTTGAAAGAAACTGCTGGAGATTTCAGCAGAATGTGACCAGATTCTTTTTCAGTCCCTCACCTTCATATCATGTGTGGATGCCCCCCTCACCACCAGTCCTCCACCCCCAACCCCACCATCATGTTTTTCCTCCCTCCCTGCCTTGTTAGGACACGACTGTAATTAGGAACATTCAAATGTTGCATTCACTTGGTAATTTTATATTAACATGCCTGCTTTACTCAGGAGAAATCATATTAGGCCACTCCCTTGCTATCCTACTTTTGACCTAACGACCACCCTTCCCCTGCAAACTCCTATCTCCCCACAAAATCCTAAAGCAGTAAGTAAAAGTCCTTCATTTCCCCAGGATGGGCTATGTCTGCCACATGATTACTTGTCTTCTATGTGTTTAATATTAAGGCTAGATTTAGGTAATGACCATGTCCATCTCTACAACATTAAATTGGGAGTTGTTATACAGGTCAGGGCTTTGGATTAATGAGGGGAAAATACTGAACCTGAATAACTAACATTTCAGCTTTATCAAGCATCCAAATATAGTTAGACATGTGGTCAGCCTTCCCTCTGTAGTGGGAAGTTACGCAGCACAGCAGAGGTAACAGCCAAATGCAGGCTTTGGAGATCCACTAATCTGAGGTCAAATCCCTGGCTCCATTGCCGGCTGTGTCTTGGGCAGATTACTTAAATTCTCTGTGCCTCGGTTTTCTCATCCATAAAATGAGCAAGGCCAATATCCAACTGATGTGCATGAGTATGGCTGTGCTGATCGTCTGCAAGTGTCCATTCTGATCAGGGCCTACCCCTATTTGTTGTTAAATGTTTTGACTACCACCCCTAAAAATGGGGTGATCTTGGTACTTAGCTTGTGGGATCAGATTACATGAGATAATGTACATAAAGTACTTAGCACTGTGCTTGGTGCCTAGGAGACATTCAAATGTTATTAGCAGTATAGACAGTAGTTTCCTGATTATAAATAGGAAGGGACAGCCTAAAAATATAACATAATACAGGGGTTTTTTCAACAACAATGGCTTTAATTTCTAAGTAAATTCAATTTCAAATAACATTTCCAGTATACAGAAACATGAAATTTCAACCCAAATATAACATGGAAAGGCAACGAATCAGGCAAGTTTCTCTGGTTTACTATTGATGGAGTTTATGGGATGGTCACATGTTTCACAGACTTACCTCTATGACTACCTGTTTATACCTTTTGTGCCTGAGCTCAGCCACAACCCAGTGGAAGCAGTATCAAGCTTGCCGTTTTTTGTGGTGCTGTTTCTCTGAGAAACAGCTTTACCAGCCACTTCGAAATCCTCCATGGGCTAAACCTATACCTTCTATTGATATATATGTCTCCTCAATTGAGATCAAGAATCCATTAGCCCATGGAATCTCCAGCTGCTTTAAATCTAGAAAATGCATTGTCATATTAAAAAAAAAAAGGAAGAGACTTTTCTCCCTTCTCCATCCTGGGTCAACATAACCTCACATCCTTGCTTCAAAGTTTCTGTAGTTATAAATATTATTATAATCGGGAATAGTCTAAATCTTGTCTCTTACCAAATTGCCTTTTAATTTATCAAAGGCTTCCTGATATTCAGGTGTCTCACGCTCATTATCAAGCCTTTTCTCAGCCCGTAAATGAGTAAGGGATTTATTGGATTAAACTGGACTACAAATTTATGGCAATAACCAGTGCTAGCCCTCATCTGTTTCTTTTTGTATGGGTTGCTCCACTTCCCAATCATCTCAGCTGGATCTTAAGTAAGTAGGAATCTGTTATTGCTAACTCTCTAACCCAGAGTCATCACCTTGAGCAATCAAAAGGAACATTTGCTCACCTTCTTTGTATGCCCAGTTCCTGGAGTTACCTAAGAGAACAGTCTCCAAACATCCCAGATGAGTTTCCATATTTACATTAAAAATGGCTGTCTCATCACTATAGTGCAATTGCAAGATCATTCATTCAGACAATAAAGTATTGTCCACCACTGAAATGCAGTTAAAGCATTACTTATGCCAACGGGAAATAAAGTCCATTTTTAGTCACTATCAAAGCACATCAGCTGAATATTGGTCTCGTCTATTTTATGGATAAGGAAACTGAGGCACAGAGAGTTTAAATAACCTGTCCAAGAAACACTAGCAAAGTTGGTCTTGGCCTTGTGCATCCTAGGTTATTTTGGCTGAAAGCAATAAAAGCCCTAACTCAAAATCACTTAAACAATAAGGACATTTATCATCTCATAAAACAAGAAATCCAGATAAAGGGCAGGCACTAAGTTGGGTTAATTCAGATGCTTGATGACATCATCCAAGAGCCAGGTTTTCTCCATCTCTCTGCTCTGCTATCCTCAGCATGTTGGCTTTATCCCCAGGCTAGATGCCATTTAGGGGCAATATGCTTCTTTGTTTACATTCAGAGGAAAAGAATAAGGAAAGCACTCTCCCAACCATGGAATTCAGTCTTTCCCTTCATTTTCATTGGACCTGTGAAATATGTCCCCACCTCCAAACAAATATCTGTCACCAGAATTATGTACTTATCTGCATTTTCCAGTCGGCACACCTCTGGAGTTAGGTGTTGCGTGAATACCAGTACAAAAGCAAGGTTCTGTTAGTAGGAGGAAGGGTCAATGACGGTGTGCAGCAGGGACACTAAGGCAAGTCTCTCCCTGGGAGTCACGGGACTCCTGGGATAGCCAACTTTAGCCTAAGTTTTCCCCAACAGCTCAAGAATTCCTGAGAATCATGGACCAATGATCCTCCCAGCTGCCTCCAGTTCCCTCCACATATTCTCTCACAGGTATTTTCCCTAGTCAATTTCTCACACATCTAATCCTGTCTTGGTATCTGCTTCTCAGAGGACTTGGGCTAAAACCATCACCAGTCAACCAATTCAATAACCTCATCTCCATCTTTATCATACTCCACCTCAGCAGCATTTGACACTGATGACCACACTCACCTTCTTGAAACTCCATTCTACCTTGACTTTCACAGGGCTACATATCCTGATTCTTCCTTGGCTCTCTGATAGCTTCACCTCCCAATCCATGTTTCTGTTCTAGTCTTATAGGGAGACAAATTCCACGGTTCTCTCATGTTTCTGCATGTCTTGCAAGCAGAGGAACTGACTGCCTTTATTCCAAACTATCTTTTAAAGAGTATTTGTATAGTGAACGGCCTTGGAGGATACAGAAAGTATCCAGATCAAGTGTGCTTATAGTCCAGTATAATAATGTCTCTCTCTGGAATAAAGGGCAACCATGCTTACTGTCTATTATAAAAGATTCAGATTCCCTAAGCTTAGGGTTCCTCTCCTGTAATGCTACCCACTGCATATTCAGGTGACACCTGGACATCTTTGCATTGCTCCATGGGAATTGGGGCTCCAAGAATCAGCATAAGAAAATGCTGATGCTCTGGCTACTGCTGTTACTGTCATAAAGTCTTTTGTTTCTGACCCAGGAGTCTCATGTCTTCTGCTGGCATACATGAAACTATGGCAGGCTAACTTGTTGGTGTGCAAGGAAGGTAAAATCTCAGACCCTTCACAGTTTTTTTAACACCTTATCTCACACTACACTCTACTTAATCAGCTCATCATTCACAGAGGTCAAGAGTAAAATGGTTCCTCCTCCAGACTCCATATTACTATATGCAGGAGTGAAGAGAGGATTCCAGAATTCTTCAAGTTCCTAGTAAGAAACCTATGACTGTGTATTGGAGAAAGGGAAATAATCAGACTCTGAGGGCACTAGCTCTGAACTGACACTAATTCCTGGTGACCCAAAACATCACTATGGCCCATCAGTGATGGTAAACTAGGGGTCATACTAGGGGCTGGTGGAGGTCAGGTGATTGATGGAGTTTTTAGATCAAGTTCATCTCACAGTGGGCCCACTGGGTTCCCAAACTCACTCCATTTTCAGAATGCATTCTTAGAATCAAAATATTCCACAGCTGGCAGAATCTCTACGCTAGTTCCCTGGTGTTTGGAATGAGGACAATTATGGTAGAAAAGGCTGACTGGAAGCCAGTATAAATGTCTCTATCTACAAAAACAGTAAACCAAAAGCAATACTGCATTCCTGGGAGGATGGCAGAGATTAATGCCACCATTAAGAATGTGAAAGATTCAGGAGTGGTGATTCCCACCACATCCCAATTCAACTCATCTATTTGGCCTGTGCAAAAGACAATTAGATCTTAGAGAATGATGGTGAAGTTAATCAGATGGTAACCTCAATTGCAGCTGCTTTTCCAAATGTGGTTTTGTTGCTTGAACAAATTAACACTTCCCCTGGTATCTGGTATGCAGCTATTGATCTGGTAAATATTTTTTTCTTCTATGCCTGTTAGTACTAGACCACCAGAAACAGTTTGCTTTCAGCTGTCAAGGCTGAAAATACACCTTCACTGTCCTACTTTAGGGCTAAATCAACTCTCCAGTCCTACCTCCACAGGAGACTTTATTGCCTTTCCCTTCCAGAGGATATCTTGCTGGTCTCTAACATTGATGATACTGTGCTGACTAGACCTGGTGAGCAGGAAGTAGCAACTACTCTAAAGAAATTGGTAAGACATTCGGGTAGTGGAGGATGGGAAACAAATCCCGCAAACATTCAGAGGCCTTCCACCTCAGTGAAATTTCTAAGGGCCCAGTAGTTTGGGGATGTCAAGACATCCCTTTTAAGGTAAAGGCTAAGTTACTGTATCTGGCCCCTACTACCACCAAAAGAGGCACAAAATCCTAGTGTATTTTGGAAGCAACATATACCTTATTTGAGTGTGCTACTCTAGCTCATTTATCAAGTGGCCCCCAAAACTGCTAGTTTTGAGTGACACCCAGAACAAGAGATGGCTCTGCAACAGGTCCAGGCTGCAATGCAAGCTGCTCTGCCACTTGGTCCATAGGATCCAGCAGATCTGATGGTGTGTCAAGTGGCAGTGGCAGAAAAAGATATTGTTTGGAATTTTTGGCAGGCTCCTGTAGATGAATCACAGTGCAGATCCTTAGGATTTGGGACCAAAGTCTTACCATCCTCTGAAGATAACTACCCTCATTTTGAGAAATAGTTTTTGTCTTGCTACTGGGCCCTCGTAGAGACGGAGTTCTTAACCACGGGTCACCATGTTACAATGCAGCTTGAGCTGCCCATAATGAACTGGGCATTATCTGACCTGCAAAGCCATGAAGTTTGCACAGTTAGCACTCCATTATCAAATGGAAGTGATATATATGATTGGGTTTGAGATCAGAAGTGATATATATGAATATCTGAAGGTATGGATGAGGAAAAGGCTCAACTGCCCATGGCCCCTACACCTACATTACCTTCTCACTCTCAGCCCATACCTATGGTCTCATTGAAAGTTACCAACAACCATATGGCTGAGGAAGAAAAAACTTGGGCCTTGTTTACAGATGGTTTTGTACAATATGCAGGCACCACCAGAATGTGGTACAGCACTACACTCTCTTTCTGGGAGATCCCTGAAGGACAGTGATAAGTGGAAATGCTCCCTGTAGACAGAACTTTGAACAGTGCACCTGGATGTTCATTTTGCCTGGAAAGTAGAAAAGGCCAGAGGTAGAGTCTATACAGATCCCTGGGCTGTGGCCAATGGTTTGGTTGGATGATCAGGAACTTGGAAGGAACACGACTGAAAATTGGTGACAAGGAGATCTGGGGAAGGGGTATGTGGATAGACCTCACTGAATTAGCAAAGAATGTACAGATATCTGTGTCTCACGTGAATTCTCATCAAAGGATGACCTCAGCAGAGGATGATTTAATAATCAAGTGGCTATGATGCCTGTTCTAGGGATACCAGTTACCCTCTTTCTCCAGCTACTCCTGTCATTACTCAGTAGGCTCATGAAAAAGTGACCATGGTGGAAGATTATACATGGGCTGAGAAACATAGACTGCTGAGTGCCCAACTGCCAGCAACAGAGACCAACACTGAATCCCTCATATGACACAATTTCCCAGGGTGATCAACCAACTACCTAGTGGCAGATTGATTGCATTGGGTCACTTCCATAATGGGGGCAGCGTTTTGTTCTTTCTGGAATAGACACATACTATGGGTATGGATTTGCCTTCTCTGCATGCAATGCTTATACCAAAACTACCATCCAGAGACTTACAGAATGCCTTACTCACATGGTATCCCACACAGCATTGCTTCTGATCAAGGAATTCACCTCACAGAACTGAAGTATGGCAATGGGCCTGTGCTCATGTAACTCACTGGTCTTACCACTTCGCCATCATTCTGAAGCAACTGGCTTGATAGAATGTTGGAATGGCATTTTGAAGACTCATGTTACAGTGCCAGCTAGGTGGCAATACCTTACAGAGCTGGGGAAATGTTCTCCAGGATGCTGTATATGCTCTGAATCAGTATCCAATATACCGTACTATTTCTACCGTCGTCAGGATTCACAGGTCCAAGAATCAAAGGGTAGAAATAGGACTGACTCTACTCACAATTACCCCTAGTGAGCCACCAGCGAAAATCTTACTTCCCATCCCTGCGACCTTAGATTCTGCTAATTTAGAGTTCTTCATTCCAAAAGGAGGAAAGCTTCCACCAGGAGACACAACGAGTCCATTGAATTGGAAATTAAGACCAAGTTTGTTGGTCAGTTTTATTTGTCATCTTTGCTAGGTTATGGTTCCCAGCTATTCAATCAAACACTAAGCATTTATTTGAAGGTATTTTGTAGATTTGATTAAAGTCTATAATCAGTTGACTTTAAGTAATGGATTTTACCCTGGATTCTCTAGGTGCACCTGACTGAATCCATTGGGAGGCCATAAAAGCAGGGCTGAGATTTCCCTGGGAGAGAGACGTTCCACCTACGGACCATAACTTTGACCCATATGACAACAGAGTTCCAGCCTGCTCATGATCTTCCCTTCCTGACTGCCTGCAGACAAGAGTTTTCATCAGTGTCCATGGGTTTGAGTCTGCCTGCATCTTCCCTTTTTGACAGCCTGCCCTATAGATTTAAAATTTTCTTAACCAGTCCTTGCAACCACATAAACTAAACCAACTATATATATTATATATATAATTTATTTTTATTTTTATTTATATACAGGCCATCACATCTCACTCCCCAGGGCTTCAACATTACTATTCATCTTGAAACCATCGGGAATAATTTCATCATGGCTCTTATCTGTTTATGTCAGTTACCCTAAGTCACGCTAAGACTCCCAAGTTATCTGTCTCTTTGAGTGGCCTCACTCAGCTCTGTATATTGCTTTTATGATTCCATCTCCCTCCTCTCCCCAGCTTCTGAAATCCTCCCACTAGGCTTTGTGGAGTTTGTGAACAGTCATCATCCCCTATATCTGCAACTGCTTCTCTATATAGTCCCTTCATCTTGCTTAACTGAAATCAAACTCTCCCCTAAGGTCTTTACTCTCCTGGAAATCCTCTTAAATGGTATTTTCTTCTCTCATACACCCCTAGCACCACAAGACCTGGAGATGTCCTCCTCACTGTAGCTTCCAGAACACTTTCCCTCCCTCCTCAGTAACAACTCCCAGCTTTGAATCTCTTATCATCAGATTAAATCACCAATTATCTGTCCTCAGGAAAGTCAACTGCTGACCCCGGATGACTCACCTTTATTACTTGAAGATTTTAGTACCTGGATCACTGTTACTCTCTCTAGCACTATTACTGTCAAAATTTTTGATATTTAAATATCTACACTGATGGCCTTTTTAATAGCCTGGTCTCTTGGTTCCTTGACCGTCTCTCCTCTAATTATCTTGATTGCCACCCTACTTTAGCCACTAACACACATGACCATAACATTGACCGTATCATTACTAAAAATTACTATTCCTTTCTTTTCTCAATTTGCAGCATCCGCACTATTCAACTAACACTTTCTTCTTTCTAATTCATTCCTTACTGCTCCCCACCCTAACAATACTTTGGCCCCACTCACTAAACTGACTACTCCCACTTTCCTTCATGTCCTCACTTCCCTTTCTACCCAGCTTAAACTTCATGGTCAGTTATTATATTAATTCATCTGCACGTGCTCTCAATTAATGATTTGAAACCTTTTCTAATATAATGTTTAATTCTATGAATTTCCTGCTGATCAGTTTTTGCTACATCCCACAAATTCCAGTGTTTTATTTTTATTTAATTAAAATATTATTAAATCTCCTTTGAGAATTTTCTTTGACACCTCGGGTATTGAGAAGTATATTTTTCAAGTTCCAAAAATTTGGGGATTTTCTAGATATCATTCTGGTAGTGATTTCTAGTTTCATTCCAACACAGTCTGATTTTTATGATTTCTACTATTTTTAATTTGTCAAGTGTTGTTTATGTCCCAGTATATGGTCTAACTTCATGACTGTTCTTTCCATGTGCACTTAAGATTTGCAATGTGCTGTTGTTGGATGGTACATTCTCTGTCAATTGGCTTTAGTTAGTTCATAGAGTTCTTCATGTTATCTATATCCTTACTGATTTTCTGCCTACTTCTTCTGTCAATTATTGGTAGAGGGCTGTTGGAGTCTCCAACTATAATTATGGATCCGCCTATTTCTCCTTTAATATTTTTTAACGTTTCTGTTGGAGTATAATTGCTTTACAATGGTGTGTTAGTTTCTGCTTTATAACAAAGTGAATCAGTTATACATATATCCCCATATCTCTTCCCTCTTGCTTCTCCCTCTCTCCCACCCTCCCTATCCCACCCTTCTACCTGATCACAAAGGACTGAGGTGATCTCCCTGTGCTATGCGACTGCTTCCCACTAGCTATGTATTTTACATTTGGTAGTGTATATACGTCCATGTATACACTACAACTCTCTTACCTTGTCGCAGCTTACACATCTCCCTACCCGTGTCCTCAAGTCCATTCTCTAGTAGGTCGGCATCATTATTCCCATCTTGCCCCTAGGTTCTACATGACCATTTTTTTTTTAGATTCCATATATATGTGTTAGCATACAATATTTGTTTTTCTCTTTCTGCCTTACTTCACTCTGTATGACAGACTCTAGGTCCATCCACCTCACTACAAATAACTCAATTTCGTTTCTTTTTATGGCTGAGTAATATTCCGCTGTATATATGTGCCAAATCTTCTTTATCCATTCATCTGTCAAGGGACACTTAGGTTACTTCCATGTCTTAGCTATTGTAAATAGAGCTGCAGTGAACATTGTGGTACATGACTCTTTTTGAATTATGGTTTTCGCAGGATATATACTCAGTAGTGGGATTGCTGAATCATATGGTAGTCTTATTTTTAGTTTTTTAAGGAACTTCCATACTGTTCTCCATAGTGGCTGTATCAATTTACATTCCCACCAACAGTGCAAGAGTGTTCCCTTTTCTCCACACCCTCTCCAGCATTTATTGTTTCTAGATTTTTTGATGATGGCCATTCTGACCAGTGTGAGATGATATCTCATTGTAGTTTTGATTTGCATTTCTCTAATGATTAATGATGTTGAGCATTCTTTCATGTGTTTGTTGGCAATCTGTATATCTTCTTCGGAGAAATGTCTATTTAGGTCTTCTGCCCATTTTTGGATTGGGTTCCTTGTTTTTCTGATATTGAGCTGCATGAGCTGCTGGTAAATTTTGGAGATTAATCCTTTGTCAGTTGCTTCATTCGCAAATACTTTCTCCCATTCTGAGGGTTGTCTTTTCATCTTGTTTATGGTTTCCTTTGCTGTGCAAAAGCTTTTAAGTTTCATTAGGTCCCATTTGTTTATTTTTGTTTTTATTTCCATTTCTCTAGGAGATGGGTCAAAAAGGATCTTGCTGTGAGTTATGTCATAGAGTGTTCTGCCTATGTTTTCCTCTAAGGGTTTGATAGTGTCTTGCTTCACATTTAGGTCTTTAATCCATTTGGAGTTTATTTTTGTGTATGGTATTAGGGAGTGTTCTAATTTCATTCTTTTACAGGTAGCTGTCCAGTTTTCCCAGTGCCACTTATTGAAGAGGCTGTCTTTTCTCCATTGTATATTCTTGCCTCCTTCATCAAAGATAAGGTGACCATATCTGGGTGGGTTTATCTCTGGGCTTTCTATCCCGTTCCATTGATCTATATTTCCATTTTTGTGCCAGTACCATACTGTCTTGATTACTGTAGCTTTGTAGTATAGTCTGAAGTCCGGGAGCCTGATTCCTGCAGCTCCGTTTTTCTTTCTCAAGATTGCTTTGGCTATTCAGGGTTTTTGTGTTTCCAAACGAATTGTGAAATTTCTTTTCTAATTCTGTGAAAAATGCCAGTGGTAGTTTCATAGGGATTGCATTGAATCTGTAGATTGCTTTGGGTGTTATACTCATTTTCACAATGTTAATTCTTCCAATCCAAGAACATGGTATATCCCTCCATCTATTTGTATCACCTTTAATTTCTTTCATCAGTGTCTTATAATTTTCTGCATGCATGTCTTTTGTCTTCTTAGGTAGGTTTATTCCTATATATTTTATTCTTTTTGTTGTAATGGTAAATGGGAGTGTTTTCTTGACTTCACTTTCAGATTTTTCATCATTAGCATATAGGAATTCAAGAGATTTCTGTGCATTAGTTTTGTATCCTGCTACTTTACCAAATTCACTGATTATCTCTAGTAGTTTTCTGGTAGCATCTTTAGGATTCTCTTTGTATAGTACCATATCATCTGCAAACGGTGACAGCTTTACTTCTACTTTTCCAACTTGGATTCCTTTTATTTCTTTTTCTTCTCTGATTACTGTGGCTAAAACTTCCAAAACTATGTTAAATAATAGTGGTGAGAGTGGGCAACCTTGTCTTGTTCCTGATCTTAGTGGAAATGTTTTCACTTTTTCACCATTGAGAACGATGTTGGCTGAGGGTTTGTCATATATGGCCTTTATTATATTGAGGTAAGTTTGCTCTATGCCTACTTTCTGCATGGTTTTATCATAAATAAGTGTTGAATTTTGTCGAAAGCTTTTTCGGCATCTATTGAGAAGATCATGTGGTTTTTCTCCTTCAATTTGTTAATACGGTGTATCACATTGATTGATTTGCCTATATTTAGGAATCCTTGCATTCCTGAATAAACCCCACTTGATCATGGTGTATGATCCTTTTAATGAGCTGATGGATTCTGTTTGCTACTATTTTGTTGAGGATTTTTGCATCTATGTTTATCAGTGATATTCGTCGGTAGTTTTCTCTTTTGTGATATCTTTGTCTGGTTTTGGTATCTGCGTAATGGTGGCCTCGTAGAATGAGATTCGGAGTGTTCCTCCCTCTGCTATATTTTGGAAGAGTTTGAGAAGGATAAGTGTTAGCTCTTATCTAAATGTTTAATAGAATTTGCCTATGAAGCCATCTGGTGTTGGGCTCTTGTTTGTTGGAAGATTTTTAATCTCAGTTTCAATTACAGTGCTTATGATTGGTCTGTTCATATTTTCTATTTCTTCCTGGTTCAGTCTCGGAAGGTTGTGTATTTCTAAGAATTTATCCATTTCTTCCAGGTTGTCCATTTTATTGATATATAGTTGCTTGTAGTAATCTCTCATGATCCTTTATATTTATGCAGTATCAGTTGTTACTTCCCCTTTTTCATTTCTAATTCTATTGAGTTGAGTCTTCACCCTTTTTTTCTTGATGAGTCTGGCTAATGGTTTATCAATTTTGTTTATCTTCTCAAAGAACCAGGTTTTAGTTTTATTGATCTTTGCTATCGTTCATTTCTTTTTTGTTTATTTCTGATCTGATCTTTATGATTTCTTTCCTTCTGCTACCTTTGGGGTTTTTTTTTCTTCTTTCTCTAATTGCTTTAGGTGTAAGGTTAGTTTGTTTTTTTGAGATGTTTCTTGTTTCTTAAGGTAGGATTGTATTGCTATAAATTCCCTCTTAGAACTGCTTTTGCTGCATCCCATAGGTTTTGGGTCGTCATGTTTTCATTGTCATTTGTTTCTAGGTATTTTTCATTTCCTCTTTGATTTCTTCAGTAATCTCTTGGTTATTAAGTAGTGTATTGTTTAGCCTCCATGTGTTTGTATTTTTTACAGATTTTTATCTGTAATTGATATCTCGTCTCAGCGTTGTGGTCTGAAAAGATACTTGATACAATTTCAATTTTCTTAAATTTACCAAGGCTTGACTTGTTACCCAAGGTATGATCTATCCTAGAGAATGTTCCATGAGCACTTGAGAATAAAGTGTATTCTGTTGTTTTTGGATGCAATGTCCTATAAATAGCAATTAAGTCCATCTTGTTTAATGTATCATTTAAAGCTTGTGTTTCCTTATTTATTTTCATTTTGAATGAACTGTCCATTGGTGAAAGTG
>NW_020173119.1:12349-18969 GCF_003031525.2 Neophocaena asiaeorientalis asiaeorientalis | reverse complement strand
TGTAAGGTTAGTTTGTTTTTTTGAGATGTTTCTTGTTTCTTAAGGTAGGATTGTATTGCTATAAATTCCCTCTTAGAACTGCTTTTGCTGCATCCCATAGGTTTTGGGTCGTCATGTTTTCATTGTCATTTGTTTCTAGGTATTTTTCATTTCCTCTTTGATTTCTTCAGTAATCTCTTGGTTATTAAGTAGTGTATTGTTTAGCCTCCATGTGTTTGTATTTTTTACAGATTTTTATCTGTAATTGATATCTCGTCTCAGCGTTGTGGTCTGAAAAGATACTTGATACAATTTCAATTTTCTTAAATTTGTTTCTAGGTATTTTTCATTTCCTCTTTGATTTCTTCAGTAATCTCTTGGTTATTAAGTAGTGTATTGTTTAGCCTCCATGTGTTTGTATTTTTTACAGATTTTTATCTGTAATTGATATCTCGTCTCAGCGTTGTGGTCTGAAAAGATACTTGATACAATTTCAATTTTCTTAAATTTACCAAGGCTTGACTTGTTACCCAAGGTATGATCTATCCTAGAGAATGTTCCATGAGCACTTGAGAATAAAGTGTATTCTGTTGTTTTTGGATGCAATGTCCTATAAATAGCAATTAAGTCCATCTTGTTTAATGTATCATTTAAAGCTTGTGTTTCCTTATTTATTTTCATTTTGAATGAACTGTCCATTGGTGAAAGTGCTGTGTTAAAAGTCCCCTACTATGATTGTGTATATGTATAACTGATTCACTCTGCTATACACCTGAAAGACAACATTGTAAATCAACTATATTCCAATAAAAATTAATTTAAAATAACAGTTTAAAATGGCAAAAATTAAAGGGAGAATCTTCAAAGCATCAAGGGAAAAGCAACTAGTTACACCCAAGGGAACTCCCATAAGGCTATCAGCTGACTTTTCAGCAGAAACTCCACAGGTCAGAAACGTGCGGCACAATACATTTAAAGTGGTGAAAGGAACAAATCTACAACCAACAATACTCTATCTGGCAGGACTATCATTCAGATTTGAAAGCAAGATTACAACTTTTACAGACAAGCAAAAGCTAAAAGAGATCAGCACCATGAAACTGGCTTTACAGGCAATGCTAAAGGGACTTCTCTAAGCAGAAAAGAGAAGGCCACAACTTAGAAATATGAAAATTACAAAAGGAAAAAATCTCAATGGTAAAGGCAAATATAAAGTAAAAGTAGTAGATCAATTATAAAACTAGTAGACGTTTAAAAGAAAAAAGTAGCACAATTATCCATATCTGCATTAAGCATTTAAGGGATACATAAAACAGAAAGATGTAAAATATGATGTCAAAAACATTGAACATGGGGGTATAAAAATGCACAGTTGTTAAATGAACTTAAGAGATCAATGACTTAACATAATCATGTATATATATAGGTTACTATACATAAGCCTTATGGTAAGCACAAACCAAACAAATCTATATAGATATACAAGAAAGGAGATAAGAATCCAAACATAGCACTAAAGACAGTCATTAAATCACAAAGGAAGAAAGCAAAAGAAGAAGAAAGGAACAAAAAGAACTATAAAACAACCCTAAAACAATTAACAAAATGGTACTAGGTACATACCTGTCAATAATTACTTTAAATGGAAATGAACTAGATGCTCCAATAAAAATAAATGGCTGAATGGATACAAAAACAAGAACCATATGTGTGCTGCCTACAAGATAATCACTTCAGATCCAAAGACACACACAAACCAAAAGTGAGGGGTTCAAAAAGATATTCCATGCAAATGGAAATGAAAAGAAAGCTGGGGTTTCCATACTTATATCAGACAATACAGACTGTAAAAAGAAGACTGTAACAAGAGAAAACAAAGGAGGTTAATTACTTAATGATCAAGGGATCAATCCAGAAAGATATATATAACAATTGTAAATATATATGCACCCAACATAGGAGCAACTAAGAACATAAAGCAAATATTATCAAAACCAAACAAACAAACTGACAGTAACACAATAACAGTAGGGGACTTTAACACCCCGCTTACACAAAGGACAGATCATACAGACAGAAAATCAAAAAGGGAACACTGATGTTAAGTGACACATTAGACAATATTGACTTAATAGATATACATAGAACATTTCATCCAAAAGCATCAGAATACATTCTGTTCAACTACACATGAAACATTATCCAGGATAGATCACATGCTAGGCCACAAAACAAGTCTCACTAAATTTCAGAAGACTGAAATTGTATCAAGCATCTCTTCTTACCACAACACTGTGAAACCAGAAATCAACTACAAGAAAAAAACTGAAAAAAACCTACAGACATGTGGAGGGTAAACAACTTGTTACTAAACAACCAATGGGTCACTAAAGAAATCAAAGATGGAATCAAGAAGTACCTAGAGACAAATGAAAACAAAAACACAATGATCCAAAAATCTGTGGGATGCATCAAAAGCAGTTCTAAGAGGGAAGTTTATAGCCATATAAGTCTACCTCAAGAAACAAGAAAAATGTCAAACATATAACCTGACCTTGCACTTAAAGGAACCAGAAAAAGAGGAACAAACAAAACCCATGGTTGGTAGAAGGATAGAAATCATAAAGATTCAGAGCAGAAATAAATGAAGTAGAGACAAAGCAAAAAAAAAAAAAGAAAAGAAAAGGAAAGATCAATGAAATTAAGAGTTAGTTCTTTGACAAATTCTTAGAAAGGTATAAGCTTCCAAGACTGAACCAGGAAGAAAGAGAAAATATGAGCAGATTAGTCATAAGTAATGAAATTGAAACTGTGATTAAAAATCTTCCAACAAACAAAAGTCCAGGACCAGATGGCTTCACAGGTGAATTCTATCAAACATTTAGAGAAGAGCTCACAACCATCCTTCTCAAACTCTTGCAAAAATTTGAAGGGGAAGGAAGACCCCCAAACTCATTCTATGAGGCCACAATCACCTTGATACTAAAACCGGACAAAGATAGTACAAAAAAAGAAAATTACAGACCAATATCACTGATGAATATAGATGCAAAAATCCTCAACAACATGCTAACAAACAGAATCCAACCACACATTAAAAGGATCATACAACATGATCAACTGGGATTTATCCCAAGGATGCAAGGATTCTTCAATATACGCAAATTAATCAATGTGATACACCATATTAACAAATTGAAGAATAAAAACTATATGATCATCTATATAGATGCAGAAAAAGCTTTTGACAAAATTCAACATCTATTTATGATAAAAACTCTCCAGAAAGTGGTCATAGAGGGAAGCTACCTCAACATAATAAAGGCCCTATATGACAAACCCACAGCAAACATCATTCTCAATGGTGAAAAACTGAAAGCATTTCCTCTAAGAGCAGGAACAAGGCAAGGATGTCCACTCTCACCACTATGATTCAACATAGTTTTGGAAGTCCCAGCCACAGCAATCAGAGAAGAAAAGGAAATAAAAGGAATCCAACTTGGAAAAGAAGAAGTAAAACGGTCACTGTTTGCAGATGTCATGATACTATAGATGGAGAATCCTAAAGATGCAACCAGAAAAATACTAGAGCTAATCAATGAATGTGGTAAAGTTGCAGGATACAAAATTAATGCACAGAAATCTCTTGCATTCCTATACACTCACAACAAAAGATCAGAAAGAGAAATTAAGGAAACAATCCCATTCACCATTGCAACATAAAGAATAAAATACCTAGGAATAAACCTACTGAAGGAGGTAAAAGACCTGTACTCTGAAAACTATAAGACACTGATGAAAGAAATCAAAGATGACACAAACAGATGGAGAGATATACCATGTCCTTGGACTGGAAGAATCAATATTGTGAAAATGAATATACTATCCAAAGCAATCTACAGATTCAATGCAATCACTATCAAATTACCAGTGGCAATTTTTACAGAACCAGAACAAAAAAATCTTAAAATTTGTATGGAGACACAAAAGGCCCTGAATAGCCAAAGCAGTCCTGAGGGAAAAAAATGGAGCTGGAGAAATCAGACTCCCTGACTTCAAACTATAATACAAAGCTACAGTAATCAAGACAATATAGTACTGGCACAGAAACAGAAATACAGATCAATGGAACAGGATAGAAAGCCCAGAGATAAACCCACACACCTATGGTCAACTAATCTATGAAAAAGTTGGCAAAGGTATAAATTAGGGAAAAGACAGTCTCTTCAGTAAGTGGTGCTGGGAAAACTGGACAGATACATGTAAAAGAATGAAATTAGAACACTCCCTAACACCATAATCAAAAACTCAAAATGGAATACAGACCTAAGTGTAAGACCAGACACTATAAAACTCTTAGAGGAGAACATAGGAAGAACACTCTTTGACATAAATGACAGCAAGTTCTTTTTTGATCTACCTCCTAGAGAAATGGAAATAAAAATAAACAAATGGGACCTAATGAAACTTAAAAACTTTTGCAAAGCAAAGGAAACTACAAACAAGATGAAAAGTCAACCCTGAGAATGGGAGAAAATATTTGCAAATGAAGCAACTGACAAAGGATTAATCTCCAAAATTTACAAGCAGCTCATGTAGCTCAATATCAAAACAATAAACAACCCAATCCAAAAATGGGCAGAAGACGTAAACAGACATTTCTCCAAAGAAGATATACAGATTACCAAGAAACACATAAAAAGATGCTCAACATCACTAACCATTAGAGAAATGCAAATCAAAACTACAATGAGGTATCACCTCACACTGGTCAGAATGGCCATCATCAAAATATCTACAAATCATAAATGCTGGAGAGGGTGTAGAGAAAAGGGAACCCTCTTGCACTGTTGGTGGGAATGTAAATTGATACAGCCATTATGGAGAACAGTATGGAGGTTCCTTAAAAAACTAAAAATAGAATTAATATATGAGCCAGAAATCCCATTCCTGGGCACATACCCAGAGGAAACCATAATTCAAAAAGACACATGCGCCCCAATGTTCATTGTGGCACTATTTACAATATTGAGGCCATGGAAGCAACCTAAATGCCCATCTACAGATGAATGGATAAAGAAGATATGGTACATATATACAATGGAATATTACTCAGCCATAAAAAGGAACGAAATTGGGTCATTTGTAGAGACATGGATGGATCTATCTAGAGACTGTCATACAGAGTGAAGTAAGTCAGAAAGAGAAAAACAAATATCGCATATTAATGCATATATGTGGAACCTAGAAAAATGGTACAGATGAACAGGTTTGCAGGGCAGAAATAGAGTCACAGATGTGGAGAACAAACGTATGGACACCAAGTGGGGGGAAGTGGCGGGGGTGGTGGTGCTGGTGAGATGAATTGGGAGATTGGAATTGACATATATACACTAATATGTATAAAATAGATAACTAGTAAGAACCTGCTGTATGAAAACTAAATAAAATTAAATATAAAAATTCAGAGAAAACGTTAGTTCTTTGAAAAGATAAACAAAATAAATAAACCTTTAGCCAGATTCATCAAGTAAAAAGGGAGAGGCCCCAAATCAATATAATCACAAGTAAAAAATGAGAAGTTACAACCAACACCACAGAAATACAAAGGATCATGAGAGATTACTGCGACCAACTACATGCCAATAAAATGGACACCTGAAGAAATGGACAAATTCCTAGAAATGTACAATCTCCCAAGACTGAACCAGGAAGAAATAGAAAATATGAACAGACCAATTACCAGTAATGAAATTGAATCAGTAATTTTTAAAAACTCCCAACAAACAAAAGTCCAGGACCAGATGGTTTCACGGGTGACTTCTACCAAACATTTGTAGAAGAGTTAACACCTATCCTTCACAAGCTATTCCAAAAAAAATTGCAGTGGACAGAACATTTCCAAACTCATTTTATGAGGCCAGCATCACCCTGATACTGAAACCAGACAAAGATACCACCAAAAAAGAAAATTACACACCAATATCATTGATGAACATAGATGCAAAACTACTCAATAAAATGTTAGAAACAAAATTCGACAATACATTTAAAAGGCTCATACATTATGGTCAAGTAGTATTTACAATAGGGATGCTAGGATGGTTCAATCATCACTCAATCAATTTTATACAACACATTAACAAATTAAAGAGTAAAAAACATACGATTATCTCAATAAATGAAGAAAAAGCTTTCAACAAAATTCAACATCCACTTATGAAAAAACTCTCAACAAAGTGGTTATAAAAGAAACATACCTCAGCATAATAAAAGCCATATATGATAAGCCTACAGCTATCATCATACTCAATGGTGAAAAGCATTTCCTCTAAGATCAAGAGCAAGACAAGAAAGTCCACTGTCACCACTTTTATTCAACATGGTGTTAAAAGTTCTAGCCACAAGAAAGAGAAAAACAAATACCATATACTCACACATATATATGGAATCTAAAAAAAAATGGTTCTGAAGAACCTAGGGGCAGGACAGGAATAAAGACACAGATGTAGATAATAGACCTGAGGACATGGGGAGGGGAAGGGTAAGCTGGGATGAAGTGAGAGAGTGGCATGGACTTATGTATACTACCAAATGTAAAATAGATAGCTAGTGGGAAGCAGCCGCAAAGCACAGGGCAG
>NW_020173119.1:1441-12068 GCF_003031525.2 Neophocaena asiaeorientalis asiaeorientalis | reverse complement strand
ACCACCTAGAGGGATGGGATAGGGAGGGTGGGAGGGAGACGCAAGAGGGAGGAGATATGGGGATATATGTATATGGATAGCTGTTTCAGTTTGTTATAAAGCAGAAACTAACACACCATTGTAAAGCAATTATACTCCAATAAAGATGTTAAAACAAAATTCTAGCCACAGCAATCAGGCAAGGAAAAGAAATAAAAACAATCCAGATTGGAAAGGAAGAAGTAAAACTGTCACTGTTTGAAGATGATATGATGCTACATATAAAAAATCCTAAGGACACCATCAAAAAATTACCAGAACTCATCAATGAATTCAGTTAAGTTGCAGGATACAACATTAATATACATAAATCCATCACATTTATATACACTAAGAGCAAACTATCAGAAAGTAAATTAAGAAAACAATCTCATTTACAATCACATCAAAAAGAATAAAACATCCAGGAACAAATCTACTTAAGGATGTAAAAGATCTGTACTTGAAAAACTGTAAGTCATTGATGAAAGAAATTGAAGACAACACAAACAAATGGAAAGATATATCCTGCTCATGGATTGGAATAATTAATATTGTTAACATGACCATACTACCCAAGGCAATTTACAGATTCAATACAATCCCTATCAAAATACCAATGACATTTTTCACACAACAAGAACAAATAATTCTAAAATTTGCATAGAAACAGAAAAGACCCCGAATAGCCAAAACAATCTTGAGAAAGAAGAACAAAACGGGAGGTACAACACTTCCTGATTTCAAACTGTACAATAAAGCTACAACAATCAAAACAGTATGGTACTGGCACAAGAACAGATACATAGATCAATGGAACAGAATAGAAAGTCCAGAAATGATTCCACACATATTTGGTCAATTAATCTATGACAAAGGAGGCAAAAATATACAATGGAGAAAAGACCACTTCTTCAGTAAATGTTGGGAAAACTTGACAGCTACATGCAAAAGAATCACATTGGAGTACTTTCTCACTCCATATAAAAAATAAACTCAAAATGGGTTAAAGGCTTAAATGTAAGACCTGAAATCATAAAACTTCTAGCAGAAAACATAGGTAGTATGCCCTTTGATGTTGGTCCTAGCAATATTTTTTTGTATATGTCTCCTTAGGCAAGGGAAACAAAAGTAAAAATAAACAAATGAGACTACATCAAACTAAAAATCTTTTGTACAGTGAAACAAACTACCAACAAAACTAAAAGGTTGCCTACTGAGTGGAAGAAAACATTTACAAATGATATATCTGATAAGGGGTTAATATTCAAAATATACAAAGAACTCATACAACTAAAAAAAACCCCAAACAACCCTATTGGAAAATGGGCATAGGACCTGAACAGACATTTTTCCAAAGAGGACATACAGGTGGCCAACAGGCACATCCAAAGAAAACAGAAATACTAATTCCAAAAGATATATTAACCCCTATGTTCACTGCAACATTATTTACAATAGCCAAGATACTGAAACAACTTAAGTGCCCATCGATAGATAAACAGATAAGAAGAGTTGTATATACATATGATAGACTATTACTCAGCCATAAAAAAGTATGAAATCTTGCCATTTGTGACAACATGGATTGACCTGGAGGGTTTTATGTTAAGTGAAGTAAATGAGACAGAGAAAGAAAAATACCATATGATTTAACTCATATGGTGGAATCTAAAAACCAAAACAAATGAAGAGACATAACAAAACAGAGTCATATATACCGAGAACAAACAGGTGGTTTCCAGAGGGGAAAGGGGTGGGGGGATGAAAGAAATAAGTGAGGGAGATTAAGAGGTACAAACTTCCAGTTACAAAATAAATGAGTCATGGTTACGAAATGTACAGTGTGGGGAATATAGTCAATAAATATGTAATATATTTGTATTGTGACAGATAGTAGAGTTATTGTGGCAATCATTTTGAAATGTATAGAAATATTGAATCACTGTATTGTGCACCAGGAACTAACATAGTGTTGTAGGTCTAATATACTTCAAAAACAAACAAACAAACAAACAAGCTCATAGAAAAAGACATCAGATTTGTGATTATCAGAGGCAGGAGTGGGAGCAGAAGGGATGGGATTAAGGTAGTCAAAACTTACAAACTTCCAGATGTAAGATAAATAAGTACAAGGGATGTAATATACAGCATGATTAATATAATTAACACTGCTGAATGTTATATATGAGAATTAAGAGAGTAAATCCGGAGTTCTCATCACAAGATAAAAGTTTTTCTATTTATTTTATTTTGTATCTATATGAGATGATGGAAGTTTACTAAACTTATTGTGGTAATCATTACAGGATGTATGTAAGCCAAATCATTATGCTTATATATACACATATATATATATATAACTTATACAGTGCTGTATGTCAATTATATCTCAAAGCTGGAAGAAGGAAAAATGGATCATATATCTAAATGTAAAACATAAATCTATAATATTTTTAGAAGAAAACATAGGAGAAAGTTTCAGGACTTCTGGATAGATGAATTCTTAGGCATGACACGAAAAGCATGAACAGTAAGAAATCATAAGGGGAAAAAGGTGTTAAATTTGACCTCATCATAATGTAAAACATTTATTCTGAGAAAGAGCTTATCAAGAGAATAAAAAGATGAATATATATCACAAGTAAGTAAATATTTGTAAATTATACATCCAACTGAGATCCAGAACATGCAGAATATATGAAGAACTTTCAAAACTCAACAAAAAGAATATTAACAGCTCAATTAAAAAGCAGGGAAAGGACTTGAACAGACAATTCAACAAAGAGGACATAAGAATGGGAAAGCCCAGAGATAAACCCACACACATATGGTCACCTTATCTTTGATAAAGGAGGCAGGAATGTACAGTGGAGAAAGGACAGCCTCTTCAATAAGTGGTGCTGGGAAACTGGACAGGTACATGTAAAAGAATTAGATTCGATCACTCCCTAACACCATACACAAAAATAAGCTCAAAGTGGATTAAAGACCTAAATGCAAGGCCAGAAACTATCAAACTCTTAAAGGAAAACATAGGCAGAACACTCTATGACATAAATCACAGCAGGATCCTTTTTGACCCACCCCTTAGAGAAATGGAAAAAAAAAAAACAAATGGGACCTAATGAAACTTCAAAGCTTTCACACAGCAAAGGAAACATTGACCAAAAACAAGACAAAAAGACAATCCTCAGAATGGGAGAAAATATTTGAAAATGAAGCAACTGACAAAGGATTAATCTCCAAAATTTATAAGCAATGCATGCAGCTCAATAACAAAAAAACAAACAACCCAATCCAAAAATGGGCAGAAGACCTAAATAGACATTTATCCAAAGAAGATATACAGACTTCCAACAAACACATGAAAGAATGCTCAACATCATTAATCATTAGAGAAATGCAAATCAAAACTACAATGAGATATCATATCACACCAGTCAGAATGGCCATCATCAAAAAATGTAGAAAGAATAAACGCTGGAGAGGGTGTGGAGAAAAGGGAACACTCTTGCACTGCCGGTAAGAATGTGAATTGGTACAGCCACTATGGAGAAGAGTATGGAGGTTCCTTTAAAAAACTACACATAGAACTACCATATGACCCAGCAATCCCACTACTGGGCATATACCCTGAGAAAACCATAATTCGAAAAGAGTCATGTACCAAAATGTTCATTGCAGCTCTATTTAAAATACCCAGGAGATGGAAACAACCTAAGTGTCCATCATTGGATGAATGGATAAAGAAGGTGTGGCACATATATACAATGGAATATTACTCAGCCATAAAATGAAAGGAAATTGAGCTATTTCTAATGAGGTGGATGGACCTAGAGTCTGTCATATAGAGGGAAGTAAGTCAGAAAGAGAAAGACAAATACCGTATGCTAAAACATATATATGGAATTTAGGGGAAAAAATGTCATGAAGAGCCTAGAGGTAAGACAGGAATAAAGACAAAGACCTAAGAGAATGGACTTGAGGATATGGGGAGGGTGAAGAGTAAGCTGTGACAAAGAGAGAGAGTGGAAGGGACATATATACGCTACCAAACACAAAATAGATAGCTACTGGGAAGCAGTCGCATAGCACAGGGAGATCAGCCCGGTGCTTTGTGATCACCTAGAGGGGTGGGATAGGGAGGGTAGGAGGGAGGGAGACACAAGAGGGAAGAGATATGGGAACATATACATATGTATAACTGATTCACCTTGTTATAGAGCAGAAACGAACACACCATTGTAATGCAATTATACTCCAATAAAGATGTAAAAAAAAAGAATGGCAAATAAACACATGAAATAATGTTTAACATCACTATCCGTTAGCAAAATGCAAATTAAAATCACAATTAGATACTACTACACACCTATTACAATAGCTGAAATAAAAAACACTGACAGGACCTGCCCACCAGAAAGACAAGATCCAGGCTCATCCACCAGAACACGGGCACTAGTCCCCTCCAAAAGGAAGCCACACAACCAACTGAACCAAACTTAGCCACTGGGGACAGACATCAAAAACAACGGGAACTACAAACCTGCTGCCTGCAAAAGGGAGACTCCAAACACAGTAAGATAAGCAAGTTGAGAAGACAGAAAAACACACCGCAGATGAAGGAGCAAGATAAAAACGCACCAGACCTAACAAATTAAGAGGAAATAGGCAGTCTACCTGAAAAAGAATTCAGAATAATGATAGAAAAGATGATCCAAAATATTGGAAATAGAATAGAGGAAATGCAAGAAACATTTAACAAGGACCTAGAAGAACTAAAGATGAAACAAACAATGATGAACAACAAAATAAATGAAATTAAAAATACTCTAGATGGGATCAATAGCAGAATAACTGAGGCAGAAGAACGGATAAGTGACCTGGATGATAAAATAGTGGAAATAACTACTGCAGAGCAGAATAAAGAAAAAAGAATGAAAAGAACTGAGGACAGTCTCAGAGACCACTGGGACAACATTAAATGCACCAACATTTGAATTATACGGGTTCAGAAGAAGAAGAGAAAAACAAAGGGTTCATAGTAGGGGACTTTAACACCCCACTTTCACCCATGGACAGATCATCCAAAATGAAAATAAATAAGGAAACACAAGCTTTAAATGATACATTAAACAAGATGGACTTAATTGATATTTATAGGACACTCCATCCAAAAACAACAGAATACACATTTTTATCAAGTGCTCATGGAACATTATCCAGGATAGATCATATCTTGGGTAACAAATCAAGCCTTGGTAATCTTAAGAAAATTGAAATTGTATCAAGTATCTTTTCCCAACACAATGCTATAAGACTAGATATCAATTACAGGAAAAGATCTGTAAAAAATACAAACACATGGAGGCTAAACAATACATTACTGAAAAACGAAGTGATCACTGAAGAAATCCAGGAGGAAATTTAAAAAATACCTAGAAACAAATGACAGTGGAGACACAACGACCCAAAACCTATGGGTTGCAGCAAAAGCAGTTCTAAGAGTGAAGTTTATAGCAATACAAGCCCACCTTAAGAAACAGGAATCATCTCGAATAAACAACCTAAGCTTGCAACTACGGCAATTAGAGAAAGAAGAACAAAAAATCCCCAATGTTAGCAGAAGGAAAGAAATCATAAAAATCAGATCAGAAATAAATGAAAAAGAAATGAAGGAAATGATAGCAAAGATCAATAAAACTAAAAGCTGGTTCTTTGAGAAGATAAACAGACTTGATAAACCATTAGCCATACACATCAAGAAAAAAAGGGAGAAGACTCAGATCAATAGAATTAGAAATGAAAAAGGAGAAGTAACAACTGACACTGCAGAAATAAAAAAAATTAAAAAAAATCATGAGAGATTACTACAAGCAACTCTATGCCAATAAAATGGACAATCTGGAAGAAATGGACAAATTCTTAGAAATGCACAACCTGCCAAGACTGAATCAGGAAGAAATAGAAAATATGAACAGACGAATCAGAAGCATTGAAATTGAAACTGTGATTAAAATTCTTCCAACAAAGAGCCCAGGACCAGATTGCTTCACAGGCGAATTCTGTCAAGCATTTAGAGAAGAGCTAACACCTATCCTTCTCAAACTCTCCCAAAATATAGCAGAGGGAGGAACACTCCCAAATTCATTCTACGAGGACACCATCACCTTGATACCAAAACCAGACAAGGATGTCACAAAGAAAGAAAACTACAGGCCAATATCACTGATGAACATAGATGCAAATATCCTCAACAAAATACTAGCAAACAGAATCCAACAGCACATTAAAAGGATCATACACCATGATCAAGTGGGGTTTATTCCAGGAATTCAAGGATTCCTCAATATATGCAAATCAAACAATGTGATATACCATTTTAACAAATTGAAGGAGAATAACCATATGATCATCTCAATAGATGCAGAGAAAGCTTTTGACAAAATTCAACACCAATTTATGATAAAAACCTTACAGAAAGTAGGCATAGAGGGAACTTTCCTCAACATAATCTAGGCCAGATATGACAAATCCACAGCCAACATCATCCTCAATGGTGAAAAGCTGAAAGCATTTCCACTAAGATCAGGAACAAGATAAGGTTCCCCACTCTCACCACTCTTATTCAACATAGTTTTGGAAGTTTTAGCCACAGCAATAAGAGAAGAAAAGGAAATAAAAGGAATCCAAATAAGAAAAGATATACGAAAGACCTGTATGCAGAAAATTATAAGACACTGATGAAAGAAATTAAAGGTGATACAAATAGATGGAGAGATATACCATGTTCTTGGATTGGAAGAATCAACATTGTGAAAATGATCCTACTACCCAAAGCAATCTACAGATTCAATGCAATCCCTAACAAACTACCACTGGCATTTTTCACAGAACTAGAACAAAAATTTTCACAATTTGTATGGAAACGCAAAAGATCCCGAAGAGCCAGAGCAATCTTGAGAACGAAAAACGGAGCTGGAGATATCAGGCTCCCTGACTTCAGACTATACTACAAAGATACAGTAATCAAGACAGTATGGTACTGGCACAAAAACAGAAACATAGATGAATGGAACAGGATAGAAAGCCCAGAGATAAACCCACGCACATATGGTCAATTTATCTTTGATAAAAGAGGCAGGAATGTACAGTGGCGAAAGGACAGCCTCTTCAATAAGTGGTGCTGGGAAAACTGGACAGGTACATGTAAAAGTATGAGACTAGATCATTCCCTAACACCATACATAAAACTAGGCTCAAAATGGATTACAGACATAAATATAAGGCCAGACACTATCAAACTCTTAGAGGAAAGCATAGGCATGACACTATATGACATAAAACACAGCAAGATCCTTTTTGACCCACCACCTGGAGAAACGGAAATAAAAACAAAAATAAACAAATGGGACTTAATCAAACTTCAAAGCTTTTGCACAGCAAAGGAAACCATAAACAAGACAAAAAAACAACCCTCAAAATGGGAGAAAATATTTGCAAATGAAGCAACTGACAAAGGATTAATCTCCAAAATTTATAAGCAGCTTTTTCAGCTTAATAACAAAAAGACAAACAACCCAATCCAAAAATGGGCAGAAGACCTAAATAGACATTTCTCCAAAGATGATATACAGACTGCCAATAAACACATAAAAGAATGTTCAACATCACTAATCATTAGAGAAATGCAAATCAAAACTACAATGAGATATCATCTCACACCAGTCAGAATGGCCATCATCAAAAATCTAGAAACAAATTCTGGACAGGGTGTGGAGAAAAGGGAACCCTCTTGCACTGTTGGTGGGAATGTCAATTGATACAGCCACTGTGGAGAACAGTATGGAGGTTCCTTAAAAACTACAAATAGAACTACAATATGACCCAGCAATCTCACTACTGGGCATATACCCTGAAAAAACCATAATTCAAAAAGAGTCATGTACCAAAATGTTCATTGCAGCCCTGTTTACAATAGCTTGGAGATGGAAATAACATAAGTGTCCATCATCAGATGAATGCATAAAGAAATGTGGCACATATATACAATGGAATATTACTCAGCCATAAAAAGAAACAAAATTGAGCTATTTGTAATGGGGCGGATAGACCTAGAGTCTGTCATACAGAGTGAAGTAAGTCAGAAAGAGAGAGACAAATACCATGTGCTAACACATATATATGGAATTTAAGAAAAAAACACTGTCATGAAGAACCTCGGGGTAAGACAGGAATAAAAACACAGACCTACTAGAGAATGGACTTGAGGATATGGGGAGGGGGAAAGGTAAGGTGTGAAAAAGCGAGAGAGAGGCATGGATATATATACACTACCAAACGTGAGGTAGATAGCTAGTGGGAAGCAGCTGCATAGCATAGGGAGATCAGCTTGGTGCGTTGTGACCGCCTGGATGGGTGGGGTAGGGAGGGTGGAGGGAGGGAGACAGAAGAGGGAGGATATATGGTAACATATGTATATGTATAACTGATTCACTTTGTTATGAAGCAGAAACTAACACACCAGCGTAAAGCAATTATACTCCAATAAAGATGTTAAAAAAAAAGAGAAAAACCATATGATCATCTCAATAGATGCAGAGAAAGCTTTCGACAAAATTCAACACCTATTTATGATAAAACCCTGCAGAAAGTAGGCATAGAGGGAACTTTCCTCAACATAATAAAGGCCATATATGACAAGCCCACAGCAAACATCATCCTCAATGGTGAAAAACTGAAAGCATTTCCACTAAGATCAGGAACAAGACAAGGTTGCCCACTCTCACCACTCTTATTCAACATAGTTTTGGAAGTTTTAGCCACAGCAATCAGAGAAGAAAAGGAAATAAAAGGAATCCAAATCGGAAAAGAAGAAGTAAAGCTGTCACTGTTTGCAGATGACATGATACTATACATAGAGAATCCTAAAGATGCTACCAGAAAACTACTAGAGCTAATCAATGAATTTGGTAAAGTAGCAGGATACAAAATTAATGCACAGAAATCTCTGGCATTCCTATATACTAATGATGAAAAATCTGAAAGTGAAATCAAGAAAACACTCCCATTTACCATTGCAACAAAAAGAATAAAATATCTAGGAATAAACCTACCTAAGGAGACGAAAGACCTGTATGCAGAAAATTATAAGACACTGATGAAAGAAATTAAAGATGATACAAATAGATGGAGAGATATACCATGTTCTTGGATGGGAAGAATCAACATTGTGAAAATGACTCTACTACCCAAAGCAATCTACAGATTCAATGCAATCCCTATCAAACTACCACTGGCATTTTTCACAGAACTAGAACAAAAAATTTCACAATTTGTATGGAAACACAAAAGACCCCGAATAGCCAAAGCAATCTTGAGAACGAAAAACGGAGCTGGAGGAATCAGGCTCCCTGACTTCAGACTATACTACAAAGCTACAGTAATCAAGACAGTATGGTACTGGCACAAAAACAGAAAGATAGATCAATGGAACAGGATAGAAAGCCCAGAGATAAACCCACGCACATATGGTCACCTTATCTTTGATAAAGGAGGCAGGAATGTACAGTGGAGAAAGGACAGCCTCTTCAATAAGTGGTGCTGGGAAAACTGGACAGGTACATGTAAAAGTATGAGATTAGATCACTCCCTAACACCATACACAAAAATAAGCTCAAAATGGATTAAAGACCTAAATGTAAGGCCAGAAACTATCAAACTCTTAGAGGAAAACATAGGCAGAACACTCTATGACATAAATCACAGCAAGATCCTTTTTGACCCACCTCCTAGAGAAATGGAAATAAAAACAAAAATAAACAAATGGGACCTAATGAAACTTCAAAGCTTTTGCACAGCAAAGGAAACCATAAACAAGACCAAAAGACAACCCTCAGAATGGGAGAAAACATTTGCAAATGAAGCAACTGACAAAGGATTAATCTCCAAAATTTACAAGCAGCTCATGCAGCTCAATAACAAAAAAACAAACAACCCAATCCAAAAATGGGCAGAAGACCTAAATAGACATTTCTCCAAAGAAGATATACAGACTGCCAACAAACACATGAAAGAATGCTCAACATCATTAATCATTAGAGAAATGCAAATCAAAACTACAATGAGATATCATCTCACACCAGTCAGAATGGCCATCATCAAAAAATCTAGAAACAATAAATGCTGGAGAGGGTGTGTAGAAAAGGGAATACTCGTGCACTGCTGGTGGGAAGGTGAATTGGTACAGCCACTGTGGAGAACAGTGTGGAGGTTCCTTAAAAATATACAAATAGAACTACCATATGACCCAGCAATCCCACTACTAGGCATATACCCTGAGAAAACCATAATTCAAAAAGAGTCATGTACCAAAATGTTCATTGCAGCTCTATTTACAATAGCCCAGAGATGGAAACAACCTCAGTGTCCATCATCGGATGAATGGATAAAGAAGATGTGGCACATATATACCATGGAATATTACTCAGCCATAAAAAGAAATGAAATTGAGCTATTTGTAATGAGGTGGATAGACCTAGAGTCTGTCATACAGAGTGAAGTAAGTCAGAAAGAGAAAGACAAATACCGTATGCTAACACATATA
>NW_020173119.1:0-1216 GCF_003031525.2 Neophocaena asiaeorientalis asiaeorientalis | reverse complement strand
TAGCACAGGGAGATCAGCTCGGTGCTTTGTGACCGCCTGGAGGGGTGGGATAGGGAGGGTGGGAGGGAGACGCAAGAGGGAAGAGATATGGGAACATATGTATATGTATAACTGATTCACCTTGTTATAAAGCAGAAAGTAACACACCATTGTAAAGCAATTATACCCCAGTAAAGAAGTTAAAAAAACAAAACAAAACACTGACAATACCAAATGCTGGAGAGAATTTGAAGCAAATGGATGGCTCATATATTGATGAGGTAATGCAGAATGGTACAGTCACTCTGGAAAACAATTTGCCAATTTCTTTAAAAGGTAAATATGCACTTACCACATGAAGCATCAGTCACACTCCTGTGTACTTGCCCTAAAGAGATGAAAATTTGGGTTTACAAAAGAAACGTGTTCATGAATGTTCATAGAAATCTTATTCATAATCTCTAAAAACTGAAAACAACCAAGATATTTCCAACAGATGAATGGATTAAACAGCCTCTGGTACATCCATGAGGAAGATACAATTGATATATGCACAGACTGTGTGAATCACAAATGCATTATGCTAAATGAAAGAAGCCAGTCTCAAAAGGTATGATTACGTTTTTTCAACATTATGGAAAAGGTGAAACTCTAAGGACAGGAAACAGGTCACTGGTTATCAGAGGTCTGGGATGGGGGACATGCTTTCACTACAAAGGGCAAAATGAGGGATATTTTGGGGGTAATGAAACTGTTCTATACCCTGACTGTGGTGATAGTTACATGAATTTATTTACATGTTAAAATTTATGGTACTTAAAACCAAAAAAATATTTAATTTCACTATAATAATTTCAAATATATTATTTTTTAAATATTAATGAGTCACATTTAGAGAATTAGGAAACATGACAGCATTCAAAATAATACCAGGCATCTCAAGAGTGACATAGGAAGTTAAAACAGTCGCTCAATGCCTTTAAAAATTCTTGGTCAAATTTTCAGCCTGAAATTATAAAATGAGCTATCAAATAAGTATAAGATAAAGACAAACTTTGCTCGTGCAAAATCTCAAAAGAAATCATCTCCCATGTATCTTTTCTCAGGAAGTTCCTGAGATAACCTAATTTACTTCTGATTTAATTTGAGTCCTCTTTTTATTCATGTCTAGCTGAAGGTTTGTCATTTTTATCTTTTAAAAAAATCAGCTCTTAGTTTCATTGATCTTTTCTATTGT
>NW_020173118.1:7130-8384 GCF_003031525.2 Neophocaena asiaeorientalis asiaeorientalis | reverse complement strand
GGAAGAGCAAGCGCCGTGCCCGCGAGAAACGCCACCAGGCCTGGGGGAGACTCAGAGTCTCAAGGGTGCCCAGGCCACTGAGGCGGCGGTGGCGGTGGCAAAAGAGATACAAGAGTCGCCCTCCTACTCCACTTCTGTTTCTAGGGGTACTCCCCCGAGCTCCCCTGCTGCTGGCACTCACCAGGAGCCTCAGCCACGAGCTCTCGTGATGCAGGGGTTTCATGCCCAGGATCTGAAGAGGGTGCCCAGAGCCAAGGTGAGGAGAGCGAGTCACTCATGAGCGGGCCTGCCCCATCCTGGACGGTTCGCCTTTCCCTCCCCTACCTGGACACTGGTGGTTGCAGCATGCCCAGAGATCCTCCCTCTCGTGGTCAAGGACCACTGCTAGGTTTCCAGCCATACCAGGACCAAGCAAGACAAAACCGTCAGCACAGGTTGACGCAGGTGCACCAAGACCTACAAGGTGACTCAAGGTAACCCAGGGTTCATTACGCCTCATTTGTAATAACTTAGCATTGCGGCTTTTGCTTCCCCGCCCCACCCCATGGGTTCTGCTTGGGTGCTTATGGGTAAGTGCCTGCATACTAGCAGGAAAGTTATATAGCCTAAAGCTGTCAATAGACTCTCAGCACAGGTTGACGCAGGCGCACCAAGACCTACAAGGTGACTCAAGGTAACCCAGGGTTCATTACGCCTCATTTGTAATAACTTAGCATTGCGGCTTTTGCTTCCCCGCCCCACCCCATGGGTTCTGCTTGGGTGCTTATAGGTAAGTGCCTGCATACTAGCAGGAAAGTTATATAGCCTAAAGCTGTCAATAGACTCGTCAGTCAAATAACACAGGACACAGGGAGGGACCACCACTCTACAAAACACAGCCCTACCCCATTTGGGGGCTGCTTCTGGTTTCCAGACAGCCCGCTCTCCTGCTTTCTCGGGAGCGTACCTTTGCTCTGCTTAACTGAACTCTTGCTACTTAAAACTGCTCTTCGCCTCTCGACTGAATTCTTCCTCTTTGGGAGGGCAAGAGCCCAGGAAATCGCCATTCTGCTGGTGACAGTATGGATCGCACATTCATTACTTTTATCAGGTACAAGTTAAAGTTTTGATATTTCATAAAACAAATTTTAAAACCTTCCATTTTTTTTTTATGACCTAGAACAAGAAAACACAGCAATGGAAGAGGGATTTCCATGGAACTGTGAATAGACTCGGCAGTAAAATCATGTGGATCAAGTAAAGAAAAGAAAAGAA
>NW_020173118.1:0-6888 GCF_003031525.2 Neophocaena asiaeorientalis asiaeorientalis | reverse complement strand
ACAAGAGTAAACCGTAATTTGGGGATTGTCTGTGGGCTTCATTTATCTAGAGTCCTCCTGCCCCTCGCGCCAGGGTTCCCTGAAAGCTCACTGCCCTGGTCCCAGCACGTGTGTTCAGCTCCAGCACTTTCCCACGTTAGAGCTCCTTTCTCCTGAGACTTTCCCAGTGTGCCCTCAAGTCCAACTCTGGAATCTGTTAAATGGTGTGTTGAGACTGGCGTCTGAATAATACACCAATGAGTGAGCTTACCTAGGAGGTCAATATCCAAAGCCTCCCTCATAAGTTGGAGATGAGGACCTGAACAGACATTTCTACAAAGAGGATACACCAGTGGCCAAACAGTACATGAAAAGATGCTCAATATCATTAGTCACTAGGGAAATGTATACAAAAAAGACAGAGTGGGATACCATTTCACTAGGTTGGTTATAAAAATGGAAAATAACAAGTGTTTGCGAGGCTATGAAGAAATTGGATCCCTCATACATTGCTGGTAAGAATGTCAAATGGTTCAGCCTCTTTGGAAAACAGTTTGGTAGTTCCTCAAATTTAAACAAAGAATTACCGTATGACCCAGCAATTCCATTTCTAGGTATATAACCAAAATAACTTAAAAATTGTATTCAAACAAATCTTTGTACCCAAATATTCAAAGAAGCATTACTCATAAAAGCCAAAAAAATGCAAACAACCCAAAATTTCCATCACTGAATGAACGGACAAACAAAATGTGGTATATTCTTACAATGGAATATTATTCAGTCATAAAAAGGAATGAAGTACGGATAACTGAGAGACCACAGATGAACCATGGAGACATTATGATAAATGATAAATGAAAGGAGTCAGAAACAAAAGGTCACATATTATATGACACCATTTACATGAATTGTCCAGGATAAGCAAATTCATGGAGACAGAAAGCAGATTGCTGGTTCTCCGGGGCTAGGGAGAGGTATGAATGAGAAGTAACTTTTTGAAAGGTAAGAGATTATGTAAGCAGATAGGATAGGCGGTTCCTGGAGAAAGAGAACCAGGCATGGCTTTCTTGACATAAGAGAAGCCAGTTTTTGGCCTAAGCTATTTTGTGATTTAAGCCATTTTAAGATTATTTTGTGAACCTGGAAACTATGTTTGCCCTTCAACACACCTCCATAATAATGATCGTAAGGGAATAAAAGAATGCAGCGACAATAGACTGTTATCAGACAGGAGTAGTAACAGAAGCAAAGGTAATAAATCAGTTGTTAAGTCTCCCAGTCTTTCCAAGGGTAAATATATATATCAATGAGTTATATTTTTAATATTATATATAATACAATCAATAGATTGATTGGTCTCACTATACATATAATATATATAATATATAGGTATATGTATGTATGTAAAATCATTGGAATGATAGAATCAGTTAGAATGAGAGAATTACCATTCTACAGCCCCTAATGGATTAATGGATAAGGGTGAAGATCCTCACTACCTGTCAATACCACCAGGAAGCAGAAAACAGACACTATGTATCTCCTAATGGAAGCACACAGCTTGGTCTCAGGAGTGAGCTTGCCAATAAACAAACTGGTAAATCAATAAGCCTTAATCTGAACAAGCTGTTTCCTACAATTATTGAGGATTCTTGATGCTGAGTTCCAGGTATATTGGGTTCATTATTTTATTCTCTGTAATGTTGTATATGATTGTTTTTATTATAAATATCATGCCTTTAAATTTGAAAACCCAAGTAAAATGGAACAATTTTTAGCAAACTATAAATCACTAAAGTGAAAATGTAGTCCAAACCCAGAGCACCATCAAAATGTTCCAGGACAATCCAGGTTTGGAGCCCCCTCACACCAAATGATCAGGGAAAAACTAATCACCACCTTATTTGAATTCTTCCAAACCATACAAAAAGATAGAAAATGGATCAACCATGTTAATAGGGTAGCCCTCCTTGATACAAAGTCCAGATAAGAATGCCCCAATAAAAGGATACTCACACATAACCATGTGATTAAATGAAGAAATGGGCTATGACTAAGGAACACAAAGATATCATATTAGAAAATACTGACAGTTGGAAATCACCGCACTAACAGAGAAAGGAGAAAATGCATTTCTAAAGGGAAAGAATATTTGTCTCAACACTTCTATTCTCAAGCCTGTTGACACCAAATGAATGGGCTTTTTGTTTTGTTTTGTTTTGTTTTGCTCACACAAACCAATTCTCTACCACCAGCTGAGTAGCCTACAATTCAATTCAATTCTGACAATATCTACCTGCAGTTAGCATCAGATCCCACAAGGTAAGGGCTCATTCCCACAAGATTGCCCTACACTTAATCCAAACCCAGGTCTCCCATAATTCTGACTGACTGGCTATAAATTGGGGGCTCCCACAGCCCCCTCCCTGGGTTTGGTAATTTTCTAAAATGGCTCAAAGAACTCAAGGAAACAGTGTACTTACTAGATTACTGGATTATTATAAAAGGATGTGACTCCCTAACAGCCAAATGGAAGAGATGTTTAGAGTGAGGTGCAGGGAAGGGGTGTGGAGCTCTCATGCCCTCTCCAGCTGCATCACCCTCATAGCACCTACATGGGTTCACCAAACTGAAAGCTCTCCAGGCCATTTTGGTTAGGATTTGTACGCAGGCTTCATTACACAGGCATAATTAATTAAATCATGGGACACTGGTAATTAAGTCAATCTCCAGCCCTTCTTCCCTCAGAGGGTAGGACTGAAAGTTCCTAGCCCCTGATCACATGGTGGGTCCCCCAGGCAGCCCCCCACCCTTAGGGGCTTTCCAAAAGTCACCTCATCAACATAAACTCAGGTGTGTTTGAAAGGGGCTTGTTACCAGTAACATGAAACACTCCTTTCACCTTTCTTGCTCTTTTCACTTAGGAAACCCCAACAGTTTTAGCAGCTCTGGGGACAAAGACCAAATATATATTTCTTAGTATAAATCACAATTTAATTATATGCAGGGGTAAAGAAAGGGCCTTTGATAAAAATTTTACACCAGTCCATGGTAATAACTTTTAGCAAACTCACATTAGTAGGGAGTTACTCTTCTGTAAAATCTATATGTATTAAACATACTTAAATGTGGAATATTATCAGAATTCCCAATAAAATAAGAAACAAGACACAGATATATGGTACCACCTCTACTATTTGACAAGGATCTTCCTGCTCTGCCACGTGAACATCTTGGAAGTCATCACTCCCATCCTCACAATGACAAAAAGCTGAACAAACTGAAAATCAACAACTCTTCTTAGACCATCAGAGAACTGAAGTTACAGGGAAAACCAATGCTTCAAAACTGAAGATACAGGGAAATACAGGGAATCACAGCTCACTGGGAGCTGAAAGTCCTGGATCCAGGTAGGAGGAGAAGAATTTACATTGTACTTGATGCAACACTGGAAGCTATGTGTGACAAGCTTCAGAGCCCAAAACTCCTAGGAGCCGAGTCTTAGGGGAGCCCACACACTTCTGTGAGTTTTACCTTCTGGGGTCCTAACAGGTTCTCACCGTAAAGATCCAAGAAAAATTTCCTCATGCTTCTGGCATGAGGGGGACATAAGCCCTTTTGAAATACACCTAGGAAAAAGTAACCATTTTGAAACACAGGCCCAGATGTTTCTGTTCTGTGTACTTTCCTAAACCAACTAACTTGGATGAAGGGAAAATCCTAACTCCAGCTCCCTCCAGACTTCCTATGTCACATAACAGGGGGGATAAAAGCTGAGAAGCATTTGTGAAGGCAATAGCCCAGGGGGCACAGAGCCACTAAAACATGGACAGCTAATCACAGGATTATAGAACACTTCCCGGACAACTTACCACTGCATCAACAAGGTCCAATATAATACCAGAGGATTCCTGCTGAAAGAACTGCAAGGCTTAGACTACTTATGAAGGCGTTCCTAGGGAAAACCAAAGACAACAGGAACACTCAAGGAAACTGAAATCTCAGGTGCCTACATTAAGAGCAAACAGTAAACACGACATAACTCTTATGCAGATAAATACAAACTCTCATGCTAAAGGCCCTTTAAATCGGTTCCTATCATCCAATACACCAAGTCCAGCCTTCAACGAAAAATTATAAGATATGCTAAAAGGCAGAAAAGCACAGTCTGATTAAACAAAGCAAATAAATTAACCACACTCAGATATAGGAGATAATCTGGAATATCAGACTAGGATTTTAGAATACTTATGATTCATACGCTAGGCCTCTAATGGAAAAAGTGAACAACATGCAAGAATAGTAGGTAATGTACGTAGAGAGACGGAAACTGTAGGAAAGCATCAAAAGGAAATGTGAGAAATCAAAAACATCGTAACTGACATGAAGAATACCACTGATAGACTCACCGGTAGACTGCACATGGCCAAGGAAAGACTCTGAAATTAAAGATATACGTTGATAGAAACCCCTCAAACTAAAAAGCAAGGAGAAAAAAAAATAATTTTTAAAAAGAAAAGAGTAACCAAGGATTGTGGAACAGTTACAAGAGATGTAACATATGCATAGTGGGAATAATCTGAGAAGAAACAGAGAAAGAAGCAGATTTTCAAAGTGATAATGACTAAGAATTTCCCCAAATTAATGACAGACACTAAACCATAGATCTAGGAACCTCGGAGAACACCAAGCAGGATAAATAGAAAAAAAAATCTACACCTAGGCATATCATACTCAAACTGCAGAAAACCAAACAGAAAGAGAATTCTTGAGATGAGCTAGAGAAAAAAGGAACTTACTGTAGAGGAACAAGGGTAACAATTACCAAGATTTCTCTTCACAAGTGATGCTATCAAGAAAAGACTACAGTTAAATTTGTAAAGCATTGAAATAAAAAACCCAACAACAACAATAAAAACACTACCACCAACCAAGAATTCTGTAGCCAGGGGGAGAAAATCCTTCAACAGTAATGAGAAATAAAGACTTTCTCTGACAGACAAAAAAACTGATGGAAATTTGTCACGCAGATCTACTTTGCAAGAAATGTTAAAAGAAGTTCTTCTAGGAAAAGGAAAATGATACAGGTCAGAAGCTTTGGCTGACATAAAGAAAGGAAGAGAGTAACACAAGAAATAAATGAAGATTAAAAAAAGCCTTTTATTTTTATTAGTTTCAACTGATCAAAAAAGATAAATATTTCTTCAAAATAATAATATAACAGCAATGCATCCAGTGATTACACATTATGGATAAGAGAAATAAATGGCAGAAATGGTATACTTGCACTGTTACGAGATACTTGCGCTAACCGTGAAGCAGGATGGGGTTATTTGAAAGAGGACTTGAATACATTGGAAATGTATAATGCAAACGCTACAGAAACCACTACAAATTTTATAAAAGTATAACTGATATGCGAAAGAGGAGAGAAAATGGAATAACATTAAATCTTGAATTAAAACTAGAGAAGGCAGAAAAAGAGCACAAGATTAAAAAGGAAACAAACAGTAAGCTCAAAGAGTAGAAAACAGTTACAAATATGGTCAATGTTAATCCAACTATATCAATAATCACTTTTAATGTGAATGGTCTAAATATACCAATTGAAAGGTAGAGATTGATAAAAAGAATGAAAACAAAGGAGATCTAACCCTATGCTGTTTACAAGAAACACACTTTAAATATAAAGACATGAAATGATTAAAAGTAAAGGGATGGGTACAATACCCAGGTCATGGAAGCAACCTAAATGCCCATTAACAGATGAATGGATAAAGCAGGTGTGGTACATATATACAATGGAGTATTACTCAGCCATAAATAGGAATGAAATTGGGTCATTTGTAGAGACGTGGATGGACCTAGAGACTATCATGCAGAGTGAAGTAAGCCAGAAAGAGAAAAACAAATATTGTATATTAATGCATACATGTGGAATCTAGAAAAATGGTACAGATGAACCGGTCTGCAAGGCAGAAATAGAGACACAGATGTAGAGAACAAACGTATGGACACCAGGGGGGGCAAAGCGGGGGTGGGATGAATGGGGAGATTGGGATAGACATATATACACCAATATGTACAAAACAGATACCTAATAAGAACCTGCTGTATAAGAAAAATAAAATAAAATAAAATTCAAAACAAAAAAAGTAAAGGGATGTAAAAAACTCTACCATGCTAATATATAGAATACTTGACAACAGCAGAAAGCACATTATTTTCAAGTCCACATGGAACATACACCAAGATAGATCACATTCTATGCCATAAAACACACATCATCAAATTTAAAAAAATATAAATGATACAAAGAATGATCTCATTCTGCGATGGAATAAACTAGAAATTGATAACAAAAGAGTAACAAGAAAATCAAGGGTATTTGGAGATTAAACAATATACTTCGAAATAACACATGGGCCGAAGAGTAAATCTAATGAGAAATTTTAAAATATGTTTAACTAAATAAAAACAAAATTACAACTTATCAAAAGTTGTGCAATATAGCAAAACCAGCACTTAAAGGGACATGTATAGCATTGAATGCCTATACTAGAAAAATCTAAAATCAATAATTTAAGCTTCTACCTTAGTAAACTGGTGAAAGAAGAGAAAAAAAAGCAGAGGAAAAAGAAATAATAAATCAAAACAGAAATCAATGACACTGAAGAAAGGGAAAAAAATAGAGAAAAACAATAAAACCAGAAGCTGTCTCTTTGAACATATCCAAAAGAAAAAAAAGAAAAAACAAGATAACATTCTAACCAGGCTACTCAAGGAAAATAAAAAGAGAGAAAACACCAATTAAATCGCTAATAGCAGAAATGAAGGAAGGACCATCACTACTGATTCCACGGATATTAAAAGGATAATAAATGAATATTATAAACAACTCTAGGC
>NW_020173117.1:4862-6312 GCF_003031525.2 Neophocaena asiaeorientalis asiaeorientalis | reverse complement strand
AGCTTACCTAGGAGGTCAATATCCAAAGCCTCCCTCATAAGATGGAGATGAGGACCTGAATAGACATTTCTACAAAGAGCATATACCAGTGGCCAAACAGTACATGAAAAGATGCTCAATATCATTAGTCACTAGGGAAATGTATACAAAAAAGACAGAGTGGGATACCATTTCACTAGGTTGGTCATAAAAATTGAATTTAACAAGTGTTAGCGAGGATATGAAGAAATTGGATCCCTCATACATTGCTGGTAAGAATGTCAAATGGTTCAGCCTCTTTGGAAAACAGTTTGGTAGTTCCTCAAATTTAAACAAAGAATTACCGTATGACCCAGCAATTCCAGTCCTAGGTATATAACCAAAATAACTTAAAAATTGTATTCAAACAAATCTTTGTACCCAAATATTCAAAGAAGCATTATTCACAAAAGCCAAAAAATTCAAACAACCCAAAATTCCCATCACTGAATGAACGGACAAACAAAATGTGGTATATTCTTACAATGGAATATTATTCAGTCATAAAAAGGAATGAAGTACGGATAACTGAGAGACCATGGATGAACCTTGGAGACATTCTGATAAATGATAAATGAAAGGAGTCAGAAACAAAAGGTCTCATATTATATGACACCATTTACATGAATTGTCCAGGATAAGCAAATTCATAGAGACAGAAAGCAGATTGATGGTTGCCCAGGGCTAGGGAGAGGTATGAATGAGAAGTACCTTTTTGAAGGGTAAGAGGTTTTGTAAGCAGAGAGAAGGAATTGGGAAGATGGGGGAAGAGTAAGACGCGGAGATCACCTTCCTCCCCACAGATACACCAGAAATACATCTACACGTGGAACAACTGCTACAGAACACCTACTGAACGCTGGCAGAAGACCTCAGACCTCCAAAAGGCAGGAAACTCCCCATGTACCTGGGTAGGGCAAAAGAAAAAAGAATAAACAGAGACAAAAGGATATGGACGGGACCTGCACCAGTGGGAGGGAGCTGTGAAGGAGTAAAGGTTTCCACACACTAAAAGTCCCTTCGCAGGCGGAGACTGCAGGTGGTGAAGGGGGAAAGCTTCGAAACCGCGGAGGAGACCATAGCAACAGGGGTGCGGAGGGCAAAGCGGAGAGATTCTAGCACAGAGGATCGGTGCCGACCAGCACTCCAGCAGACCGGCACTCACCAGCCCGAGAGGCTTGTCTGCTCACCCTCTGGGATGGGCGGGGCTGGGAGCAGAGGCTCGGGCTTTGGTCGGAGCGCAGGGAGACGACTGGGGTTGGCGGTGTCAACACAGCCTGCATGGGGTTAGCGCACCACGGCTAGCCGAGAGGGAGTCCGGGGAAAAGTCTGGAGCTGCTAAAGAGGCAAGAGATTTTTTCTTCCTTCTTTGTTTCCTGGTGCGCGAGGAGAGGGAATTAAGAGCGCTGCTTAAAGGAGCTACAGAAACGGG
>NW_020173117.1:4527-4637 GCF_003031525.2 Neophocaena asiaeorientalis asiaeorientalis | reverse complement strand
CAACGTCACGCCGGCCTCTGCCCCCGCAGGCTCGCCCCGCCCTCCGTGCCCCTCCCTCCCCCCAACCTGAGTGAGCCAGAGCCCCCAAATCAGAAGCTCTTTGAACCCCG
>NW_020173117.1:4239-4473 GCF_003031525.2 Neophocaena asiaeorientalis asiaeorientalis | reverse complement strand
AAGAAGAGAAAGGGAAATCTCTCCCAGCAGCCTCAGAAGCAGCGGATTAAAGCTCCACAATCAACTTGATGTACCCTGCATCTGTGGATTACAAGAATAGACAACAAATCAACCCAAATTAAGGAGGTGGAATTTGAGAGCAAGATTTTATGATTTTTTTCCCCTTTTCCTCTTTTTGTGAGTGTGTATGTGTACGCTTCTGTGTGAGATTTTGTCTGTATAGCTTTGCTTCCA
>NW_020173117.1:319-1372 GCF_003031525.2 Neophocaena asiaeorientalis asiaeorientalis | reverse complement strand
AAAGAAGAACAAAAAAAACCCAAGGTTAGCAGAAGGAAAGAAATCATAAAAATCAGATGAGAAATAAATGAAAAAGAAATGAAGGAAATGATAGCAAAGATCAATAAAACCAAAAGCTGGTTCTTTGAGAAGATAAACAAAATTGATAAACCATTAGCCAGACCAATCAAGAAAAAAAGGGAAAAGACTCAAATCAACAGAATTAGACATGAAAAAGGAGAAGTAACAACTGACACTGCAGAAATACAAACGATCATGAGAGATTACTACAAGCAACTCTATGCCAATAAAATGGATAACCTGGAAGAAATGGACAAATTCTTAGAAATGCACAACCTGCCAAGACTGAGTCAGGAAGAAATAGAAAATATGAAGAGCCCGATCACAATTAGAAAATGTGAACAGACCAATCACAAGCACTGAAATTGAAACTGTGATTAAAAATCTTCCAACAAACAAAAGCCCAGGACCAGATGGCTTCATAGGAAAATTCTATCAAACATTTAGAGAAGAGATAACACCTATCCTTCTCAAACTCTTCCAAAATATAGCAGAGGGAGGAACACTCCCAAATCCATTCTACAAGGCCACCATCACCTTGATACCAAAACCAGACAAGGATGTCACAAAGAAAGATAACTACAGACCAATATCACTGATGAACATAGATGCAAAAATCCTCAAAAAAAAAAACCTAGCAAGCAGAATCCAACAGCACATTGAAAGGATCATACACCATGAACCAGTGGGGTTTATCCCAGGAATGCAAGGATTCTTCAATAGACGGAAATCAATCAACATGATACACCATATTAACAAATAGAAGGAGAAAAACCAGATGATCATCTCAATAGATGCAGAGAAAGCTTTCGACAAAATTCAATACCCATTTATGATAAAAACCCTCCAGAAAGTAGACATAGGTGGAACTTTCCTCAACATAATAAAGGCCATATATCACATACCCACAGCCAACACCATCCTCAATGGTACAAAACTGAAATCATTTCCACTAAGATCAGGAACAAGACAAGGTTGCCCACTCTCACCACT
>NW_020173117.1:0-164 GCF_003031525.2 Neophocaena asiaeorientalis asiaeorientalis | reverse complement strand
CTAGAGCTACTCAATGAATTTGGTAAAGTAGCAGGATACAAAATTAATGCACAGAAATCTCTTGCATTCCTATGCACTTATGATGAAAAATCTGAAAATGACGTTAAGAAAACACTCCCATGCCCCACTGCAACAAAAAGAATAAAATATCTAGGAATAAACCT
>NW_020173116.1:14799944-14807999 GCF_003031525.2 Neophocaena asiaeorientalis asiaeorientalis | reverse complement strand
TCATAGAGGGGGTCAGGTGGGCAGGGAGGAAGTGGACCATGTCATAGTCGGGGTCAGGGCGGCAGGGATTAGGTGGACCCTGTCAAATATGCGATCAGGGGGGCAGTGAGGAGGTGGACCCTGTCATAGACGGGTTCAAGGTGGCAGGGAGGAGGTGGACCCTGTCATACAGGGAACCAGGGTGGCAGGGAGGTAGTGGACCCTGTCATAGAGGGGGTCAAGTGGGCATGGATTAGGTGGACCCTCTAATAGAGGGAATCAGGGGGGAAGGGAGGAGGTGGACCCTGTCATAGAGGGGTTCAGGGGGATAGGGAGGAGGTGGATCCTGTCACAGAGAGTGTCAGGGTGGCAGAGATGAGATGGAACCTATCACACAGGGGGTCAGGGTGGCAGGGAGGAGGTGGACCTTGTCATAGAGGGGGTCAGGGGGGCAGGAAGGAGTAGGACCCCATCATAGAGCAGATCAGTCTGTCATAGAGGGGATCAGGGGTCAGGGAGGAGGTGGACCCTGTCATAGAGGGGATCAGGGGTCAGGGAGGAGGTGGACCCTATGATAGAGGGGATCAGGTGGGCAGGGAGGAGGTGCAACCTGTTATAGAGGGGATCAGGGGGTAAGAGAGTAGGTGGACCCTGTCATAGAGGGGGTCTGAGGGGCAGAGAGGCAATGGACCCTGTCATAGAGGGGTCAGGTGGGCAGGGAGGAGGTGGACCCTGTCAAAGAGGGGGTCAGGGTACAGCTAGAAAGTGGACCCTGTCATAATGGGGTTCAGGGGGGCAGGGAGGAGGTGGACCCTGTCATAGAGGGAGTCGGGGGGCAGAGAGGAGGGGGACCCTGTCATAGAGGGAGTCGGGGGGCAGAGAGGAGGGGGACCCTGTCATAGAGGGAGTCGGGGGGCAGAGAGGAGGGGGACCCTGTCATAGAGGGAGTCGGGGGGCAGAGAGGAGGGGGACCCTGTCATAGAGGGAGTCGGGGGGCAGAGAGGAGGGGGACCCTGTCATAGAGGGAGTCGGGGGGCAGAGAGGAGGGGGACCCTGTCATAGAGGGAGTCAGGGGGGCAGAGAGGAGGTGGATCCTGTCATAGAGGGGGTCAGCGGTGCAGGGAGCAGATGGACCCTGTCACGGGGGGTCTTAGGGGGACTGCGAGGAGGTGCACCCTGAAATACAAGGGGTCAGGGGGGAAGGAAGGAGGTGGACCCAGTCATAGAAGGCGTCAGGGGGGCAGAGATTAGGTAGACTCTGTGATAGAGGGATTCAGGGGGGCAGGGAGGAGATGGACCCTGTCACAGAGGTGGTCAGGGGGGAAGTGCGGATCAGGGGGGCAGGGATTAGGTGGACCCTGTCATAAAGGGTGTCAGGGGGGCAGGGAGGAGGTGGACCCTGTCATAGAGGGAGTCAGGGTGGCAGGGAGGAGGTGGACCAAGTCACAGAGGGGATCGAGGTGGAAGAGATTAGGTGGACCCTGTCATAGAGGGGATCAGGGGGGCAGAGATTAGGTGGACCCTGTTACAGAGGGAGCCACGGTGGCAGGGAGGAGGTGGACCCTGTCATAGAGGTGGTCAAGGGGGCAGGGATCAGGTCGACCCTGAGAAAGAAGGGCTCAGGAGGGCAGAGAGTAGGTGGACCGGGTCATTGAGGGGTTCAGGGTGGCAGGGAGAAGGTGGACCCTGTCATAGAGGGGGACAGAGGGGCAGGGAGGAGGTGGACCGTGTCATAGAGGGTGTCAGGGGGGCAGAGAGGAGGTGGACCCTGTCATAGAGGGGGGCAGGTAGGTATGGGTTAGGCAGATCCTGTCATAGAGAGACTCAGGGGTGCAGGGATTATTTAGACCCTGTCATAGAGGGGGTCAGGGGGGCAGAGAAGAGGTGGATCCTGACATAGAAGGGGTCAGGGGGGCAGGGAGGAGGTGGACCCTGTCATAGAGAGGGTCAGGGTGGAGGTGGACCCTTGCCTAGAGAGGATCAGGGGCCTGGGAGGAGGTGGTCCCTGTCATAGAGGGGGTTAGAGCGTCAGGGAGGAGGTGGACCCTGTCATAGAGGTGGTCAGGGGGGCAGGGAGCAAGGAGACTCTGTCATAGAGGGGATCAGGAGGGCTGGGAAGAGGTTGACCCTATCATAGAGGGACTCAGGGGGAAGGGAAGAGGTGGACCCAGTCATAGAGGGGGTCAGGGGGGCAGGGAGGAAGTGGACCGTGTCATAAACGGTGACAGGGGGACAGGGAGGAGTTGGACCCTGTCATAGAGGGGTTCATGGGGGGAAGGGAGGAGGTGGACCCTGTCATAGAAGGGGGCAGGTAGGCATGGATTAGGCGGATCCCGTCATAGAGAGGATCAGGGGTGCAGGGATTATTTAGACCCTGTCATAGAGGGGGTCAAGGGGGCAGAGAGGAGGTGGATCCTGACATAGAAGGGGTCAGGGCGGGCAGGGAGGAGATGGACCTTGTCAGAGAGGGGGTCAGGGGGGGCAGGGATTAGGTGGACCCTGACATAGAGCGGATCAGGGTGGAGTGAGGAGGTCGACCCTGTCATAGAGGGGTTCAAAGGGGCAGGGAGGAAGTGGACCCTGTCATAGAGGTGGTCAGGGGGGCAGGGAGCAGGTGGACCTTGTCATAGAGGTGGTCAGGTGGCAGAGATTAGGTGGACCCCGCATAGAGGGGTTCAGGGGGACAGAGAGGAGGTGGACCCTATCACGAAGGGGGTCAGGGGAGCAGGGAGGAAGTGGACTCTGTCATAGAGGGGAACAGGGGGGCAGAGATTAGGTGGACATAGAGGTGATGAGAGGGGCAAGGAGGAGGTGCACCCTGTCATAGAGGGGGTCAGCAGGGCACGGTGGAGGTGGACCATGTCAGAGTGGGTATCAAGTGGGCAGGGAGGAGGTGGACCGTGTCATAGAGTCAGGTTGGCAGGGATTAGGTGGGCCCTGTCATAGAGGGGGTCAGAAGAGGTGGACCCTGTCACAGAGGGGTTCAGGGGGGCAGGGAGGAGGTGGACCCTGTCACAGAGAGAGTCAGGGTGGAGGTGGACCCTTGCCTAGAGAGGATCAGGGGCCTGGGAGGAGGTGGTCCCTGTCATAGAGGGGGTTAGAGTGGCAGGAAGGAGGTGGACCCTGTCATAGAGGGGGTCGGGGGGGAGAGAGGAAGTGGAATCTCACAGAGCAGGTCAGTGGGGCAGGGAGGAGGTGGACCCTGTCATAGAGGGGATCAGGTGGGCAGGGAGGAGGTGCAACCTGTTATAGAGGGGATTGGGGGGAAGGGAGTAGGTGGTCCCTGTCATAGTGAGGGTCAGAGGGGCAGGAAGTGGACCCTGTCATAGAGGGGTCAGGGGGACAGGGAGGAGGTGGACCCTGTAAAAGAGGGGGTCAGGGGACAGAGCGAAGGTGGACCCTGTCATAATGGGGTTCAGGGGGGCACGGAGGAGGTGGACCGTGTCACGAGGGGTCTTAGGGGTGCTCGGAGGAGGTGGACCCTGTCATAGAGGGAGTCAGGTATGCATGGATTAGATGGACCCTCTAATAGAGGGAATGGGGGGGCAGAGGGGAGGTGGACCCTGTCATAGAGGTGGTCAGGAAGGCTGGGATTAGGTGGACCCTGTCATAGAGGGGGTCAGTGTGGCAGGGTGGAGGTCGAACTTGTCATAGAGTGGGTCAGGGGGGAAGAGAGGAAGTGGAACCTGTCACAGAGGGGATCAGGGAGGCAGGGAGGAGGTGGACCCTGTCATAGAGGGAGTCAGGGGGGCAGAGAGGAGGTGGATCCTGTCAGAGGGGATCGGGTGCAGGGATTAGGTGGACCCTGTCATAAAGAGGGTCAGGGGGGCAGGGAGGAAGTGGACCGTGTCATAGAGGGGTTCATGGGGGGAAGGGAGGAGGTGGACCCTGACATAGAGGGGGGCAGGTAGGCATGGATTAGGCGGATCCTGTCATAGAGAGAATCAGGGGTGCAGGGATTATTTAGACCCTGTCATAGAGGGCGTCAGGGGGGCAGAGAGGAGGTGGATCCTGACATAGAAGGGGTCAGGGGGACAGGGAGGAGATGGACCTTGTCAGAGAGGGGGTCAGCGGGGCAGGGTGGAGGTGGACCCTGTCATAGAGGGTGTCACGGGGGCAGGGAGTAGGTGGACCCTGACATAGAGCGGATCGAGGGGGAGTGAGGAGGTCGACCCTGTCATAGAGGGGGTCAGGGGGGCAGAGATTAGGTGGACCCTGCATAGAGGGGTTCAGGTGGGCAGGGAGAAGGTGGATCCTGTCATAGAGGGGCTCAGGGGGTCAGAGAGGAGGTGGACCCTGACATAGAGGGGTTCAGGGGGGCAGAGAGTAGGTGGACCGGGTCATTGAGGGTTTCAGGGGGCCAGGGAGGAGGTGGACCCTGCCATAGAGGGTGTCAGAGGGGCAGGGAGCAGGTGGACCACGTCATAGAGGAGGTCCAGGGGCAGGGATTAGGTGGATCCTGTCATAGAGGGGGATGCTGGGATTAGGTGGACCCTGTCATAGAGGGGGTCAGCGTGGCAGGGTGGAGGTCGACCTTGTCATAGAGTGGGTCAGGGGGGAAGAGAGGAGGTGGAACCTGTCACAGAGGGGATCAGGGAGGCAAGGAGGAGGTGGATCCTGTCATGAGGGGCAAAGGGGGGAAGGGAGGTAGTGGACTTTGTCATAGAGGGCGTCAGGGGGTCAGGGAGGTGGTGGACCCTGTCATAGAGGGGGTCACGGGGGCAAGGAGGTGGAGTACCCTGTCGTAGATCTGTCATAGAGGGGATCAGGAGGGCTGGGAAGAGGTTGACCCTATCATAGAGGGACTCAGGGGGAAGGGAAGAGGTGGACCCAGTCATAGAGGGGGTCAGGGGGGCAGGGAGGAAGTGGACCGTGTCATAAATGGGGACAGGGGGACAGGGAGGAGTTGGACCCTGTCATAGAGGGGATCAGGCGGGGAAGGGAGGAGGTTGACCCTGTCATAGAAGGAGCCAGGGGGGCATAGAGGGGGTCAGGGGGGCAGGGATTAGGTGGACCCTCTAATAGAGGGAATCAGGGTGGCAGAGAGGAGGTGGACGCTGTCATAGAGGGAATCAGGGGGGCAGGGATTAGGTGGACCCTGTCATAGAGGGGATCAGGCGGGGAAGGGAGGAGGTTGACCCTGTCATAGAAGGAGCCAGGGGGGCAGGGAAGATGTAGACCCTTTCATAGAGGGGGACAGGTTGGCAAGGAGGAAGTGGACCATGTCACAGAGGGGGTCAGGGTGGCAGGGTGGAGGTGGACCCTGTCATAGAGGGGGCCAGGGAGGCAGAGATAAGGTGGACCCTGTCATAGAGGGGGTCAGGGTCCAAGGAGGAGGTGGACCCTGTCACAGAGAGGTTCAGGGGGGCAGGGAGGAGGTGGACCCTGTCATAGGTGGGGGCAGGGAGGCATGGATTAGGTGGATCCTGTCATAGAGAGGATCAGGGGTGCAGGGATTATTTAGACCCTGTCATAGATGGGGTCAGGGGGGCAGGGAGGAGATGGAACCTGTCATAAAGGGAGTCTGGGGGACAGGGAGGAGGTAGACCATGTCATATAGGGGTTCAGGGGGGCAGGGAGGAGGTGGACCCTGTCATAGAGGGGTTCAGGGCGGCAGGGAGGAGGGGGACCCTGTCATAGAGGGGGTCAGGGGGGCAGGGAGGAGATGGCCCCTGTCACAGAGGGGTTCGGGTGGCAGGGAGCAGGCGGACCCTCTCATAGAAGGGGTCAGGGGGGCATGGATTAGGGGGATCCTGTCATAGAGAGGCTCAGGGGTGCAGGGATTATTTAGACCCTGTCATAGAGGGGGTCAGGGGGGCAGGGAGGAGATGGCCCCTGTCACAGAGGGGTTCGGGTGGCAGGGAGCAGGCGGACCCTCTCATAGAAGGGGTCAGGGGGGCATGGATTAGGGGGATCCTGTCATAGAGAGGCTCAGGGGTGCAGGGATTATTTAGACCCTGTCATAGAGGGGTTCAGGGCGGCAGGGAGGAGGTGGACCCTGTCAAGGAGGGGATCAGGTGGGCAGGGAGGAGATGGACCCTGTCACAGAGGGGTTCGGGTGGCAGGGAGCAGGTGGACCCTCTCATAGAAGGGGTCGGGGGGCATGGATTAGGTGGACCCTCTAATAGAGGGAATCAGAGTGGCAGAGAGGTGGATGCTGTCATAGAGGGCACCCGGAGGGCACGGAGGAGGTTTACCCTGTCATAGAGGGGATCGGGGTGGCAGGGAGGAGGTGGACCCTGTCACAGAGGGCGTCCGGGGGCACGGAGGACGTTTTCCCTGCCATAGAGGGTATCAGGGTGGCAGGGAGGAGATGGACCCTGTCATAGAGGGCGTCCGGGGGGCAAGGAGGAGGTGGATCCTGTCATAGAGGTGGCTAGGTGGGCAGGGAGGAGGTGGACCCGTCATAGAGGGGATCAGGTGGGTTGGGATTAGGTGGACCCTGTCATAGTTCAGGGGGGCACGGATTATGTGGACCGTGTCATTGAAGGGTTCAGGGGGGCAGGGAGGACGTGGACCCTGTCATAGTGGGGGACATGCGGCCAGGGAGGAGGTGGGCCCTTTCATACAGGGGACCGGGGTGGCAGGGAGGAGGTGGACCCTGTCTTAGAGGGAGTCAGGGAGGCAGAGATTATGTGCACCCTATCATAGAGGGGTTCAAGTGGGCAGGGAGGAGGGGGACCCTTTCACAGATTGGGTCAGGGAGGCAGGGAGGAGGTGGACCCTGTCATAGAGGGGTTCAGAGGGGCAGGGAATATGTGGATCATGTCATAGAGGAGGCAGGGAGGAGGTGAACCCTGTCATAGAGGGGGTCAGGGAGGAGGTGGACCCTGTCATAGAGGGTGTCAGGTGGTCAGGGAGGAAGGGGACACTGTCATAGAGGGGGACGGGGGGCAGGGAGAGGTGGACCCTGTAATAGAGGGGATCGGGGTGCAGGGATTGGTTGGACTCTGTCATAGAGAGGGTCTGGGGTGCAGGGAGGAAGCAGACCGTGTCATAGAGGGGGTCAGGGAGACAGGGAGAAGTTGTACCCTGTCATAGAGGGGATCAAGGGGGCAGGAATTAGGTGGACCCTGTCTTAGAGGGGGTCAGGGGGGAAGGGAGGAGGCTGACCTTGTCAAAGGGGGGTCAGGGTTACAGGGAGGAGGTGGACCCTGTCACAGAGAGAGTCAGGGTGGCAGTGAGGTGGTCATAGAAGGGGTCAGGGGAGCAGGGAGGAAGTAAACCCTGTCAATAGAGGGGGTCACGGGTGCAGGGAGGAAGTGGAACCTGTCACAGTGGGGTTAGGGGGGGCAGGGAGGAGATGGAACCTGTCACAGAAGGTTCAGGGTGGCAGGGAGGAGGTGGACCCTGTCATAGATGGGGTCACAGGGGCATGGTTTAGTAGGACCCTGTCATAGAGGGGGTCAGGGGGGCAGGGAGGAGGTGTATCCTGTCATAGAGGGGGTCATGTGGGTAGGGAGGAGATGGACCTTGTCATAGAGGGGTTCAAGGGAGCAGGGATTATGTGGACCATGTCATAGAAGGGTTCAGGGGGTCAGGGAGGAGATGGACCCTGTCATAAAGGGAGTATGGGGGACAGGGAGGAGGTAGACCATGTCATATAGGGGTTCAGGGGGCAGGGAGGAGGTGAACCCTGTCATAGACAGGGTCAGGGGGGAGGTGAACCCTGTCATAGAGGGGGCCAGGGGGGCAGGGTGGATGTGGACCCTGACTTAGAGCGGATCAGCTGGGCAGGAATTATTTGGACCCTGTCATAGCGGGCCTCAGAAGGGCAGGGAAGAGGTGGACCCTGTCATTGAGGGGGGCAGGGAGGCAGAGATAAGGTGGACCCTGTCATGGAGGGGTTCACGGGGGCAGCAAGGAGGTGGACACTGTCATATGAGGGTTCAGGGGGGCAGGGACTAGTTGGACCCTGTCATAGAGACGTTCTTGGGAGCAGGGAGGAGGTGGACCCTGTCATAGAGGGGGACAGGGAGGCATGGATTAGGTGGATCCTGTCATAGAGGGGATCGGGGGGGAGGGATTACTTGCGTCCTGTCATAGAGCGGGTCAGGGTGGCAGGGAGGAGGTGGA
>NW_020173116.1:14777828-14799822 GCF_003031525.2 Neophocaena asiaeorientalis asiaeorientalis | reverse complement strand
GGGTCAGGGTGGCATGGATTTGGTGGACCCTGTCATAGAGGGGATAAGGGGGGCAGGGATTATGTGGATGTCATAGAAGGGTTCAGGGGGTCAGGGAGGAGATGGACCCTGTTATAGAGGGTTTCAGCGGGGCAGGGAGGAGGTGGAACGTGTCATAGAAGGGTTCAGGTGGTCAGGGAGGAGGTGGACCCTGTCATAGAGGGTATCAGGGATTATGTGGACCGTGTCATAGAGGGGTTCAGGAGTCAGGGAGGAGGTGGACCCTGTCATAGAGGGTATCAGGGATTATGTGGACCGTGTCATAGAGGGGTTCAGGAGTCAGGGAGGAGGTGGACCCTGTCATAGAGGGGATCAAGGGGGCAGGGATTAGGTGGACCCTGTCTTAGAGGGGGTTAGGGGGGAAGGAAGGAGGCTGACCCTGTGAAAGGGGGGTCAGGGTTGCAGGAAGGAGGTGGACCCTGTCATAGAAGGGGTCAGGGGGGCAGGGAGGAAGTAAACCCTGTCATAGAGGGGGTCACAGGTGCAGGGAGGAAGTGGAACCTGTCACAGTGGGGTTGGGGGGGGCAGGGAGGAGATGGAACCTGTCACAGTGGGGTTGGGGGGGGCAGGGAGGAGGGAGACCCTGTCATAGAAGGGGTCGGGGGGCAGGGAGGAGGGAGACCCTGTCATAGAAGGGGTCGGGGGGCAGGGAGGAGGGAGACCCTGTCATAGAAGGGGTCGGGGGGCAGGGAGGAGGTGGACCCTGTCATAGAGGGGGTCGGGGGGCAGGGAGGAATTGGGCCCTGTCATAGAGATGGCCCGGGGACAGGGAGGAAGTGGACCCTGTCATAATGGGGTTCAGGGGGACAGGGAGGAGGTAGACCCTGTCATAGAAGGGTTCAGGGGGACAGGGAGGAGGTGGACCGTGTCATACAGGGGTTCAGTTGGGCAGGGAGGAGGTGGACCCTGTCATACAGGGGCCCTGGGTAGCATGGAGGTAGTGGAACCTGTCATAGAGGGGATCAAGGATTATGTGGACCGAGTCATAGAGGGGTTCAGGAGTCAGGGAGGAGGTGGACCCTGTCAAGGAGGGGATCAGGTGGGCAGGGAAGAGGTGGACCCTGTCATAGAGGGGGTCAGGAGGGCAGGGAGGAAGTGGACCATGTTAGAGAGGGGGTCAGGGGAGCAGGGATGAGGTGCACCCTGTCATAGAGGGGTTCGGGTGGCAGGGAGCAGGTGGACCCTCTCATAGAAGGGGTCGGGGGGCATGGATTAGGTGGACCCTCTAATAGAGGGAATCAGAGTGGCAGAGAGGTGGATGCTGTCATAGAGGGCACCCGGAGGGCACGGAGGAGGTTTACCCTGTCATAGAGGGGATTGGGGTGGCAGGGAGGAGGTGGATCCTGTCATAGAGGGAGTCGGGGTGCAGGGATTAGGTGGACCCTGTCGTACAGAGGGTCAGGTGGCAGGGAGGACGTGGACCGTGTCATAGACGGGGTCAGGGAACAGGTAGGAGTTGGACCCTGTCATAGAAGGGATCAGGGGGGAAGGGATTAGTTGGACCCTGTCATTGAGGGGTTCAGGGCGGGAAGTGAGGAGGTTCACCTTGTCATAGAGGGGTTCAGGGGGGCAGGGAAGAGGTGGACCCTGTCATAGATGGGGTCAGGGTGGAAGTAGGAGGTGGACCCTGTCACAGAGGGGGTCAGGGTGGAAGGAAGGAGGTGGACCCTGACACAAAGAGGGTCACGGTGGCAGGGAGGAGGTGGACCCTGTCATAGAGGGGGTCAGGGTGGCAGGGAGGTGGTGGATCCTATTATAGAGGTGGTTAGGGGGGCAGGGAGGAGGTGGACCCTATCATAGAGGAGGTCAGCGTGGCAGGTAGGAGCTGGACCCTGTCATAGAGTGGATCAGGGGCCAGGTAGGAGGTGGTCCCTGTCATTGAGGAGGTCAGGGGGGCAGGGATTAGTTGGACCCTGTCATAGAGGGAGTTAGGGGGGCAGGAAGGAGGTTGACCCTGTCATAGAGAGTGTTAGGGGGACAGGGAGGTGGTGGACCATGTCATATAGGGGTTCAGAGGGGCAGGGAGGAGGTGGACCCTGTCATAGAGGGGTTCAGAAGGGCAGGGTGTAGGTGGATCTTGTCATAGAAGGGGTAAGGGGGCACGGAGGACGTGAACCCTGTCATAGACGGGGTCAGGGGGGAGGTGGACCCTGTCATAGAGGGGGTCAGGGTGGCAGGGAGGAGGTGGACTCTTTCATAGAAGGGGTCAGGTGGGCAGTGAGGAGGTGGGCCCTGTCATAGACGGGTTCAAGGTGGCAGGGAGGTGGACCCTGTCACAGAGAGGATTAGCGGGGCAGGGATTATTTGGACCCTGTCATAGAGGAATCAGGGATTCAGGGAGGATGTATACCCTGTCATAATGGGGTTCAGGGGGGCAGGGAGGAGGTGGATCCTGTCATAGGGGGAATCAGGTGGGCAGGGAGGAGGTGAACTGTGTCATAGAGGAGGGTCATTGGGGCAGGGAGGTGGTGGACCCTGTCATAGAAGGACCCGGGGGGCAGGAAGGAGGTGAACCCTATCATAGAGGGGGTCAGTGGGGCAGGGAGGTTGTGGACCCTATCTTAGAGGGGTTCAGGGCAGGCAGGGAGGTAGTGGATCCTGTCAGAGGGGTTCAGGGGGGCAGGGATTATGTGGATCGTGCCACTGAAGGGTCCAGGGGGGCAGGGAGGAGGTGGACCCTGTCATAGTGGGAGACATGTGGCCAGGGAGGAGGTGGGCCCTTTCATACAGGGGTTGTACCCTGTTATAGAGGGTTTCAGCGGGGCAGGGATTATTTGGACCCTGTCATAGAGGGCCTCAGAAGGGCAGGGAGGAGGTGGACCCTGTCATAGACGCGTTCTTGGGGGCAGGGAAGAGGTGGATCCTGTTATTGAGGGGGGCAGGGAGGCAGAGATAAGGTGGACCCTGTCATGGAGGGGTTCACGGGGGCAGCAAGGAGGTGGACACTGTCATATGAGGGTTCAGGGGGGCAGGGACTAGTTGGACCCTGTCATAGAGACGTTCTTGGGAGCAGGGAGGAGGTGGACCCTGTCATAGAGGGGGACAGGGAGGCATGGATTAGGTGGATCCTGTCATAGAGGGGATCGGGGGGGAGGGATTACTTGCGTCCTGTCATAGAGCGGGTCAGGGTGGCAGGGAGGAGGTGGAATCTGTCATAGAAGGGTTCAGGGTGGCAGGGAGGTGGACCCTGTCACAGAGGGGATCAGCGGGGCAGGGATTATTTGGACCCTGTCATAGAGGGATCAGGGATTCAGGGAGGATGTATACCCTGTCATAATGGGGTTCAGGGGGGCAGTGAGGAGGTGAACCGTGTCCTAGAGGGGGGTCATTGGGAAAGGGAGGTGGTGGAGCCTGTCTTAGAGGGGGTCAGGGGGCAGGGATTATGTGCACCCTATCATAGAGGGGTTCAAGTGGGCAGGGAGGAGGTGGACCCTGTCACAGAGGGGGTCAGGGTGCCAGGGAAGAGGAGGACCCTGTCACAGAGGGGGTCAGGGTGCCAGGGAAGAGGAGGACCCTGTCACAGAGGGGGTCAGGGTGCCAGGGAAGAGGAGGACCCTGTCACAGAGGGGGTCAGGGTGCCAGGGAAGAGGAGGACCCTGTCACAGAGGGGGTCAGGGTGCCAGGGAAGAGGAGGACCCTGTCACAGAGGGGGTCAGGGTGCCAGGGAAGAGGAGGACCCTGTCACAGAGGGGGTCAGGGTGCCAGGGAAGAGGAGGACCCTGTCACAGAGGGGGTCAGGGTGCCAGGGAAGAGGAGGACCCTGTCACAGAGGGGGTCAGGGTGCCAGGGAAGAGGAGGACCCTGTCACAGAGGGGGTCAGGGTGCCAGGGAAGAGGAGGACCCTGTCACAGAGGGGGTCAGGGTGCCAGGGAAGAGGAGGACCCTGTCACAGAGGGGGTCAGGGTGCCAGGGAAGAGGAGGACCCTGTCACAGAGGGGGTCAGGGTGCCAGGGAAGAGGAGGACCCTGTCACAGAGGGGGTCAGGGTGCCAGGGAAGAGGAGGACCCTGTCACAGAGGGGGTCAGGGTGCCAGGGAAGAGGAGGACCCTGTCACAGAGGGGGTCAGGGTGCCAGGGAAGAGGAGGACCCTGTCACAGAGGGGGTCAGGGTGCCAGGGAAGAGGAGGACCCTGTCACAGAGGGGGTCAGGGTGCCAGGGAAGAGGAGGACCCTGTCACAGAGGGGGTCAGGGTGCCAGGGAAGAGGAGGACCCTGTCACAGAGGGGGTCAGGGTGCCAGGGAAGAGGAGGACCCTGTCACAGAGGGGGTCAGGGTGCCAGGGAAGAGGAGGACCCTGTCACAGAGGGGGTCAGGGTGCCAGGGAAGAGGAGGACCCTGTCACAGAGGGGGTCAGGGTGCCAGGGAAGAGGAGGACCCTGTCACAGAGGGGGTCAGGGTGCCAGGGAAGAGGAGGACCCTGTCACAGAGGGGGTCAGGGTGCCAGGGAAGAGGAGGACCCTGTCACAGAGGGGGTCAGGGTGCCAGGGAAGAGGAGGACCCTGTCACAGAGGGGGTCAGGGTGCCAGGGAAGAGGAGGACCCTGTCACAGAGGGGGTCAGGGTGCCAGGGAAGAGGAGGACCCTGTCACAGAGGGGGTCAGGGTGCCAGGGAAGAGGAGGACCCTGTCACAGAGGGGGTCAGGGTGCCAGGGAAGAGGAGGACCCTGTCACAGAGGGGGTCAGGGTGCCAGGGAAGAGGAGGACCCTGTCACAGAGGGGGTCAGGGTGCCAGGGAAGAGGAGGACCCTGTCACAGAGGGGGTCAGGGTGCCAGGGAAGAGGAGGACCCTGTCACAGAGGGGGTCAGGGTGCCAGGGAAGAGGAGGACCCTGTCACAGAGGGGGTCAGGGTGCCAGGGAAGAGGAGGACCCTGTCACAGAGGGGGTCAGGGTGCCAGGGAAGAGGAGGACCCTGTCACAGAGGGGGTCAGGGTGCCAGGGAAGAGGAGGACCCTGTCACAGAGGGGGTCAGGGTGCCAGGGAAGAGGAGGACCCTGTCACAGAGGGGGTCAGGGTGCCAGGGAAGAGGAGGACCCTGTCACAGAGGGGGTCAGGGTGCCAGGGAAGAGGAGGACCCTGTCACAGAGGGGGTCAGGGTGCCAGGGAAGAGGAGGACCCTGTCACAGAGGGGGTCAGGGTGCCAGGGAAGAGGAGGACCCTGTCACAGAGGGGGTCAGGGTGCCAGGGAAGAGGAGGACCCTGTCACAGAGGGGGTCAGGGTGCCAGGGAAGAGGAGGACCCTGTCACAGAGGGGGTCAGGGTGCCAGGGAAGAGGAGGACCCTGTCACAGAGGGGGTCAGGGTGCCAGGGAAGAGGAGGACCCTGTCACAGAGGGGGTCAGGGTGCCAGGGAAGAGGAGGACCCTGTCACAGAGGGGGTCAGGGTGCCAGGGAAGAGGAGGACCCTGTCACAGAGGGGGTCAGGGTGCCAGGGAAGAGGAGGACCCTGTCACAGAGGGGGTCAGGGTGCCAGGGAAGAGGAGGACCCTGTCACAGAGGGGGTCAGGGTGCCAGGGAAGAGGAGGACCCTGTCACAGAGGGGGTCAGGGTGCCAGGGAAGAGGAGGACCCTGTCACAGAGGGGGTCAGGGTGCCAGGGAAGAGGAGGACCCTGTCACAGAGGGGGTCAGGGTGCCAGGGAAGAGGAGGACCCTGTCACAGAGGGGGTCAGGGTGCCAGGGAAGAGGAGGACCCTGTCACAGAGGGGGTCAGGGTGCCAGGGAAGAGGAGGACCCTGTCACAGAGGGGGTCAGGGTGCCAGGGAAGAGGAGGACCCTGTCACAGAGGGGGTCAGGGTGCCAGGGAAGAGGAGGACCCTGTCACAGAGGGGGTCAGGGTGCCAGGGAAGAGGAGGACCCTGTCACAGAGGGGGTCAGGGTGCCAGGGAAGAGGAGGACCCTGTCACAGAGGGGGTCAGGGTGCCAGGGAAGAGGAGGACCCTGTCACAGAGGGGGTCAGGGTGCCAGGGAAGAGGAGGACCCTGTCACAGAGGGGGTCAGGGTGCCAGGGAAGAGGAGGACCCTGTCACAGAGGGGGTCAGGGTGCCAGGGAAGAGGAGGACCCTGTCACAGAGGGGGTCAGGGTGCCAGGGAAGAGGAGGACCCTGTCACAGAGGGGGTCAGGGTGCCAGGGAAGAGGAGGACCCTGTCACAGAGGGGGTCAGGGTGCCAGGGAAGAGGAGGACCCTGTCACAGAGGGGGTCAGGGTGCCAGGGAAGAGGAGGACCCTGTCACAGAGGGGGTCAGGGTGCCAGGGAAGAGGAGGACCCTGTCACAGAGGGGGTCAGGGTGCCAGGGAAGAGGAGGACCCTGTCACAGAGGGGGTCAGGGTGCCAGGGAAGAGGAGGACCCTGTCACAGAGGGGGTCAGGGTGCCAGGGAAGAGGAGGACCCTGTCACAGAGGGGGTCAGGGTGCCAGGGAAGAGGAGGACCCTGTCACAGAGGGGGTCAGGGTGCCAGGGAAGAGGAGGACCCTGTCACAGAGGGGGTCAGGGTGCCAGGGAAGAGGAGGACCCTGTCACAGAGGGGGTCAGGGTGCCAGGGAAGAGGAGGACCCTGTCACAGAGGGGGTCAGGGTGCCAGGGAAGAGGAGGACCCTGTCACAGAGGGGGTCAGGGTGCCAGGGAAGAGGAGGACCCTGTCACAGAGGGGGTCAGGGTGCCAGGGAAGAGGAGGACCCTGTCACAGAGGGGGTCAGGGTGCCAGGGAAGAGGAGGACCCTGTCACAGAGGGGGTCAGGGTGCCAGGGAAGAGGAGGACCCTGTCACAGAGGGGGTCAGGGTGCCAGGGAAGAGGAGGACCCTGTCACAGAGGGGGTCAGGGTGCCAGGGAAGAGGAGGACCCTGTCACAGAGGGGGTCAGGGTGCCAGGGAAGAGGAGGACCCTGTCACAGAGGGGGTCAGGGTGCCAGGGAAGAGGAGGACCCTGTCACAGAGGGGGTCAGGGTGCCAGGGAAGAGGAGGACCCTGTCACAGAGGGGGTCAGGGTGCCAGGGAAGAGGAGGACCCTGTCACAGAGGGGGTCAGGGTGCCAGGGAAGAGGAGGACCCTGTCACAGAGGGGGTCAGGGTGCCAGGGAAGAGGAGGACCCTGTCACAGAGGGGGTCAGGGTGCCAGGGAAGAGGAGGACCCTGTCACAGAGGGGGTCAGGGTGCCAGGGAAGAGGAGGACCCTGTCACAGAGGGGGTCAGGGTGCCAGGGAAGAGGAGGACCCTGTCACAGAGGGGGTCAGGGTGGCAGGGAGCAGGTGGACCCTCTCATAGAAGGGGTCGGGGGGCAGGGAGGAAGTGGCCCCTGTCATAGAGGGGTTCAAGTGGGCAGGGAGGAGGCGGACCGTGTCATAGAGTCAGGTTGGCAGGGATTAGGTGGGCCCAGTCATAGAGGGGGTCAGGGTGCCAGGGAAGAGGTGGACCCTGTCACAGAGGGGTTCAGGGGGGCAGGGAGGAGATGGACCCTGTCACAGAGGGGGTCACAGGGGCATGGGTTAAATGGACCCTATCATAGAGAGGATGAGTGGGGCAGGGAGGAGGTGGACCCTGTCTTAGAGGGGGTCAGGTAGGAGGTGGACCCTGTCATAGAGGGAGTCAGGGGAGCAGAGAGAAGGTGGACACTGTCATAAAGAGGGTCAGGGGGGTAGGGAGGAAGTGGACCGTGTCATAGAGGGGGTCAGGGTTGCAGGTAGGAGGCGTATCCTGTCACGGGGGGTGGTAGGGGGGCAGGGAGGAGGTGGACCCTGTCATAGAGGGGATCAGGTTGTTAGGGAGGAGGTGGACCGTGTCATAGAAGGATCAGGGGGGCATGGATTTTGTGGACTGTGTCATAGAGGGGATAAGGGGGGCAGGGATTATGTGGAGCGTTTCATAGAGGGTTTCAGGGGGGCAGGGAGGAGGTGTACCCTGTCATATAGGGGGTCATGGGGGTAGGGAGGAGGTGGACCCTGTCCTAGAGTTGGTTAGGGGGGCAGGGAGGAGGTGGACCCTGTCATAGAGGGAATAAGGGGGGCTGGGATTAGCTGGACCCTGTCAGAGGAGGTCAGCGTGGCAGGTAGGAGTTGGTCCCTGTCATAGAGTGGATCAGGGGCCAGGTAGGAGGTGGTCCCTGTCATAGATGGGATCAGCGGGGCAGGGATTAGTTGGACCCTGTCATAGAGGGGGTCAGGGTAGGAAGGGAGGAGGTTGATCCTATCACCGAGGGTGTCAGGGGAGCAGGGAAGTGGTGGACCCTTTCATAGAGGGATTCAGGGGAGCAGGGAGGAGGTGGACCCTGTCATAGAGGGGATCGGGGTGCAGGGATTAGGTGGACCCTGTCATAGTCAGGGACGGGGGGGCAGGGAATAGGTGGACCCTGTCATAGAGGGGTTCAGGAGGCAGGGAGGAGCTTGACTCTCTCATAGAGGGGGTCAGGGGGGCAAGGAAGAGGTGGACACTGTCCTAGAGGGGTTCAAGGGGGCAGGAAGGATGTGTACCCTGTCATGGAGGGGGTCAGGAGTGCAGGGCTGAGGTGGACCCTGTCCTAGAGTGGGTCAGGGTGGCAGGGAGGAAGTGGATTCTGTCTTAGAGGGTGTCATGGGGGCAGGGAGGAAGTGGACCCTGTCATAGAGGCATTCAGGGGGCCAGGGTGGAGGTGGACCCTGTCATAGAGGGTGTTAGGGTTGCATCGAGGAGGTGGACCCTGCCCTAGAGCGGGTCATGTGGGCAGAGATTAGGTGGACCCTGTCATAGAGGGGGTCAGGGGGTCAGGGAGGAGGTGGACCCTGTCATAGAGGGGTTCAGGGGGGCAGGGAGGAGGTGGACCCTGTCATAGAGGGGGTCAGGGTGGCAGGGAGGAGGTGGACCTGTCATAGAGGTGGTCAGGGGCGACGGGAGGAAGTGGACCCTGCCATGGACGGGGGGACAGATAAAGGGGTGTGGGGTGCACCGCCTAATCTCAGCTGTGGTTCGTGTTCTGTTCGTAACTCGCCTTGTGTTTTGGAGGTGACATTGTAACCCTCTGTCCATTGTCGTCACGTGTAAACCTGAGAGTAGGTCACCTGTTTCTTTCCGGGTGCAGTCAGGCTCCCCCAGCACACTTTCTAGAGCGACTGCCCGGCCAGGCTCTGTGTGAGGCTCTGAAGACTTTCTGGCACAGACAGTGGCGATCATCGTCCTGGGTTCACTGTCCACCTGGAGAAACATCTGTCCCACAATCCCCTGTGTGATTGATAATTTTCCCAAAGGAGGAGCCTTGGAAGAGGCACCCTGACAGGGAGGTGCCCTGGAAGAGCTGGGGCAGAAAAGTGACAATGACAACACTAAGCTGTGAAGGAGGTCTGGGAATTAAGAGAGAACTTTCCAGAAGGAGGGAGGGCAACGGCAGCCTGAAGGGGTTGGGAGGCTGGGGCATGTGGAGTCTGAGCCAGGGGAGTGGGGGAGGGAGGAAGCTGGCCAGGGAGGCAGAGGCCAGACATCCTAGGACTCATGCATTTTCACCTTAACCTCGGAATAACTGGAAGTTTTCACCCTGGATATATTTATTACAGGAATTGCACTGGGAAGCCCTTCACATAGGGAGTTTCATGAATGGGGGAACATATTGCATTGTTTGTTTCTAATAACCCTTAACTCAAATTTACCCTTTTCTTCAATTATAAATGTCGACAAGAAACCGCAGTAGTGTCAGGTCTTACCTGGGACTTTGTCACCAAGTATACCTGTCACAGATCTCGTTATTTGTACCATGACGAAGCACATTTATTACCATGTCACAAATTTGTCTTTTAAAGTGTTGATATCTTTTTCAATATAGCTGCTTTCATTTGTAATCTTGTGGATTTTATGTATTAAAAAGCATTATTCTTAGGAGAGATTTCCTAAACACACTAAAATGGTGAAGACCGTATGATTTTAAATCAATGATCAAATGGGAGCCTCTAGTAGTGGCGGCAGATTAGATAGATAACCTGAGTCATCAATGCTCCGGTGGGAGCAGATGAGCTGCTGAGTATGAGTTTTAAAAATCTTTTTAAAATGCATCCCCTTAGATGATACAAAAGCAAGGAATCTGCAGAATCCCAGAATGAAGCAAAAATTGCCTGGAGGATTCTGCAGAATTCTGTAGAGCCTGTGCTTCTCTGAAGGCTGCCCGGCACTCAGAAAAGGAGACAAACCGGGTCAGATGCCCCCTATCAGACTGAGCCCCCAAAAGGCTCCACCTTGATGAGGGTAAGTGACAAATTAACCCATCACAGTGAAAAGGGCAGTTAGGATGCTTTGGGTGGGAGTGGATGGGTGGGTTGGGGGCACCAGGAGAACAGGGACCACGAGGGGTCCCTGTTTGGTAGACGCCCACCCCCCAGCCCTGGCCCCTGAACCTTAGGCCACTAGCAACAAGAGATCCAAGTGCTGGCTGGAAGAATCCAACTCAGGCTTAACGTTGTGTGCATTAACGAAGACCCAACACAGCCAAAAATAAATAAATTAAAAAAACCCAAAAAACAGCTCCAAAGAAAATGAGTACATCATGGTTAGAAATTACATGACATCAAGCAGGTGAGACACCATGAGTGAGAAGCAAAGGGTGGCAGCTAGAAATAGAGCCGCGAAGACTTCAGATGGTGGAAATGAAGTTTAACACCTTTAAGGAAATGAAAGGGAAACTTTAGAATCTGAACAGGTAACAAGACATAACTAAGCACATTTGAAAAAGGGAAAATAGTGAAATGTATACACCTGCATAAAGTTCAAGAAATAATAGGATGGGGAAGAGGTAACACTCAGAAATACAATTTTCCAAATTTGTTGAAAGACACCAACCCTCAGATTACAAAGCCCAGCAAGCCCCAAGCAGTATAAATATATAGACACAGATGTAAGTACCAAAGGTGGGTCTGTTATAAAAGACAGCTGGACAGGACAGTGTCCCCTCCCCCAAGAAAGACAGGTTATAGCGAAAGCCTTCACATCAACAGTGGAAACCACAAGGCTATATGACAGCATCTTCAAAGTGCTAACTCAACCAAGAATTCTGTACCGAGTAAAACAAGGCAAAGTGAAACTTGGGAGTTTACCATCAAGGGACCCTCACTAAACGGATTCTGAAGGATGGAATTAAGGCCAAAGGAAAATGAGCTCAGAGTGTGGTCTGAGTCTGAAGGAGAAATAGTGAACCAAGTGGATGTGTGACATCTAATCAAACCAGCAACTATAAATGAAACAACGGTAACTTATGGGGAAATAAAGCAGACTAGATTTTAAATGCCAAGTTATTGGAGGTTATAAATTGGGAGGGGAGGTTGCAGAATCAAGTATTTTGGGGTCCTTGTACCGTCCAGGAGAAGACTATGGCTACTGATGACTGGTAACTTGTTAAATATGGATTAAATGGGCAAACACTAATAGAACAGACCCAGTGTAACCTTCAAAGGAGGTGAAAGGAAAAGAATAAGTGAAGGAAAACGGTCCACATGAAGGCAAGAGAAGAGGAAAAGGGGGAGAGGAACACGTAAAACGGGACAAGTCAAAATTCAAAATGCGATGTTAGAGATAAAACCAAATCACAAGGGACTTCCCTAGAGGTCCAGTGGTTGAGACTTTGCCTTCCAATGCAGGGGGTGCAGGTTGAATCCCTGGCCAGCAAACTAAGATTCCCGCATGCCGCATGGCCAAAAAACCAGAACATAAAAACATAAGCAATATTGTAGAAAATTCAAAAAAACACTTTAAAAATGGTCCACAACAACAACAAAATCTTAAAAAAAAAAAGAAACCAAATCATAAATCACAATACGTGTAAGTGGACTAAATTCTCCTGTTCAGACCTTAAGAATTATACCCTATTTGCAAAACAAAACAAATGTCAGCTATGTACTCTTTGCAAAGAACACACCTAAAGCACGCAGAAAGATAAAAGGCCCAACTACGGAAAAGACAGACCAGGCAATTAGTAACCAACAGGAGGCAAAATATAGTCATATTAACAGCAAAGGAGAATCAGGCAAAAGCATCATTAGAAATAAGGAAATTTGCTGCCTAACAGTAAGTGATTCCATTCACTGGGAAAATGTATCGATTCTAGGCGTGTGTCCCATGTGAATTTGTGTATAGCCTCGTGTGAAGCCAGACTGACAGCATTAAAGGAAAAACTTGTCAAATCCATTGTCACAGTGGATTTTAACACACTTATCAGTAATCGGTAGATCAAATGAACCAAGAAAATTAGTAAGAAAATAGAATATGTGAACAGTGTCACAATCGGGCTTGAGCTAATGCATCTGACTGCGTCTGATGTCTGGAAAAGACACATCTCTTTCAGGCACACATGGACACGTACTGGTTTGGCACACGCTTAGATGTAAAGCTGGCCTCAGTATACTTCAATGAATTATGATCGGACTACACTGTTTAAAAACCGCAATGCAATTAAGTTAGAAAACAAAGCCAATAAGATAATTAGAAAAATTCATTCACTTGGAAATTTAATAACACTTGTAATCGACTCATAGGTCAAAGGAGAAATTATCATTGAAATTAGACAAATTCATCATCTAACTTTTCACATCAAACTCATGGGATACAATTCTTGAAAGGAAACTTAGAATAGTAAGAATTTGCCTTTGAAAAAAATAAGGCTCAAAACTGAGCTAAGATCTAACATAAGTCAAAGACCCACAGATGCAGAAGGAAGGAAATTAAGAGAACAGAAATTTATGAAATACAGAAGCACATCAACAAGGCAAAAACTACATGTTTGAAAAGACAAGATTCATTTTTTTTAAAGGCACAAATGAAATGGAGTGAAAAAAATAACTACAGATGTTACAGAGAAAAAAAGATAAGATACTAAGATCAACTCTCAACACACTTCAAGTTTTCATATAATCGATGACCATTGAGAAAGACAGAATTTAGCGAAACAGATTCAAGGAGAGAAACGAAGCCAGAATAATCATTTACCAGTAGAAGAAATGCATTCAATGGTCAAAAATTTTACCACGAAGAAAACACCACATGCAAATGGCTTTATCAGAATGCTCCCAAACATTCAGGAAACAGATAATTCCACTCTTACATGAAGAAATAGTAAACAATTCATTTGAAGAAGACATTATAAACTGGACACCCAAACTGCCCAAAACGGAATGGGAAAGAAAACTACAGCCCAATCTTCCTCAGGAAAACAGATGCAAAAATTCTGAACAAATATTATCCAACCAGATCTAACAATGAAAAACAAAATCATGATCAAGTTAGTTTTTATTCCAGGAATGAGACTGATTAATATTAAAATGTATTACTAGAACTGTTGTTAATTACCAGATTTAAAAGGATATGTTATCTCAAAGATAAAGAAACTAGAATTCAGTATCCATATATGACATTTAAAATTTTTCTTAGCATATTTTTAAAAGAATAGTAATTTCCTTAACTTGACAAAAGACACTGACCAAGAACATCTAGCAAACATACTTTATGGAGAAGCAGGGCAACATTTAAGATGAAGACGTCCTTCCCAGCACGCCCGCCCCGCCTCCCCCTCAACATTGCACTGGGCTTTGCGCCAGCCCCAGAGTAGTTAAGGAAAAGAAACAAAAGGGTGTTTTTTTTTTTTTTGCGGTACGCCGGCCTCTCACTGCTGAGGCCTCTCCCGTTGCGGAGCACAGGCTCCGGACGCGCAGGCGCAGCGTCCACGGCTCACGGGCCCAACCGCTCCGCGGCACGTGGGATATTCCCGGACCGGGGCACGAACCCGCGTCCCCTGCATCGTCAGGCGGACTCTCAAGCACTGCGCCACCAGGGAAGCCCAAAACAAAAGTTTTAATGTAACTCTGGTACTCAAGCTCATACTGCTCGCCACAGGACAGGCCAATAATCGAGAGACGAGTTGTTGGGCAAAGAATAACGACTTCCTTCAGAGAGCCCCCAAACCCAGAAAACGACAGGCTCGTGCCCCAAAGAACCCTCTTGCTGAGTCAGCATTCAGGCTCCTTTTATACTAAAAGGGGCGGGACTAAAGCCAAGCACTTCCTGGTTCCCGTCGGCCTCCGGAGGGGAGGTGTTAATTTCTCCCTCCTGCAGTCATTCACAGGTGGGCCTGCTCAGGAGGTTTCCTGGGAGCTCAACACAGGTATTTTAGCTGAATGCTCATTACCTGGGAGGCAGGGGTCCCAGAGATGGGCCGTTATGGAGAATTTAAGCTTATAGGCAGCCTCGCCTTAGTGATTAACTGGTAACAGGATACAGAGGTTCTTCCCGATTACCGTTACCCACTGTCAACGTCCAGTCCACAGTCTTGTGGGAAGAGGCACAAAGGCTGCCCGGGCTATTTCCTACTGAACGGGGGCGATGGCTATTCTTTAGACTCTTTAGTTGGTAGTAAACATTCCCCATTTTTGGAGACAGAAGTTCAAGATAAAACACAAACAGCACATACAAGTGCAAGCCTTCAGAGAAGCAAACGAACCAGATCACAAATCGGGTCAAAGTCCAACAACTCTTTCCTCTCTCCAACAGGGTACACCCACTCCAATACGAAACAAACTGGCTTATTCCAGAGAAAAAGCCCCAAACGGAGAGGAATAAAGTTCCCGGCTGTACACACCGGAGCCACTTACCCTACCGTACGGAGACCGTTGGCTCCCAGATGATTCCTTCCTTCCACTGCCAAGCGCTGGGGCGGCCGGTGCTGCTTCAGAGAACTTTGAAGGCAGATCCCCAGGACAAGGGGTCCCGGCAGCTGCTAGGGTCTTACCCCAGAATTCCCCAACCAGGGCTGGCAGGCCACGAGCAGCAAGGCTCCTGGGTGGCCTCATCAGAATTTGTTCCCAAGTCCAAGCTTGTACTGCTCGCCACACGACAGGCTGATAAATTGAGAGCCGAGCTGCTGGGGCAAAGAAGAGTGACTTTACCTGGGAAGACAGCAGAGCAAGACGGGGGGCCGAACGCCCAAAGGACCGCCTTGCTGAGTCAGCATTCAGGCTCCTTTTATACTAAAAGGGGCGGGACTAAAGCCAAGCACTTCCTGGTTCCCGTCGGCCTCCGGAGGGGAGGTGTTAATTTCTCCCTCAAGCAGTTATTCACAGGTGGGCCTGCTCAGGAGGTTTCCTGGGCGCTAAACACAGGTATTTTCGCTGAATGCTCATTTACCTTAATCTCTGGGAGGCAGGGGTCCGAGATGGGCCATTGTGTGCAATTTTAGCTTATAGGCAGCGTCCCTTTAGTGATTAACTTGTAAGAGAATGCAAAATGTTCTTCCCTATTACAGCTCTATGTTATATTAAAATGTAAAGTAGTACAACTGATGTGGAAAACATGTGTGGTGATTTCTCAAATTAAACAGTTACCATATGATCTAATAATTCCACTTCTGGGTATATCCCCAAAAGAATTGAACGTGGGGACATGAAGAGATGTTTACAGACCCACTGAACTATACATCTGAAAATGCTTAAAATGATGGATTTTATGTTGTGTATATTTTACCACAAAGTTTTAAAAGTTGTAAGGATTCCAAAGGATTGTCCACAAACACTGCTCTCCCGATGCTGGTAGGTACTTCTCACCAAACCCAGGGGTTTATCACCTGCAGCTTGTGAATGAGGTTGTGTTTCAGAGACTATATGCAAAATCATGTATCATTTTTCTGAGAAAGCTTCCATCAGGCCGTCAGAGGGTCTGTGACCCACACGAGTTCAAGAGCCATGCTGCGGGCCCCTCCCCTCTGCAGGTGTCACCTCTCCACTTTCGCCCCCTCCCTCTACCCACCCCCAGGGCACTTTTCTCTTTCATTCACTCAGATTGTTTAAACATGATGCAATGTATATTCTTAAATCTTTCTTGAGCTCATTAGACGAGGTTTAATTTTTTTAAGACAAGTGAGGCTCTGAAATCAACCAAACTTCAGTGTTTTTTCTATTACCCTTTTTTTCCTGCCTGACAATATTAAACAGGTCCACCTCTGGCTCGGGATGTGGCACAGCAAATTTGCAAACCCATGTGGATCCTCAATCCTCCAAACCGTGTTCTGTGACCTTAACTAACTTCCAGCTAAATTTTCTTGCTGTTTTTTTTATTTTTAATTTGGCATTTAGTGTGGACTGAATTCTAATACATTGAAGACACCTGCTCCGTCCCATGGCCTGGGGTGGTGGGAATTCTTAGCAGAGGGGAGGTGCCTCTGAGAAGTTGCTTCAACCTCAGACACATGCAGGGAAGGAAAACTCTCGCCAGCTCAAGTTTCATCCAAATGAACTCTGAGACCTTTTAACAAAATGCTTTTATTTCTATTTTTTAATGAGATGCATTGTTAGGTACTTGCATGAAATCTCGAAAGGCATTTACGTTCTTTGCTTTAACTCTTCCTTTGTGGCCACAGAAAGCAGGTAGGAAAGATGAGCTGAGACCAGGCGCAGCAGACACAGGCCGGGCATTGTGCGGAGCCCGCGGCCCCGAGCCCGCCTGAGTGACGGTCAGTAGTCGTCGTAGTTGACGCTGGCTCCGTGCCTGAAGCCATGGGGGCTCCGGGGACCGATCGCAGCGTCCTCATCGTAGTGGCGCTGGTGGTAATCGTAGTAGTCGTGCCCATTCCGACCTCTGTTTAGCCAATAGGTGATGTCATCCTCAAATTTCTGGAGGAAAAGAGGATGAGAGGGGATGAACTCAAGGACACCGTTTCTCAGAGCACATCTTACAGACGCTGTTTCTCTGGGATTTTTCTTCAACCATGAACAACCCCTCCTAAGAATAACTCCTGCCACAAAGACCTACTGTACTTGTGGGAGGAATTATATTCCATATCTTGTAATAACTTATAATGGAAAAGAATCTGAAAAAGAATATATGTATAACTGAATCACTTTGCTGTACACCTGAAACTAACACAACATTGTAAATCAACTCTACTTCAATAGAAAACAATAAATAATCATTTAAAAAAAAATAACTTCTGGCTACAGCATCCCTGGGCCAGAGGTCAATACCAACCAGATGGAGAACACTGCTGAAAACTTTTTCCCCCAAAGGAGTACAACCCCTACCCTTGAACACGTCTGTCTGTGAGTTCTAAATATACCCCAGACTTCAACATTTTTCTCTTTTTCAGTAAAGAAAATGGACATCTGCCCAACACAGTAACAGCCGGGCCTGTCCCCAGGCGCCGGGTATCTGATGTGGCAGACGCCGACCCCCTCCCCGTCCCACCTGGGCTGCTGCGCAGGCTGCGGGCTTCGTAAACGTGGTGCATGAAACCACATTGCTGCCTTGGGGCAGGGAATTTGGACACGTCTGGTGGTGACACTCTCACCCCTGTTGTGTTGCTCAGACAGGCCTGGATGCAGTGATTCAGGCCACAAACGCTTACCACGTGGCCAGGATTCAACCCTCATCCCCGTCTACTCGCTGGGCCTGGGGCTGCAGCCTCCTCTGACCCTCCCCCAGGCCCTGCCTTGAAAAGGAAACAGCTGGTTTGTCTCACAATACTGCAGATTTTCCCATAGTGAAGCAGTCTCATTCCTTGGTTTTTCTCATTTTATAATCTTGTTTGAGGTTTTGGCTTAACATATTTTTTTTCCAAAAAATTTTTAAAATATTTTATGAATACAGAAATAATGCAGGGCTTCCCTGGTGGCGCAGCGGTTGGGAGTCCGCCTGCCGATGCAGGGGACACGGGTTCGTGCCCCGGTCCGGGAGGATCCCACATGCCGCGGAGCGGCTGGGCCCGTGAGCCGTGGCCGCTGAGCCTGCGCGTCCGGAGCCTGTGCTCCGCAACGGGAGAGGCCGCAACAGTGAGAGGCCCGCTTACCGCAAAAAAAAAAAAAAAAAGATGTTTCTGAAGAGTTTAATTTTGTTCGCCTCTTGCAGTATTTTGTATACACCCTCCATTCACAATGTGAGCCATGAGCCCGTTTGGAAAAACCCTTCCAGCTGCCCCCGTGGGAGATGCCACCCTCCATCCACTCCCTGGCTGGGGCGGTGAGCTGTGGTCTCCACATCAGGACTCACTCAGCACAGCCCCGTCCATCACCCTGCAGACTTGCTCTGGGGCAGCAGAATCTCACACCTTAACTCCGCCGCTGGCTGACCTGTACCTGGTCCCCGGCTGGGAGTCGGTGATGAAAAGCAGTCTTTTTCCTTAATCTGGTGAATATGTCCACCCGTGCTACCTGGACACATGAACTGAACCGTACTTCCTGCAAATGCATTGACAAATTTTCCCAAAAACATCTGCAAAGGCCCGTCTGTCTTTAAAAGTCACTTTGCATCTCTTTCCATTATCCTCATAGGTCTTTGCATCGATCTTGCTGTTTCTGACGTGTTTCTCAGGCAAAGTTGAAAATGTTTCAGGAGGTGCTGAGTTATTATTAAGGACACCCAGGCAAAACTGACCAGATACATTAAAAGAGTCCCTAAGAAAACCAGATTCTCGATGAATTTAAGTCCCAGCTGCTTTGGGCGGGGACGTCTCTGGAACTCTGCTTCCAAAACCTGATGGGAGAGATTCCCATTTGGGCATACTGGGATGGAGAATTCCAGCTAATGCCCTTAACGCCTGACGATCATGTGGTCCAATACCTGGCAGCTCTTGACACAGAATGGGGGCTCTGACTTCAGGGCAGATAACAGAACTTAATTCCCTGTGCCCGTTTCCCCAAAGCAGGCCTCCCCACCCCCATCCTGCCCGGCGGGAAGCCAGGCTCCAGCCAGAACACCCACCGCTTCGTCGAAGCCCAAGTACAGGAAGTGCTGGTACCACTGCTGCACCTCGGGCCGCGTGCGGTCCCACAGCTGCCGCTTGAGCCGCCCCGGGCTGCTCAGGAACTCCTTGGCTCTGCTCTCCTGGACGGCCACCGGGGTCGTAGCGGGGGCAGGGGCTGAAACGAGGGGTTCCCCACCCGCAAGTACAGAGAATGAGCTCTTTCCTCCTTGGGGTGAATTGCTCTTCTCCATCGCCCTCCCCATCCCCACCTGGCAGGAGGTGGCCTTAACTGGCATATCCTCCCTGCAGGGCGCGGGTACTGTGCGGGCTCCCGCCGTCTGTCCCGGCCTCCGGGGTAGCGAGCCCTCCTGTCCAGGCACAGCCACGTAACAGGCCCAGGGCAGGAACCGAACTCAGCTCCGCCTCTGCAGCCCCTTACCAAGCCCATACCCCGGGCCCCAGGCCCTGGTGCTCCCCCTGGGCTCTGCCGCGGGGAAACCGTCCAGTGTCCAGTGCCGCTGGCTGCGTGTGCCTTGTCTGCACAAACACGAGCATGCTGGGATTGCTTAGGGGGCCAGGGGAGAAGGAGCTGGAGCAAGGGTCTGAGCAGGCCGGCCAGCGAGCCCAGGGGAGCAGCGAGTCCTCAAGTCAGGCTGCAGGGTGACCATGAACGCTTCGACTGCCTCTTGATGGGGGTGACCCTCGCTTTCCCACGGCTTCCCCGTACGCCTTTCCATCGCGGGCTCAGCTTCAGAAAAGGCCCCGCTTCGGCAGACGTGCTAGGGGAAGTGCTGTGTCGCTGGGCCGGCCCTGCTGCCCAGCTCTGAGCCTCTGTGCCCTCATCTGCAACATGGGACTGATGGGCCCGCTTCCCGTCATGGAGGCTGCGCAGGAAAAGGCAGTCAAATGCCCTGTGTCCCTTGGTCACGTGGATAAAGATCAGGCAGCACGTTTGTGTTTTCACCTCCTGTTCACCTGTGCGTCTCCCTCAGGGCCTGTTACATTGTTCTGTACACAGTAGGTGCTCAATGTGTGTTTCTTGGCTTGAGCTGAACAAAAGCTGAGGATGTACACGGAGGAGTGATGATCATCTCGGCCGTTTGCTCTCCAGTCCCCCTTAGACAGGTGGCCCAGCCAGGGCCCCCATCACCCCTGGTGTCCCCGGGAGATGGCTGTCCAGCACAGGGAGGGGAGGGGCCATCTGAGGGGCCTGGGAGGTAGAGGGTGGACCGGGGCCTTGGGAGCAGCTGGAAGAGCCAGGGAAGATGCTGGCAGCTCCCCCAGGAGCCCCTCCCCCGAGAGGGGCCGTGTGTGTTCAACAGGTGTGTGTGTGTGTGGGGGGTGTCCCCGTGGGGCCACCTGGGGAGCAGGTGCATAAGCGCTGGCGCCCCCCATTGGGGAGTGTTGTGTGTGTGGGGGGTGTCCCCGTGGGGCCACCTGGGGAGCAGGTGCATAAGCGCTGGCGCCCCCCCCATTGGGGAGCAGACTTCAGCCTCCTGGAGCCCCCGTTAATCCAGGGGAAAGAATAAGTAGTTAAAAATTCACCTCAGAAATGTAGTCTTGGGAGGAGATATGGGGATGTATGTATATGCAGAGCTGATTCACTTTGTTATACAGCAAAAACTAACACATCATTGTAAAGAAATTATATTCCAATAAAGATGTGAAAAAAAAATGTAGTCTTCATTCTAAGAGATAGATAACTTGCTGATTTCCAGGTGAAGATGAAAGTTCTGCGGGAGAATGGCTTTCACAAGCCCACACAATGATCGAACTGATTACAGCGGGCCCGAACTCACCTGCGTGGCTCCCAGACAGTTCTGTTTCTACGACATTTTGCTGCGTTACCGTATCTATCGGAGGCCGGTTCTTCACAACAGGTGTCAGTAACAAAACGGTCTTTCTGTCTAACCCTCCCCCAAGAGCTAGTTGGATGCGGAGGACGCCCACAATACCGCTCTGTGCTGCCCCAGAGGCTGTGTGTGCTCTTAATTCAGGTATGTGCTCTAAGGGGTGTCACGATTCTAAAATAAACAGCCTTCAATTACACTACAGCTCTGTTCCTCTTATTTCTGAGTCCACACTGACAGCTGTCAGAAAAGCATTAACTGGCAATAATATTTACCTGATGAAATACCTCACCCCATCCCCACAGGACGAGCCCTTCAGATCTGTTAACCTTCTATGGAGTAAACACTTGATTTTCCAAACACAAGCCTCAGGCGAGCACATCAACATCGCTGTTTCATTGCAGCCTGGTTAAGAATGCATCCCTTATCTGTGTGGGCTATATTTACCTTCCCCTTTCTGAAGCATCAGCTTGAGTTTGTTTCCACTTATGCCACCTAAAGGAATGAAAATGGAAATCATTTCAGGGTTGCACCGCGCCCTTAAATTTCTCACATGCAAAAATCCACGTTGGAAAAAAATCACTTCATACCCCTATGTTACATTATTTAATGCTTGTTGCATTTCCTGTTGTGTAGAAAAGGCAGTTCAGGCTGCCTGTGGCTCAAACTAGTGACAAGGGCCATGGCCGAGCAGGGCACTTTGAGCTACTTGAGACCATCGGAGCTGTTCTCTAGGAAAAGTGACGTTGTCCTTTGAGCCCTTCTGTCATAATATTCGGGCAGCCACCTGTCATATGCACCTGCCTGCAGACTTAACTTTTCATGGTACAGTCGATCAACTAGTGCCCCCCCAAATTCATACCCACCCAGAACTTCCAAATGTGAACTTATCTGGAAACAGCATCTAATGAGTTAAGGACCTCGAGGTGATATTATGCCGGGTTTAGGGTGGGCTCTAAATCCAGTGACCGGTGGTGTCCTTATAAGAGGAGGTGAGGCCACAGGGAAGGCAGCCGTGGGAAGACGGAGGCAGAGGTGGAGGTTCTCCACCACAAGTCAAGGCATGGGGCTTAGTGCTCTAAAAGCTCAGCCCCGTTTTGTAACTTGCCCTGATTGTCTTAAAATCAGGCATTATTTGTTCCATTTATTGTTGTTTTTATTCAGATCTAAAAGCGTTTCTACACTCTACAAAACGATGTTCATTTGGTGTCCTAAGAACTTTTACATTCCAGCTCAATGATGATAATATTTTAACTGATTCCTATCGCTGCATTCTCGGTATAAACGAAATAAAATACAAGCTCTGAAAAGGACTAGCTTATAGCCGATGCCCACTTGCTGTATTCAGATGTGCTTCTTAAAATGGGAGGAACAAAGAGGGAGGTGATAAAGCACGCGATGAGGAGTGATGGACTGGCCCCGCAGTGGTCCTAGATTAGAACAGACT
>NW_020173116.1:14771294-14777812 GCF_003031525.2 Neophocaena asiaeorientalis asiaeorientalis | reverse complement strand
CCTGCCTCCCCACCCCACCGTGCGGCTGCTTTGCGGTGGAAGATGCACCAGCCTCAGGGTGTTGGGCAAGTCACCTCCCGCCCTCCAGCCTCAGCAACTTCGCCGTAGGCCCGGGGTCATGACCCCTGCCTCTCAGAGCCCCGAGCCTCAGCGGCGCCCCTTGCAGGCATGAGCCGGGAAGGACGGTAGGAGGGGAGGTGCACTGTCAGGGCAAAAACCTCTGATTTCAGGTCGCCCTTCTGCGGTGGGGATGTGGGCTCCCCAGGGTTCAAAAGTCCACACCCCGAACCCGCCACATTTACGGCGTGTGTGTGAATGCGCGCATTCTGTAGGGAACAGGGATTTTCAACCCATTCACGGAGGGCTCCAAGAAGCCGAGAAAGTTAAGCCTTTCTCGCTTGAGAACTTTTCCCCAGCTGGGAGGTGAGGCCCGCTCGCAGACCTGGAACTTGACCGAGCCAAAGCGCCGGGAAGGGAACGCCTGGTAGGCACTCTGGGGATGGCCCTTCGGCTCCGCTCAGCCCCGGGCGCACCACCCGCCTACAGCGCCCACCGCGCCTGGCGCTTCGCGTTCAGCCCGAGGCTTCTCCGCCTCCTTTTCCAAGCTTGCCGCGCACATCCGAGCCCCTGCCCTTGACCCAAGCACGCCACTTCCCACCGCGCAAGGGCAGAACCCAGGACCCCCTGTCAAACCTTGGCCCTTGCCCGGGCTCAGGATGGGCGCCTAGCCCCCACGCCCTCACCGAGCCTCTCCCCGGCGCCCTGGCATCGCCCCCTTACCTGGGCCCACGCACAGCATCAGGAGCAGAGCCAGCGCTGGCGTGACCAGGGCGGCGGGCCGCGCGGAGGAGGCGGCCATGGCTGCAGAGTGCGCCGGAGGGAGATGCCAGAGTGCGCCGGAGGGAGATGCGGGCGCCTCGGCTGCCGCTGCGCGGGGAGGGTCAGTCAGGAGCGGAGGCACCAGGCGTGGGGGACTGCGCACGGGAGGACCGCGCATAGGGGTACTGGGCGGGCGGTCCCTGCGTCCCTGCCGGGGCGGGACCCGCCGGGCGGGCGCTGTGCCTTGAGGTCCCGGGCCAAGCGTCCGTGCCAAGCCACCGCGCCCCTCTCTCCGGCCGCGGCTCCTCCAAGCCCACGGGGGGTCCGGGTGCGGGGGCCGCCAAGGACCGCAGGCGAGGGGCAAGCGAGGTCCAGCCGCTCCGGGAGGGGCCGCGCCACCCAGAGAGGGGAGGCCTCCGCCCGGGAAGGGCTGAGGATGCTGTGCCGGATCCCCGCTCAGGCCGCCGGGTCTCGCGCCTACCTGCCCCCCTCCGGTTCGCAGTCCCACTCCCCTCCGCGCCGTGCGCTCCGGCCTCCCCAGCCCGCTCCCTCGCGCGCAGGCCTTTGGAATGTCCTGGATTACAGATGCCTTTGGCAGTTACGTGCTTCGTGCTGTTTTGAACGTCTCCACACTCTGGGTTCAGAGCTGCGTTCCAGGAAAATATCTCACTCCAGACGACCCCGATAGACGAGGCTTTTATTTTGATTTTTTTGCGGTACGCGGGCCTCTCACTGCTGCGGCCTCTCCCGTTGCGGAGCACAGGCTCCGGACGCGCAGGCTCAGCAGCCATGGCTCACGGGCCCAGCCGCTCCGCGGCATGTGGGATCTTCCCGGACCGGGGCACGAACCCGTGTCCCCTGCATCGGCAGGCGGACTTGCAACCACTGCGCCACCAGGGAAGCCCAGAGGAGGCTTTTAATAACCAGGAGCCGGTGAGCCCATTTGGTATTCTCAGGACGTATTTCCCCCTCTTGCGCCCCGGATCCACGCACACTGAAGCGGTCGCCGTGAGGCCCCGCGAGAACCGAGCGTGCCTTCCCGGGCCCCGGGCCTGTTCGCACACGAGGACTCCTCGCAGGCAGGGCGACTGCTGAGAACTAACCTCTCTAGGCCTGTCTGCACGGCGGCCGCGTCCCTTTTTAAACTTTTGCACCCTGACCCAGCTCTCCGCGTGATGCGGCTGGCGCTCTGCAGAAAGAAGCGCGTTTACGCTGAGCCAGCAAAGACCAAAGGGCCAAAGGGAAGGCGAGAAGGGGCTCTGAGAGAACCCCAAGCCTTGGGCTCACAGGCTTCAAGAGGCGCCAGAGAGAATCCGGAAGGTAACCTCATACTTGCAATGCTGGCAGGGAAGTGCTCATAAACCCCGGGGAGCTGAGATAGGATGAGAAAAAGCAAAGCAGTACCTGTCCCTCTGCCCAAGGACAAGAACGTTTATCGCGAGGAGGAAGACTCAAGCAAAGGACTGGCTTCGAACAGGCGTGGAAGATATTAACCATAATCTCTCCCTTATCTTGCGGGGGTCTCCCGGCGCAATCCAATCTCCGACAGCATTTGCTTCTCCTGTAAGACTGAAATTCTCCTCTTAACCAGGGTCTGATCTGAACCCAGTCGTGTTGCCCGTAAGGACAGCAGCCATCTCCTTGAGTTTTCTTTTTCCCTCTGGTGGAAACAGGCCTTCATTTCACACCCTCCCAGTGACAGTTAAAAGGCACGTGGCGATTTTATTTTTTGTTAATTCCAAGATTCCAAGAGGGGAAAAAAAGTCTGCTTTTAATCAGCTCATGCAGTTGTAGGATTTGAAGGTAAAGTAAATATTGAATCCTAATTTTTTATTAGCCTATATTAAAAAAACCCTCAATTGCTGTTTTAATGTAGAATTGGTTAGAAAAATCAAGGATCCCACAGAAAATTATTTTACAAGAATTGTCAGTAAGGTGAGAAGAACACATCCTGAGAACTAGGCCCTGCTTCCTCTGCACAGGGAGGGGTGGAGGTGACGTCATTCAGCAGCACCCCCGGAACTGCTCGAATGACGTCCTTGGGGCCGGGCAGAAGCAGCCTGGGCCCCAGCAGGGCAGTGGTGACGTTGCCAGAAGTGGAGACCGACGCTGACTCTTCTTCCTGAGCTAAGCTTACACCTCCAACCAGGAAGACAAAACTGGTGACCATTTGAGGTAAAGGACCTATCTGGTAATCACATAAGGCTTTGATGCCGCTTGTCTGTTTACACTCTTTACAAAACGAGAATGGTTTGCAGGAGATTTCACAGTTCCCGGGGAAGGGGAACATTACACACCCTAAATAATGGCTGAATTCTCCATCTCTGCCATAAATAGAGACAGTCCCCTTCGTGTCAACTTTTTATTGAAATGTCACATAACATAGAAAAGTGCGGAGATCAAATATACAACATAATGATGGAGAGACCATGTTACCAGCCCTCCGGGAGCCCCTGTGTCCCTCCCAGTCGCCCCCCACCCCACATATAAGTTTAGTTTGAGGCAATCCTCTTTTAAAAACACTTCATTGGTATTTCATTTTCATTTCTTTAAAACGAAAAAAACTCAAAATACGAAGACTTTTGATTACCGGTAGGAAGATACTAATGATAAAAAGAAGGATTGAAGGGGTCAGATTCATGACTACCAATTGAGTCCAGTTTAATTCAGTGTCAATATCTGTTTCTCAAATGCTCAGTGGACATCCCTGCAGACAATCTTCCAGAGTGAAATGTCTTTGGCTCCCGTGTTCGTGTGCCTTACACATGGTCAGTAATATTTATTGCCGCGGAAAAGGCACACAGAGCATCGCGTCCGCCTGTCCCAGTCTTTTGTCCGCTTCCATCCATGCCAGGTCTCTGGTTGCTTGGGTCCTACTCACTGGGGTTTCTCTCTGTCTCTCTCTCTCCTGCACAAACATGGGCGGGCTCACTTGTAGGGAGGGCGTGGGAGGGAAGGTGACTGTGATGGGGCCCAGGGCCATTACTGCCGCTTCAGTGAGAGGTTCGAGGTTTATTTACAGGAAATGTTTATTCATTCATAAATGTTTATTCAACATAAACCCCATGTTTATTCACAGGAAAACAGGGGTCAGTAGCAGGAACAGCCCCCTGCCTTCCTGGGGGCTGCCAAGCTCAGGTGCGTGGCTGGAGATGCCGTGCCGGTTCCCACGTCCAGCTTCCTTTCCATTTGTTTACTTGTTCACCTGTATTTACTTATAAAAGAAGGCACCGTGAAAAGTCCTTTTCTTCCTATTTACTTAAATTCGCCATCCCCTTTCTCCCTCTACTAATGCTGGTCTAGTCCTTATTCCTTATTCCACCGTTTCTCACACTCGGTCTCAAAATCCCAAGGCGCTTGTTCAGGCAGGTTCCTGGGCCACACTCCCTGGAACTGTGACCCACGTGATCTTGAGGGAAGCTCGGGGCTCTACGTCCCGCTGCCCTCGGCTTCCACTCTGCCGAGGTTGTCCACTGACACGCCTACATGTGGCCTGTCTGGCAGGAGGGGCCCGGGGTAGGTCCTGCAGGGAGGCTCAGGGCTCCCAGAGAGAGTATCCCAAGATCAGCTGTTCCAAAAGACAAGAAGACGAAGCTGCCGGCACCTTAAGGTCTTGGCCTGGAAGCTGACCTGAGTGAATGCCACCATATTCGCTTGATGGAAGCAGTCACAGAGCCCACCATCCAGGGGGCCTTCAGGGCGACGCCAAAGGCCCCATTTCTCAGTGGGGGGGACGTCAAAGGTTGTGTGGCTGTCTTTAATCCACTGCACTCAGCCACCTTTCAAGGTCAAGCTTAGATGCTGCCTACTCCAGGAAGTCTTCCTGGCTTCCCCCTTTGGGCCAGGAGCATATTTTCCTCTGAATTCCCCCAAGCCTATGTTCCCCATGAAGGTTTCCCCATTCTACCTTATTTTTCTTTGAGCTCCTCAAATTGTTTGTTCCCTTTTTTACGACCCCATAAAACTGACACCCAACAAATACTGCGTGAATAAATGTTGCCATCTAAAAGTGAATCTGTAGTTACACAGATCTTGTACAAATGAGATCATTTCATACGTCTTTAAGTTTGATATTAGAAAAGTACATGTTTTAGCTAACAAAAACTCACAGCAGCCCAAGAATAGTCATAAGGAAGGACCCCGAGTAGAGACCCTCCCCGAAGGCCAGCGTAGGAACTGCTGACATTGCAGGACTGGCAACCGCGGGGTTAATCTTCACGCTCAGTGGTGGGTTCTCTAAACTCCTCTCCTGTTTATTAAGCAAAGTCCCACGTTGGAATTTTAATACCTTCTGCCATTTCAAATAACTTACTGAAGCCAAAGACAGGGAAAGCAGGAGTTTCCGTTCCACCTAAAAAAATAACGAGAGGCACAAAGTCCTTATTATGCGTAGCTCTGCTCATGGAAGGCTCAGTGAGCAGGGCTCTGGGAGGAGCCAGGGACCCGCAGACAAACGAGGTCTTAGTGATGTGACCCTGAAGGCAGACATGGCCCTTGGTGACGGTGTCCTGCAGGCAGACGTTGTCCTTGGTGCAGGTGAGCACAGATCCCTAGCCCCGGGTGTAGAGACAGCCGAAGTCTCGAAGCAATGGTCTTCGGATCCCTAAGGGGCGTCTGGTGAAAAGAGATGATGCTACTAAAGCAGACTCGCACGTTAAATGGGGCCAGTTTCCAGTCTCTCCATACCTTAAAGTTTCCAGCATCTTAACCAAAACTATCCTGAAAGCTGAGGAGACCCCAGAGACTCGGCGTAGACTGCCGCGGTTGAAGGTAGCACAGCTGCCCGCAGTAGAACAAGCCCCTGTGAACTCTGCCTGAAGTCCTTCGCCCTGTGGGGCAGGGAGCACGCAGATTCTCAGCATAAAACCCAGAGCAGCGGCTCCACCACCCGGACGCAAAGGATGGTGTAATAGTTGGGGCTGTGCTGCTCCAGGCGTGAGGGGTCCCAGCCTCGGGCACCAAGGCCAAGGCCAGAGGGCTGCTATCAGAGCCAGGTCCTGGCTCCACGCTGGGTGGCCAGGAACCGGATGAGGCCTGTCGTCGCCTGGCACAGATGGGGCCACAGTACCGACAGGGCCACAGGCACCACCGTGATTCTTCCTTAATGACTGACTCAAAGTAGTCCTTTCAACTTTGACAGATACCTTGAATCCCAAAGAGGTGGGATGGGGTCTTGCCGTGGCCTCGTTCCTGCAGTCATGGGTCATCAGTGACGGAGCCCGGCTGGGGTCTCTTCGGGGCTGCCCGATTAAAGCATCAGCACCCACTTGGTCCACGGAGCTCCCCCAGATTGCTGGGGCTGTTGTGATTGCCTTTTGTTTCTGGTGGTGTTGCGTTTCATTATACATTGAGGTTGTGAATTACTGAGTGCAGAATTTTAAGACAGCGGTATGGGTGGAGTGAAAGTGTGATTCAAACTGGCTCCCTCCAGCCCCGACAAGAGCAGCCAAGATTCGCTCCTTCTGCTAGGGCAAGTGTACTTCCAAGACTCTCCACTCAAGTACAAGTATGTCTGAGGGGGTAACAACAGTGAAAGATCCTCCCTTCACGGAGATGGAGGGCTGCGACGGTACCATCACGGGCACGCATTCTGTCCACTCCAAGGATGTAGGCACCTGTTAGGTAAAAAGGGTGGCCCAGGGAAGCAAAGCCTACAACTAAATGATGCTTTCAGATTTCTGAGTCCTGCCCAGGTCCCA
>NW_020173116.1:14702528-14770995 GCF_003031525.2 Neophocaena asiaeorientalis asiaeorientalis | reverse complement strand
TCACAGATTAGGAACCTGGGGCGTCAGAGGTTGTGACTTGGCAGTCAGCAGTTTGCCGATTCAGCCCGGCGCACTTCCGTTCCTCTGGTCTGTTGGCATCCTCAGGTGGCCCAGAGACAAGAGGCCGTGCTGGGTGCCGTCCGTGGGGAGGTGTGAAGTCTGATTCTGGGCCTCAGGGTGCTGTCCGTCTCGTGGGGGAGGCAGGACATACATATCAAAGTGTCAGGAGCAACAGACTGTAGTCAGATCTTGCAGCTGTTTGAAAGCTGTCTCAGAACTGGCATTTTAAGGGCCCCAAACAGTCAAGATTACTATCATTAGAAACAAGACTGACACAGCTTTATATAAGTGATTGATGGCTTATAAACACCTTCACATACAGTTCATTATTTCAAACTCGTGGTTCAGAGGTGAGGTCATTCTCTTCTGCCAAGACCTGTCTCTTCATCTTCAGGTTCTGCTCAAGAATCTTGTCTCACCTGAGATATTTATGCAGGAAATTTCCTTTTATCTTTGAGGGGTATAATGCTTATTTAGATCATCTTGGCATGCTAGTTGCAAATCCTTTAGGTATTTCCTTTGCGACATTTAGTCTCTGCTCTATTTTTTCTCCCGCGTGTGTGCGTGCACGTGCGTGTGTGTGTTACGCGGGGAGGGAGGTAGTTTTGAGTCATTTTTCGTGTTACGTCGGTCAGACCCTCCAGCTCGGGATGTGTACCCCTAAGTCACTGTTTACAGCCTCCTCAGGACCTCATCCGTGGAGGACTGCTTGCGGGTGCAGGAAAGGGGTGGGGTGGCCCTGGGTGCCGGGGTGGCTCCAGGACTCTGGGAGAGGGTTTTGTCGCAGAGGGGGGCCCCAGTGGCCCTTTTCCCCTAGTCTTGTCTCCACTTAAAAGGTCCTGGGAGCAGGGGAGCTCTGACCCCGGCAGGGGTGACAGCGGTCACAAGGCGTGGCCGCATGACAGCACCCACCCCCATCCCAGACCACGATGGGTGAGCACAGTGACCTTCCCTCCATCTGGTAGCCCCAGGGCACCAGTTGGTGAAGTAAAGAATTTATCACCGCTCCCTATCATGCAACCTCTGAGTTACCTTTATTTTAATTTTTGTATTGAAGTACACTTGATTTACCACGTGGTGTTAGTTTCTGGTGTACAGCAAAGTGATTCAGTTATACACACATACATATATATATATTCTTTTTCATTATGGCTTATTACAGGATTTTGAGCAGAGTTCCCTATGCTCTACAGTGGGTCCTTGTTGTTTATCTATTTTATATCCAATAGTTTGTGTCTGCTGTAGCAACACGCGTGGACCTAGAGATGATCTCATCCTAAGTGAACTAACTCAGACAGAGACAAGTACCTGCTGAGTTACTTACATGTAACTTCCCCCAGCTACCCCGAAGCCTAAAAACGGAGGCTAATAACACCTACATTCCCTCCTGACTGCACAGGGCTGCAACTGAGGTAGAAGCGACAGCACATAGCTCAAGTGCGTAGTTCAAAGAGTTCTGAGGCAAGTATACAGCTGTGTAGGCAGCACACAGTCCCGTAAAGCGTGTTCCCCTCACCCCAGTGCGGTCCCTGCGCCGCCCCCAGCCTCCCCCTCCCCTGCCCTCTGGCCACCACTGACCTGCTTTCCACCACAAAACACGTGCATCTGACTTTTCTAGAATCCACGCGAATGGAAGCCTGCAGTACACACGGCATCGGGCTCCTTTCACGAAGCGTCGTGTTTTTGACTTGTCCGTGTTGTTTTGTGTATCAGGACTGTGTTCCTTTTCATTTGTGAGATTTATATATATGTGGGTTGGAATATTCCTTGCTGTTTTTGGTTTTCAACCAATGAAATGATGACCATGTCAGTGGCATATTGGATAAAAGACCGCAGAAAGCCTGGACCAACCAGAACTGGCTCTGCAGCCCAGACCAGGACGACACCTCATCTCACCACGTGCAGGGAAGCGCTGCCCTGTCTGACACTGACGCTTCTCTTTCTACCTGCCTCTACCAACAACTCCCTGCCCCGATCCAAACACGTGTGCCTCCTCCGAGGTGACCTGCTCTCCGGGTGTCGGTTGGTGACCCCAGGAGTGGACAGTGGATTCCAGTCCCTTCCCTGGGACACTTGGACATGTGTCAGGGGCAGCACGGCTCAGTGTGGTCCAGGCTCTGCTGGGGGATATGGGGAGCAACAGCTGGGCCCGTGTTCGCCACGTGCAGAGCGTGTCCACAGCCGTGGAGGGAGCACGGGGATGAGACACGGGTACCCAGAGCTCCGCCGGGTCCACCACCTGCCCAGGCCTCTGTGATGCGCCGCAATCTTCCCAACGAATCCAAGTCCTGGCTTTAGTGAGCTCAATAGGACTTTGTCACTTTAGACCCAAAGTCGCCTGATACACAGAAACTTCCAGAGACGGGCAGCTCCTGTCTCAACACGGACCCTGAAATGGTGTGAAAGTGACAGTGCCTGTCCCACAGAGAGTTCTCTGTTAGGGTTCATGCCATGGCACTTGGGCCAAAACGGCTGTGCACTTCCTCCTTACTCCCACCAGGCTGGCAGCGGACGGGGTGCGGATGCCCCGACTCGCAGGCAGTGCTGGAAGCTGCTGGGCAGGGAAGGGAGCCCATAGCATTAACAAGAAGCAACAAGCTCCATGCTCTGTGACCACCTAGAGGGATGGGATAGGGAGGGTGGGAGGGAGACGCGAGAGGGAGGGGATATGGGGATATATGCATACACAGAGCTGATTCACTTTGTTAGACAGCAGAAACTAACACACCATTGTAAAGCAATTACACTCCAATAAAGATGTTAAATAAAAAAGAAAGAAAGAAGCAGCAGCAACAAGGCTCTCACCTGAATGCTGGGGCATTCGTGTGATTTAACATTAAAGCACTTTGTGCCCATGGAAGGGGGGCGTCTTTCTAGCATCTGTCCTCCCGCCCCTCGCGTACACCCAGCCCCGGGTTGTCAAGATTGGACTTGGATGTAATCAGCATTTGCAACTCCTCTAAGGCCCCATGTATACGCAGCCCATGGTGATTATACCAAGCATTGTGGTTTCTTATAATAGTTGATCAAGTCATATTTTGCACAGCACGAAAAAGGGCCAGAAGCATTCAGATACTCCGCAAGGAAATAAAATTCCAGAGGTTAAAAGTTTCCTCACAATCCAAGCGGCTCAAAGAATATATCGGTGCAATTTTTCAAGCCCACAGTTTCGAAGATCCTTAAGGGTGGGGGACATGCCTGCCTCTGGTGTTGGAGGGAGACTTAAAATAAATACCTTTGGTGGAATTTAAAAGCATCTCTGTTTAAAAGAATCTGCTTCAACGCCATGGAAGTCTAATACATAATTAACTGAATATTTAGTTGGCCCAAGATTAATTGTCAAACATGTTGGTGAAAAGGACTTCAATTAAGTACTACTGACTATGTATGCAAGTGAAACTATTTTTACAAAGCTTAGATGCACTTTTTTTTTCTGGGTCAGCTTCTGTTTCTTCATCAAAATTCCTGATGATGGCAAACATGTGAGAAGCTTGATAAGATTCAGTTGTTCATAATCTGACCTGTAGGTCCAATTATACTACAAACGAGACAGTGCCTTTCACTTCCTCCAAACGCATTTAACGTTCAAAGAGTTGGGAGATTATTTAAACATCAGTGAGTAAAATCATGCCAGCTATGCTTTACAGATAACCCATCTCCCTGCCTGTAGGAATAGGAGAATTTAAAGTGTGTTCATTGACAGAATCAACTCCAGATCAAACAAGAATGGCAGAATCTTTCGAATGTAAAACAGCCACTTTCCAGGACTACTCTCGGCTCTCAAATATACTGTCAGAGGGACCACGCTCGTTCACAGAAGTTGCTTGTGTTTTGGTAAACGCTGTGGGTCTGACTGTCCTCTGAATCCGCTATCAGGACGAAAGTGGCAAAAATGAAGGAGAAGATGGAGAAGAAGGTCCAGGGAACAGCGGTCCCCCCATGACCCTTCCCCTCCCGGTGTTGAAACACCCACCGAGGTCGTTTCCTGAGGCTTCTTGCCCACTGACCCTTCCTCTCCCGCATGACAGGGTAGCTGGAGGACCACAGCCTCCGTCACTGTAGGTCATCCCCCTTTAAGACCAACTGGCTGTCGAAGGTGCGATCAGATCTTGGAACAACTGGCTGGAGACTAGCTCACCTTGGCTGCCAGGGGCTGGGGAGGGTTGCCCAGAAAGGACCTTGCCCAGGCCCGGTTAGGAGCTGCACTGGGAGGGCTGAACCTACCCAGGCTGGACTGGGGAGCTGATTCTGTATCTGGAGGGTCGAGAAACAAGGGTGTCATGGGTGGAGGACAGCTTAGATGTGTGCGTCGGGTGGCCCCACATACTCTTGTTCAGGACCAGCTCAGGGAAGACAGACGCAGAGGACCTGTGATGAAGATCGGTGGAAAATAAATCCAGCCAAACTCAGACCTTGTCAACAAGGTAGTATCTGGAGCCAAGAGACAAAAAACCACAAAAACAACCAAAGCAGAGGCTCAAGGGGAGGAAAATGGGGACAGGAATATAATCAATAAATAAACACTGGGTGGCAGGATGCACGCCGTCAAAACCCCAGTTGGGGTGTGAACCAAAACACACGGCGACTTTCACTGCTGTGGGCAAAGCCCAAACGTGGTGAGGGTCAGGGGTAGGGGTGGGCTTCAGCCCGACTCTTGTTACTACGGGGACTTAGCGTAGGAACTGTAGTGCCTGCCACAGTGAAAACTCCACTACACACACACACACACACACACACACACACACACACACACACACACACACACACCAAAAACCCCACAACAACCACCTTAACAAGAACACTTTTTACGGGATGAAAACAAACACTACAGACGCATGCTGGGAAGTGGATGCTGCCTGTTAGGGATGCTCTTCCCATAAGTCTTTGAAGTTTAAAGCAATTGTCACGTGCAAAGATGTCAGTCTGCACAGTTTTTGGGTTTGGTTGTACACATCACAACTTATCCGTTGCTGTACGAAGGGATAAAGAAATAGAAAGTAAATTTTAAGAATCACTGCGGCTTTCGTGTTTTGAATCACCTGGCGAGGACACAGGAGGCCGGGCGGGAGGCCCTGAGCTGTTCCAGGTGAGAGATGATGGAGGTGGACGAAGGTGGCGTTGGAAGGGGCAGAGAGCTGTGCGCAGAATTCAGAAGACATTCTGGGTGGAGAATGGACGGGACTGGGTGATGGGTTGTGGAGGATGGGATGGCGAGAGGGGCGATAGGGTCTCTGCATTTCTGACTCAGCAACCTGGCAGATCTGTTGAATTTGAAAGACCCATGACACGCCCCGCGGGAGTGCCCAGCGGGCAACTGAACATCCACGACATGTCTGGAGCTCACGTGAGAGGCCGGGCTGCAGATGGTTCGGGAGCTGTCAGTGTATGGGCGTCTCTGATTCCACGGAAGTGGAGAGATTCACCCAGGAAAATGGGCCGAAGTGGAAAGGTGAGTGCCTAGGATGGAACATATAGGGAAACCGACATTTAAGGGCACATCCAAAGAGACACCTAGAAATAAGATGGAGGTGGACAGGGTTTGGCTGTTTTTTAAAATTTAGGTACTCCTGGAAAGGACACGTTATTAAATTCCTAACCCTTCAGTATAAAGTCGTGTATCAACTTTGTCCTGAGAGGAAAATGCATGAACACCTCAATTACTAAGACAGAGAGGTCCCCAGAGACCAAGTCTGAGTGCTGGATCGCCTGCCTACTCGTAATGGGCGAGCGGCCAAAACTTTGCTCATCTGTGAAGTGGGAACCCTCCTAACACGTGCCTGCTTACTCCCAGGGCTGTGGAGAGAAAGGGGGTTATGGGAAAACTCTACCCGTGACCTCTGATCCTCTCATTGCTGTGCGTGTGTGTGTGTGTCCTCGGGCTGCTGTAACAAATTACCGCAAACTTGGCGGCTTAATTCAACACACATTTATTCTTTTACAGTTCCGCAGGCCAGAAGTCTGCAATTCATTTCACTGGTTCAAACTCGAAGTGCGGGCAGGGCCGCGCTCCCTCCAGAGGCTCAGGGGAGGACCCGTTTCCTGGCCTTTCACAGCATCTTGAGCTGCGTTCCTTGAATTCATCGGCTCCCGGCTCAATTTTCCATCACCCAATCCAGCAACATAGCATCTATGCTCTTCTGCGTCAAACCTCCCTCTGAGTCTTAAATAAGGACCCTTGAAATCACAGCGGGCCCACCCCAGGGATCCAGGACAATCTCCCATCTCAAGATTCCTGACTTAATCACACTGCAAAGTCTCTTTTGCCAGATAAGAGAACATTCACAGGATCCAGAGCTTAGGACAAGGATGCGTTTGGGGACCATTATTCAGCCGACCACACCACGTGTGCTCTGTGGGATGCAGGCGGGGGAGGAGGGGTGGTGCTGGGATGGGGAGGGAGCCAGCCACATCTCAAGGCAAATCCAGCTTGACGGTCCCAGGTCCCGCTGTGTCTACATGGGGGGTCGGCAAGGATGGAGGAGGGGCGAGAGTCACACGCTCAGGTCTGAACCCGAGACCGGCGGTTCTCCGAGTGTGGTCCTGGACCAGCAACATTAGCATCCGGGAACTTGGGAATGCACGATTTTCACCGCACCCCGCACCCCCTGAGACAGAAACTCTGAAGCGCTGAGAGAGTCCTGCCAGGATTCAGATGCTGGCTGTCGGCGGCTCAGGTCTGAGCAGCGCCCGGAAGGAGGGGTGAGGCCAGCTTCTCAGCGCTGTGCTCGGCTCAGCAAAACCACGCAGAGCTTTAAAAATCTAACATTCGAATCAGAACCTGAGGGGGGAGGCCCTGGCAGTGGGTTAGGTTCCCAGGTGATGCTAAAGTGCCCCCCTCCCAGTGCAGGGACCCTACCGCACAACCTGGCCTTGTGGGGAGAAGTCGGGGTTCCTAAGTCAGCACTTCTCAAACTTGAGGGGGGTCAGAATCAGCGGAGGGCTTGCTCAGACTCAGATTCCCACCCCTCTGCACCCCGAGAGCAGAGTCAGCAGGTCTGGGTGAGGCCCGAGATGGTGCATTTCTGACGAGTTTCCAGGTGACGTCGACCGTGCTGGCCCAGGACCTCATGTGGAGAACCTATGCACTAATGTGATTTTAATACCAGAAGCCCACCCCAAACACGTTTCCCAGACCAAGTTAAGACCACTGAGCCTAAAAGCCTTAGAAATTAATTTATGAGATACTTTTCTCTGTTTTTACTTTAGGGCAGACGGCACTGGAACTTAACTATCAAAATGATGGTGTTTGTGACTTAAAGAAGGGGAAAGAAATAGGGTGGAAATGGAGTTTAAGGGGAAGTGAGGGGAGAAGGACATTAAAAACAGGTGGGATGGAGGAAGAATCCCCAAAATGACCCTAGCCGGCTTTTCAAATGGCCACCACCTGACGGTGGTGTGTGAGTGTGTGTGTCTGTGTATGCGTGTGTGTCAGTGCCAGAGCACTGATTTAGTGAATAAATCCTCCGACGTTCAGAGACAGCTCTCGACTTCTAATTATGAAGGGATAATTTTTAGTTTGGGCCAACGATGTAAGACAGTATCTGTCCAGACACCATCTGGGGGTCCTGCCTGCTCCCCTGACATCTAAGTCCATCACCCCAAAACCCTCAGTTCCAGGCCTCGCTAGTTCAGGCCCCTCCGGAAGATTCCTGTTAGTCTCCGGGAAACATGAGTCATCGTAGATGCTGAAAAGGGCTGAAAACCTTTGACTTCCTTCATTCTTCTTTTTTCATCCCAACGGGAAACTTGGCCCTTTCACCAGTGTTCCATTAAACCTTTTAAAATTCACTCCCACCAAGACTTTCTGTGGAAGACTCGGGGGCCAAGGAAGCTTCCTGGTGCCTCATCGCAATTCCCCGCGCCCCCTGCCCCGGGCCCCTTCACCTGCCTTGTCTCCCACCTCTTGCCTTGATCGTCTCATGAGCGGAATACATCCTTGTGCAAACACAGCCCCCTTCCCCTCTCACACCTGGGGATTCAGCTGCGGTCCTCTAGAGCAGAGAGACCCGCCCTCGATTACAAAAGCCGTCATCAAAACATCTCTTTCAAACAAATCATTACATTTCTGATCACATTTTGAGGAATTCTGGTGAACAGTAATGTTCTCTGCTTTAGTAGGAATATTAGCTAGATTCATCCATTCCGTCTGCAATAAACTTTACATTTTAGAATCGCTTTAGATGTAAAGTCAGTGGGACGCCAGCATGGAGAATTGCTGTATGCCCCACACCCGATTCCTCTGTTAACATCGTACGCTACTGGGGTATAGTTTTCACAATCAGTGAACCAACAGTGATGCATTATTATTACTATGTCCATGCTGTGTTCAGATGTCCTTAGTTCTTCCCTAAAGTCCTTTTCTGTCCCAGGATCCCATCCAGGACACCACGTCACATCGGGTCGTCATTATGTCGAGTGTGTTTCCCTAAGCTCCTCTGGAAAGTGACAGTTTCTCAGACTTGCCCTGTTTTTAATGACCTTTTCCACTTTGAGGTACTTTGTAGGAGGCCCTTCAATCTAGGTTTCTCTGGTGTTTTTCTCATGATTAGACTGGGCTTACGGGATTTGGGAAAATGACAGAGGTGCCGTGTCCTTCGTGTCACATCATGTCATCGATGAGTTATCACTGATGACATTGACCTTGGCCACCTGGTGGAGGTCATGTTGGTCAGGCCTCCCCACTGTAAGGTTACCCTCCCCACCCAAACCCACCTTTGTCCACACTGTCCTCTTTGGAAGGAGTCACTCAGCACAGCCCACACTTGAGGTGGGAGTTACACTCCAGCTCCCTGAGAAGGGAGTGGCTACAGAAGGTATCTGGATTTCTGAACATAAGGGCTCCCCCCACCCCCATTTATTTACTTACAATCATGTATTTTTGCAAGTATAGACACATGGATATTATTTTCACTTTGGATTAAAACAATGTTACATAGTTTTCTTCCTCAGATTGTTCTAGCTTTGGTCATTCTTTCAGTTGGCTTCTGTGTCCTTTGACATAAGCCCATCATTTTGGTCTTCGAGCTCTTCTTTACTTTCTGGCGCTACAAGATGCTCCAGGTTCATCTGCAGGTACAGACCCTCCCTCATCCCTAGACTCAGCCATCTCTCCAAGGAGCCTTGGTTCCTTTTATTGAAGAAGGGTATTAGAAACCAAGATCTGAGCACCAGCTGTGCTCATCGCCACTGGGGTGTCATTGCTCCTAAACCCTCTCAGCACAGAGAACTTGGAAACACGGGAGTGTGTATTCACCTGTGTGTGTACTACTCACTGTTATTTCTGCATTTGTCCATCTGTGTCTAGGTTAAGCTAAACGTGAATCTATACTGATGTCTTATGGACTCTCAGAATTCCGCACTGTTCATCCTCGGCTTTCCCCTTGGTCACCTGTGACGTCCCACTGCACACACCTCTAAGAAACAACTTCATCACCTGAGTACAGTATGCAAGGACAGTGTCTCTTATCTTCAGCCTTCCAGGCTCCTCTTGTGCCCAGAGGTACTCAGGACAGCACTGCCCTCCCATCTTCAGTGAGGCTGTGTCATACTCTGTGACACAGTTAGATTCTCTTGTCAGTCTACATTCCATCCTGCAATCCCTGACCTCATAACTGATTTTTATAATCTGCACACATTAAGGTTTACTCTTTGTGCTGTAAGAGTCCATGGGTTTTGGGGCTTCCCTGGTGGCGCAGTGGTTAAGAATCCGTCTGCCAATGCAGGGGACATGGGTTCGAGCCCTGGTCCGGGAAGATCCCACATGCTGTGGAGCAACTAAGCCCTTGAGCTACAACTACTGAAGCCCGTGCTCTGCAGCAAGAGAAGCTACTGCAATGAGAAGCCCCCACGTGCAGCAATGAAGACCCAACGCGGCCTAAAAAAAAAAGAGTCCATGGGTTTTGGCAAATGCAGAATGTCATGTCTCTACCACTACAGTGTCATCCAAAAGAGATTCTTAGCCCTATGTACTCCCCCTATTCAACCTTCCTCCCCCAGCCAAGCTCCCGGCAATCACTGATCTGTTTCCCATCTCTGTAGTTGTTCCTTTACCAGAGCGTCACATAAATGGAGTCATGGGGGCACACAGCCTTTGTAGACTGGCGTCTTTCACTGAGCATAACGCATTTAAGATTAATGCACGTGGTGTGGTTTGAATGTCTATTCCCTTTTAATCTCTAAATACTATTCCACTGTCTGGATGGACCACAGTTTGTTTAGCCATCACCTATGGAAGAACACCTTGCTTGCCTCCAGGTTTTGGCAATTACGAATAAAGCTGCTATAAACATGTGTGTGCAGGTCTGAGTGCACATAAGTTTTCAAATCAGTAGGGTAAACACCTAGGAGTGTGATTGCTGGATCAAGGGCTAAGAGTTTGTTTAGCCTGTAGAAACTGTCAGACTGTCCTCCAACGTGGCTGCAGCACTTTGCGTTCCCACCTGCCAGGAGTGAGAGTCCCCGCTGTTTCATGTCCTCACCAGAAACTGCTATTGTCAGTGTTCTGAATTTTAGCCATTCTTTTAAAAAGTGTGTACTGGTATCTCATTTCATTTTTTTCCCCAATCCATGCTGGAGCATGGCCAGTTTGGAGCATGGAACAAATTTTCCCTGGTCCTGGATTCTGTGTTTTATTTTTTAGATATATGATTTCATCAAGACCAAAGGGCTTAATGGGAAGCAGCAGCACCCAGCTCTTCAGCTGCCCCTGAACCGGTGGAATTCGTTAGTGTGTAAACAGAAGCATGAGCCTGGTTAAGGGGGATCTGGATAGAGAGCCGGGAAAATAAAGTTACCAGAGAGTGGGGTGGAACACAGGCAGCTTTGGTCATGGCAAAAGAACAGCTTTAAATACCTCATTAAAATATTTACAAAGAGGCAAACATTTTTTACCTTAGGAGGTGGCGGTTGAGAGTGGAATTTTCAGTGTCCCCACCGCTCACAACTGTTTGCATGCAGGACCAGGAGAAGCGCCCCTGACCAGCTGGTGTGCAACCGGCATGCAGCCTGGCCACACTTTCCTCTGCACGGGGTCTGACTCTCACTTACTCCTGACGAGCTCTCCAGGAACCCCCCACTGGAGGCGTGTGCTCTTCTGTTTCAGGCAAGATCTTCCTGTTTTCCGGCCGCCTCTGTCTCACAACCAGCACAGAGCTGTTTATGCAACTGTGCTTTGTCTCGGAGGGAACACTGCACGCCAGAAAATGAAGGAAGATCAGACTTCCGCCTCGAGCCGGCCTGCCGCGCTCCTTCAGCCTTTCCCCCCACCCTCCATTCCTCCCTCTGATCCTTGGTAGACTCTTTGGAGGTCTGGGATCGCGCTGGCATCACATCCCGCAGCTTACGTACACCAAGATCGCAGATCCCCGAGGAGACGTCGCTGGACCCTCTGCTAACCTAGACGGTCTCCCTGTTCTCTGGTCTACACCACGTATCTATTGTAAAAAACAAAAAAGTTTTTCTGTTCCTAAATGATCCAGTATTTAAAGTTCACCAAAAATGATCTGGATAATTCTCAAAATACCATGTTGTAACTGAGCAGGACCCTATGGGGCCTTCCCAGAGCAGACCCCTGCACCCCGTATCCTCTGCCTGCATTTTCTCTATAGAAAAATTTTAGCCAAAGAATAAATCTAATCAGAGAAGTGAGAAAATGCAAAAAGAAAGGAAAACAGTCAAGCAAGACAAAATAATACTTTAGCCATTAAACACAGTCAAGGACTTTTAGTTCCTCCTCAAGGGCTATAGAGACTATTCTGAGCCACGTCCTTTGAGCTGTTTTGCAGGTACTGAAACCCCCTCCAGGTGGGAGAAGTTAACTGTCTGCTGCTCACAAGCACGGAGACCCCAGACCGGTTGGAACCAGAAGGTTGATGGTGCCGACTCCCGATGACCTCACCACTAGCCAATCAGAAGAGTGTCCACGAGCTGACCACACACCCCTGCAACTACCCTCCCCAACCCTGTCTTTAAAAACCTTTCCCAGCCACTTTTTTAAAAAAATTATTTATTTTGGCTGCGTTGGGTCTTCGTTGCTGCACGCAGGCTTTCTCTAGCTGCAGCGAGCGGGAGCTACTCTTTGTTGTCGCGTGCGGGCTTCTCATTGCGGTGGCCTCTCTTGTTGCAGAGCACGGGCTCTAGGCATGAGGGCTTCAGTAGTTGTGGTGCATGGGCTCAGTAGTTGCAGCTCGCGGGCTCTAGAGAGCAGGCTCAGTAGTCGTGGTGCACAGGCTTAGTTGCTCTGCAGCACGTGGGATCTTCCCAGACCGGGGCTCCAACCCGTGTCCCCTGCATTGGCAGGCAGACCCCCAACCACTGCGCCACCAGGGAAGTCCCTTTCCCAGCCTTTTAAGCACTAGCTGCCCCGGACTCCTTGCTTGGCGCCTGCAGTTCCCGTGTCCCCTGCATTGGCAGGCGGACCCCCAACCACTGCGCCACCAGGGAATTCCCTTTCCCAGCCTTTTAAGCACTAGCTGCCCTGGACTCCTTGCTTGGCGCCTGCAGTAAACACTGCGCTTTCCTTCACCGTGACCCAGTGTCAGTAGACTAGCTTTACTGTGACTCTGTGGTGTTGGATTTCTTTGAATTGAAGGTACCAGGATGCAGCCATGATTTACAAAAAAGTATTACTTCTCTCTCCCCACGGAAAGGGATGAGAAGTAATGATGCCCTAGGAGTGACAAGCACCTATAGTCCCCAGATTTTAGTTTCTTAGAATCCCTCGCCATTAAAACAAGGATTCCTGGGCTAAATGGCTGATTTGGGTCTGGAGCAGAGAAAGCATGAGGTGAGCCTGGAAGTGCTCCCAGACCAGTGGCGACTTGTAGAAGCTTCTCAGCTACCACGGGGTCCAGCCAGGAACCGACCCCAGCTCCTCAAACGCCAAAGCCAGCCGTCCTTTCCAGGTCACTGGGCTGTGTTCTCCACTGTGAAATCTGCACTCTACAGAATCTGTATCTTGGTGTCACTTTTTAATTTTAGAGTTTTGTCCCAGGCATCAGAGCAGTACCTTCCTCACCTTGTCTTCCCCTCCTTTGCAATAAATAAGGCTTTTTTTTTTTTTTTGGCCATGCCGTGTGGCTTGCGGAATCTTAGTTCCCCACCCAGGGATCAAACCCAGGCCCCTGGCAGTGAGAGTGCCAAGCTCTAACCACTGGACCACCAGGGAATTCCCCGATAAATTAGGCTTTTCCAAAGCCAGTCCCAGCCTGCCAGGATCCAGGCTTCGGCTCTGAGCTTCTTTTACGTTGTGAAGTCTGCAAAGCTTCCCTGTTAAAAACCCTGCGTGAAGGTCCAGACCAGAGATGACTTGGGGAAATGCGTCCTGCAGACCGTCCTTCCTGCCCTGTGTGGTCACTTCCTCCTTCTTCTCCTGGGAAGAAGCAGGTGAGGAATGAGGGCAGGGGTGAGAGTGGCAAAAGCAGAAGAAATAGAAAATACACTTTTTTCCAATGAATACTGGAACTTTTCTTTTCTTTTTGGTAGAAAAGCTTTCGGTACCACAAATTAAATTGAACTCCTGACACGAGCTGAAGGCAACTTATATGTATCAAGTGCACAGAATCCAAAAGCATTTCCCCCCACATTTTCCAGAATGTTCTCAGGAGGCTCCTCCCCTGTAAAATAAAGGGATGTTGGGGCCTTTACCTCAGTATGGGTGCTGTGTGGGCATCAAAATTTATCTCCAGACCAATAATTTCCACACGTATCTGCTCGAGGAGTTCTTCCTACCTCCATGGCATGTTCATCTCCATCTAATTCACTTTTTTTTTTTTTTTTGGCTGCATTGGGTCTTTTGCTGCTGCACACGGGCTTTCTCTAGTTGCGGCGAGCAGGGGCTTCTCACTGCGGTGGCTTCTCTTGTTGTGGAGCATGGGCTCTAGGCGTGAGGGCTTCAGCAGTTGTTGGCTCGCGGGCTCTAGAGTGCAGGCCCAGTAGCTGTGGCTCACGGGCTCAGTCGTTGCAGCACACGGGTCCTAGAGCATGCGGGCTTCAGTAGTTGTGGCTCACGGGCTCTAGGGCGCGTGGGCTCAGCAGTTGTGGTGCACGGGCTTAGTTGTTCCACGGTATGTGGGATCTTCCCGGACCAGGGCTCGAACCCATGTTCCCTGCATTGGCAGGTGGATTCTTAACCACTGTGCCACAAGTCCCTAATTCACATTTCATTGTCCATCTTCATGCTACAAGCGCTGTCAAGTCCTGTAAGCATTCGGGGGCCCTCGACAGCCCCCTGGGCTTCCGGACGCCACTTACAGCTTTAATTTCCAGTCAGCTGTGATTCAGGATCACCAGGGCTCAGTGTCTGCCAAGAAGCATCTCGCCAGTAGCTCCTAATTTACCAAGTCTGTGCAAACAACATGCTTACTTAGAAGTGAAGTAAGGCTGCTGACTTTCTCCCTGCTTTTTCCGGGTACTCGGGTCACTCAACAGCCAAATCGACACTGAGGACGGCTGTTGCCGTCCCCTGAGGGCCTGGCAGGGATCCCCAAAGGCAGTTTCCCATCTCTGCGGCTTGGAGGCCTGAGACACCCGTGGAAATCATGCCTGCCGGGCTGCTGGGTCTTCCAGCCAGCGCTTCTCAAATGTGACAAACACACAGGCCATTTTAGAGGCGGAAAACCGTGCATGGTTGAGAATCCAGCTCAAAGGATCCTCTTTGAACAGCACTGCAGAAAAAATGACACTTCATTTCATGCAACGTCCTTCCATTGCAAATGAGCATTGAAAAGAGTTCTGTCCGCGCAACTGGTGTAAGTTAGGACGCACCTGCAGCCCTGGCCGTTGGGGAGTGGATCTCATCCTTAGTTTTAGACTTGTTCCTTGCGGAGTTAAAACAATTCACACTTTTACCTTCTCACTCTGCCTCGTGGCCCAGCTTCTGGGTGTAAAAGTATCTCACTGAACCCCTGTTGCCCAGCTAGTCTTCCATCCTCACAACCGTCCCCTGAGTCTGGAAGGGTCCTCTGGGTTTCTCAGAGATGGGAGGGGGGTGAAGCTCCCCCAGGGTCATGGGAGTAATCACAGGAGGCCGAGCCACATGCATTGCGGTGCCGGAGATCAAAGAGCCAGAGAAGGTGGCAAAGTGAGCCCTGGGGTGTCCTAGGGGCACCTCCACGTCATCCACACCAGACCACCCAGCGCAGAGCCAGGCTGCCTGCACCCGTTTCCAGAACAGAAAGTGAGAAGACAAAGCCCAGCCCCTTCCCTTGTTGAGTCCTGGAGACACAGGTCAGATCTGGGCTGGGAGAAGAGCATTTTGTTTTCTGTTTGTTTGTTTGTTTTTCTCTTTTTTTAATGTAAGTTTCAAGTTGGGTTAATTTTTATTTTAATTTTATTTATTTTTTTATACAGCAGGTCCTTATTAGTCATCAATTTTATACACATCAGTGTATACATGTCCATCCCAATCTCCCAGTTCATCACACCACCATCCCCACCCCCCACCACTTTCCTCACATGGTGTCCATACGTTTGTTCTCTACATCTGTGTCTCTATTTCTGACCTGCAAACCGGTTCACCTGTACCATTTTTCTAGATTCCACATAGATGCGTTAATATATGATACTTGTTTTTCTCTTTCTGACTTACTTCACTCTGTATGACAGTGTCTAGATCCACCCATGTCTCTACAAATGACCCAATCTCGTTCCTTTCTATGGCCAATATTCCATTGTATATATGTACCACATCTTCTTTATCCGTTCGTCTGTCGATGGGCATTTAGGTTGCTTCCATGACCTGGCTATTGTAAATCGTGCTGCATTGAACACTGGGGTGCATGTGTCTTTCTGAATTATGGTTTTCTCAGGGTATATGCCCAGTAGTGGGATTGCTGGGTCATATGGCAATTCTATTTTTAGTTTTTTAAGGAACCTCCATACTGTTCTCCATAGTGGCTGTATCAATTTACATTCCCACCGACAGTGCAAGAGGGTTCCCTTTTCTCCTCACCGTCTCCAGCATTTGTAGTTTGTAGATTTTCTGATGATGGCCATTCTAACTGGTGTGAGGTGATACCTCATTGTAGTTTTGCTTTGCATTTCTCGAGTAATTAGTGATGTTGAGCAGCCTTTCATGTGCCTCTTGGCCATCTGTATGTCTTATTTGCAGAAATGTTGGTCCTTTCTCTCTCTCTTCTCCTTCTAGGACCCCTATAATGCGAATGTTGCTGCATTTAATGTTGTCCCAGTGGTCTCTTAGGCTGTCTTCACTTCTTTTCTTCATTCTGTTCTGCAGCAGTGAATTCCACCATTCTGTCTTCCAGGTCACTTATCTGTTCTTCTGTCTCAGTTATTCTGCTATTGATTCCTTCTAGTGTAGTTTTCATTTCAGTTATTGTTTTGTTCATCTCTGTTTGTTTGTTCTTTAATTCTTCTAGGTCTTTGTTAAACATTTCTTCCATCTTCTCGAGCTTTGCCTCCATTCTTTTTCTGAGGTCCTGGATCATCTTCACTATCATTATTCTGAATTCTTTTTCTGGAAGGTTGCCTATCTCCACTTCATTTAGTTGTTTTTCTGGGGTTTTATCTTGTTCCTTCATCTGGTACATAGCCCTCTGCCTTTTCATCTTGTCTATCTTTCTGTGAATGTGGTTTTTGTTCCACAGGCTGCAGGATTGTAGTTCTTCTTCTTTTCTGTTTGTTTTTAAATTTTTTTTTTATTTGGCTGCTGTACCTCGTGGCATTTGGGATCTTATTTCCCTGACCAGGGATCGAACCCAGGCCCGGGCAGTGAAAGCACTGAGTCCTAACCACTGGACCACCAGGGAATTCCTGGGGGAAGAGCATTTTGAATCAGATATAAAAGATGGAGAAATATAGCATGTTCTTGGATTGGAAGAATCAATATTGTGAAAATGACTCTACTACCCAAAGCAATCTACAGGTTCAACGCGATCCCTATCAAATTACCAATGGCATTCTTCACAGAATTGGAACAAAACATTTCACAATTGGTGTGGAAACACAAAAGACCCCGAATAGACAAAGCAATCCTGAGAAAGAAAAATGGAGTTGGAGGAACCAGGCGCCCCGACTTCAGACTATACTCCAAAGCTACAGTAATCCAGACAGTATGGTACTGGCACAAAAACAGAAATATAGATCAATGGAACAGGATAGAAAGCCCAGAGATAAACCCATGCACATATGGTCACCTTATCTTTGATAAAGGAGGCAAGAATATACAATGGAGAAAAGACAGCCTCTTCAATAAGTGGTGCTGGGAAAACTGGAGAGCTCCATGTCAAAGAATGAAATTAGAACACTTCCTAACACTATACACAAAAATAAACTCAAAATGGATTAAAGACCTAAATATAAGACTGGACACTATAAAACTCTTAGAGGAAAACATAGGAAAAACACTGACATAAACCACAGCAAGATCTTTTTTGACCCACCTCCTAAAGTAATGAAAATAAAAACAACAATAAACAAATGGGACCTAATGCAACTTGAAAGCTTTTCCACAGCAAAGGAAACCATAAATAAGACGAAGAGACAACCCTCAGAATGGGAGAAATACTTGCAAATGAAGCAACGGACAAAGGATTAACCTCCAAAATATACAAACAGCTCATGGAGCTCCATATCAAAAAAACAAACAACCCAATTAAAAAATGGGCTGAAGACCTAAATAGACATTTCACCAAGGAAGACATACAGATGGCCAACAAACACATGAAAGGATGCTCAACATCACTAATCATTAGAGAAATGCAAATCAACACTACAATGAGGTATCACCTCACACCAGTCAGAATGGCCATCATCAGAAAATCTACAAACAGTAAATGCTGGAGAGGGTGAGGAGAAAAGGGAACCCTCTTGCACTGTTGGTGGGAATGTAATTTGATACAGCCACTATGGAGAACAGTATGGAGGTTCCTTAAAAAACTAAAAATAGAACTACCATGTGACCCAGCAATCCCGCTGCTGGACACATATCCAGAGAAAACCATAGTTCAAAAGGACACACGCACCCCAATGTTCACTGCAGCACTATTTACAATAGGGCAGGACATGGAAACAACCTGAATGTCCAATGACAGATGAACGAATAAAGAAGATGTGGTACATATATACAATGGAATATTACTCAGTCATAAAAAGGAACAAAACTGGGTCATGTGCAGAGATGTGGATGGACCCAGAGTCTGTCATACAGAGTGAAGTAAGCCAGAAAGAGAAAAACAAATATTGTATATTAACGCATATATGTGGAATCTAGAAAAATGATAGATGTGAACCTATTTGCAGGGCAGGAATGGAGACACAGACGTAGAGAACGGACATGTGGACACGGTGGGGGAGGGGAGGGTGGGATGAATTGGGAGATTAGGATTGATATATATACACTACCATGCGTAAAACAGCTAGCTAGTGGGAACCTGCTGTAAAGCACAGGGAGCTCAGCTCGGTGCTCCGTGATGACCTAGATGGGCGGGATCGGGGGGGTAGCGAGGTCCAAGCGGGAGGGGGATATAGGTATGTGTATGGCTGAGTCACTTCATTGTACAGTAGAAGCAAGCACAGCGGTGTAAAGCAGTTATACTCTAATAAAAAAAAAAAAAAAAGGAGCAAAGTGTTCCCTGGAGACTAAACTAAATGTTTACAACAGAAAGTGACTTTTCTTAAGACGTCATTAAGAGGCACGACCCAGATGGAGAAAGAGATTTGATATCACATATTTGAGGCGGGGAGTGATTGGAAAATTCAAAATCATCTCATGTTTGTGTTGACGATTAAAACATCGTGATCATATCTTGAAGGCTCAGGCTCGTGGGATGTGGTGAACAGACTTACTTGGGCCTCAGTGGTCTAAGCCACACCACATTCTAGATGCCCTCGGCCTGCACGGCTCTCATTACGTCGGTCTGTCTCACTTGATGGGTGGTCACTGTTGGACACGGTCTTGATCAAGGGCCCCGTCATCAGCCAAGTGACCACCGAGTACATGTAACTCTCTGGTTGGCCAGAATCAAACGTTGTCTCTTTAGCCACATTGGACACTGATTCGTCTACTTCCTAGAATCAGACTCTCGGTTTCCCTTACTTAAATATAAGACTGCACTACAAAGGCGTTCACACGTGCTCAAACGAAAGAGCCAACTGCAAGCCAGCGTGTACTTTGCGATTTAATTCCTGCAAAACAAACCACACATGCAGTCACTGCCCGCCCCCCTGCCCTCCCCCACTGAAGGCATAAGGACTGGAACCAAAATAGTGGCGTTTTCACTGGGCAGTGGGACCCTAGATGGTTTTTACTGCCTTCTTTTTCTTAATATGCATGGTCTAATTTTTATGCCATGAAATTTCTTCCTAATTAATGGTATCATTCCATGACATTATCCCCTTTGGAGAACTTGTGTTCACTTTGCTTTAAAGAGGAGGAGTACTAAGGTCGGATGGATCTCCACGGGGTTAGTAAAGCATCCCTTGCAGCAGACATCAGAGGAGAAGGGAAGTTAGCCCGAGGGTTGTTCAAGAAGGATTTAAGGGACCCACACTAATATTTGGCTCAGAGCCTAGAATGCACACTTTTACCATTGCCTTGTGGGTTCGTTTTCTAGGTTTACAGTCATTTTCTCCTATGAAGTTAAGTCTTCACGAGGAAAAATTGCATTAAGATAATACTGAACATTTCAAGTGATCTTCTGTGTGGGCCATTTATTTTCTCACCTGAAGTGATAACCGCCTCTTTGTGACATCATAATTGCTTGCTGGAGACCTGATTATCACGTCACCAACAGAGGATGAAGCCTGTAGGTAAGGCGGAAGCTGCAGGAGCCGATGAAGCCCCAGGAAACCAGGATTTAATTTTCATGCACATGTCAAAGTTAATAAAGGGAAAGCAGGAGAGGGTGACAATTTCACTTTCATGGTATGTCTGTGATCCTCACCGCACGGGCTCACACTGTTTTCCATGAGCTGCAGCTGCCTTTCCGTTTCCTCCAACCTGAAACCAACAGGCTCTCCAATCACGAAGGCAGTGATGGAGCACATGGGCACCGCAATCTCCTTTCCGGTGCGAGCAGTGGAGGCGAGGGTGGGCGAGGCGAGTGGTGGTACACGAGTTTGAGGAAACTGGATCTTTAAGGCTGAGAGTCAGTGTTTAAAGATAAAACGTAACCTGCAATATTTAATTTAGCTAGTGTTTTTCCTAGACATGGAAGCTTTAAGTATTTCCCTGCTGAAAGCAATTTCACTAATTTTGTTTGTTCTTTTTCTATTATGAAGCACACCACCTATTTTCTTCCTCCACAGTGTTTACATATTGTTAAAATCATTGCATATAAGGTAAAACCTCAAACAATGAAAAGGCTCACGGTTTAAATCTGCTGGTTAACTGAAGATTAAAATCCAAAGACTCTTGTTTTCACTTTGTGGGTTGAAAGCATTTTTACAAGTGAAGGTTATGGATAGATGGGTCTAGTTAATTGACATTATATCTGTCCTTTAGATTAGGTCCAAAACACTGTTTTCCACTTAAAAGATCAGACCTTAACAACTGCAGGAAAGGCACGTGCATTGTGAACATTACCTCACCGTCCAAGGAGCTAGATCAAATGACACTCGGGTTTGCCAGTCACTCATTTTCGAGAGTGTGGGTTTACTGCTAATAGCATTTTCTTTCCTCAGACCTTTCACCTGCTCCAGAAGATAATTTCACCGTTGCCCTTCCTATAACCCTAAGTCAGCCTAGGCTAGGTTCATGATGTGGAAACGAACAGCGCTGCATCTCTGTGGCTTAGTACTTCAGAGCTAATTTCTTGTTCATCCAAAGTCTTGTACTGCCCAAAGGCAGGCGAGGCTTAGGCATCAAGACTCTGGCGGGCTCGCAGCCCTGCCAGCTTCACACAGGGTCCCCCTGCCTGTCATGCCACCAACTCGCAGCCCTGCCAGCTTCACACAGGGTCCCCCCGCCTGTCGTGCCACCGACAGGGAGACGAGATTGAAGAGCAGCACGTGGGCTTTTCACTGCTGTGGGCTGGGAAGTGAGTTACGCACCACCATCCACTCTGTGTATAAATCTGTGGCCCACCCAACTACAAGATGCTGAGAGGCGTACTTTTCTGTGCTATCATCGGAAGGATGTGGAAGCAGACTTGGGGTAGCAGCTCTTCCATGTCAGTCTCTTGAACCACTGTGAGGAGAAGTAAATGCCTTTTGTTGAGAAGGTCTGAGACCTTGACAAATTATATATATATATGATATAATTATCTATAACAGCAGCAATATATAATATGAAATATATATTTCAGGGTGCTCTGGAAAAAAAAGAGGGGGTTCCACTGCCACAGAGGCTGAAGAGCACTGAATCCTGCCTTGCACACTTGGTTATTCACAAAACACTTTGATGGGGGCACGAAGATGTCCACAGTTCCTCTCTGGAAAAACACATGTAAAACTGGACAGAACTGTCTGAAATATCCATTTCAGGGTACCGGAAACCAAAGGCAGACAACAAACTTAGAAGCATTCTTGGAAAAAGTGCTAGACTTCTGAGTAGGAGTCCGTGGCCTTGTTGCCCAGGGCTGCTCTCAGACTCTCAGAACGGCAGCTTTGTTGTCAGAATGTACACTCCTGGGGGTTGGGGGAGCTGGGGGAAAAGCCCGTGATTGCTGGCGGGAAGTGGTGGGCTCAGTGGGGGATGAAGGAGGGCGGCGGAGACCGTCCATGTCCAAACTGCAGGCAGCTCCCCCAAGCTCCTCTCGTGACTAGGCCTCCTCCTTGGGGCTTGTCCTCAGGCCCGCACAGCCCTATTTTAGCCAGAATCCCCCACCTCCCATTTCTGATCACCCTCAACATCTGATCAAGTTCCTGTTTGCTACCATCTCTCGGGTGATATCTGACCACGCTGGCCTGCCCTCAGAAAGAACTGTGTTAAGGCAGTTTAGCAAAAGCCTCCCCCACCCTTGATGTCTCCTCTTAGTAATTTTCCAGCCACCGAGCTGCGTCACCTGCCCCTTGGTCATAAATCTCCTCCTGTCCTTGCTGTGTTTGGAATCGAGCCCAGTTCTATACTGAGGGCTCTTTTCCCCCATTGTGGTAGTTCCTGAATAACATCTATTTTTACCACTTGGACTACTCTCCAGCTCTGGTTTCTTAGCAAGGGAAAACCTGCAGCTTTAATAGCCTGAGATTGGAGACCCAATTAGGGCAAGCAGCAGACCCATGAGAAATTTAACAAAGAAATTGCAGAAAACTATTCAGCGTGGAAAAGACCCAAGGGAGCCTGACAAAAAGTGAAACCGGAGGTAGAGCTGCAACTTACAACGCATTCTCCAACCCACACATGGGTCCCTCAGAGAGGGTGTGAGCCTTACAGACTCGAGGCCTGAAGCACTGGTGACTAGAGAGCTATGTGGACACAGAAGCAGCACTTAGGAAAGGCAGGCAAAAAAATGTAAGAACAAATAGTAGAGACATCTCCTGTATACCACAGGGTGACAGATTCCAGGGTTTAGGTCCAGGCAATGATAAACAAGAATCACAAACTAAAGAAAAATAGAACAGAATCTAGAATTGCTATAATACACGATCTAAAATGTCCAGTTTGTTTAAAATTTTACTAGACTGAAAAGAAAATAGGAAAGTATGACTCATACTCAGGGGGAAAAAAAGGCAATATAAACAGACTGAACAGGCCCATAGTTTGGATTTAGTAGACAAAGACTTCAAAGCACCTATTATAAATATGTTCAAAAAATTAAAAGAAAAGGGCTTCCCTGGTGGCACAGTGGTTGAGAGTCCGCCTGCAGATGCAGGGGACACGGGTTCGTGCCCCGGTCCGGGAAGATCCACACGCCACGGAGCGGCTGGGCCCGTGAGCCATGGCCGCTGAGCCTGCGCGTCCGGAGCCTGTGCTCCACAACGGGAGAGGCAACAGCAGTGGGAGGCCCGCGTACTACAAAGAAAAAAAAAAAAAAATTAAAAGAAAATACAACGACTCAACAAGTAGACAATCTCAATAGTGAAACAGAAATTATTAACAAAATTAAAAATTAATTATAAAGTTGTAAATAATTAAAAAATGAAAAAAAAATCACCAGCTGGGCTTAGCAGCAGGTTGCAGATGGCAGAAAGGTGAATTAGTGAACTCAAAGACGGAGCAATAGAAACTATCCTGTCTGAAGAACAGAGAAAAAAGACTGAAAAAGAAATGAACAGTCTTAGCAATATGTACGACAAAATCAAGTGTACTAGGAGAGAAGAGGGAGAAAAAATAATCGCTGAAAACTTCACAGCTTAATCAAAATCATTAATCTGCAGACTCAAGGTGCTCAGCAACCCTCAAGTGGGAGAAACACACAGAGATCCCCAGCTAGACCCACACACAGCGTTACCGCTAACGGTATCTCAACTAACACGAGATATATAGAAGGTAAATGACAAAGATGCAAAAGCACACGAGACATGTTGAAAACGGCCAAAGAAGACAACATATAATGAGCCACTGACAAGATGAACATGTCTTCCCATGAGAAACGGTGCAAGCCAGAGGCCATGGAATTGCATATGCAAAGTGCCAGAGGTCAGCTGCAGACCAAGAATTCTACATGCAGTGAAATTCCTCTTCACAAATAAAGGTGAGATTAACACACTCCCAAATAAACAGAAGCTGAGCCCCGATCTACGAGAGTATTTTTAAAAAGTCCTTCAGGATAAAAGGAACTTGATTCACAGGAATGCACAGGGAACACCAGAAATGGTAAATGTGTGGGCAAATATGAAACTTTTAATTTCTTTAATAAATGTTAGATTGTTTAAAGCAGCAATTGTAACACTGTACTGTTGACTTTATAACATACACAGATACAATATATACGATGATAATAGCCGAAAGGAAGCGGGGGCAGGGGGAATGAAGTTATTCTGGAGCGCAGTTACTATATTACACTGGAATTAAATCAGCAGTCACCTGAAGAATACTGTGATACCTTGAAAATGCATACTGCAATTCCAAGGACAACCACTAAGAATAAACAAGTAACCAAAAATATAGCTAAAAATAAAATGGTACACCTAAAAATATTTGTTTAACACAAAAGAAGGAAGTAAAAGGGAACAGACGCTTTGTACTATCTTTTAACTTTTCTGTAAATCTGAGACTATTCTAACATAAAATTTTTATATCAAAAGATAAGCAGAGGGCAGAAGACCTAAATAGACATTTCTCCAAAGAAGATATACAGATCGCCAACAAACACATGAAAGGATGCTCAACGTCACTAATCATTAGAGAAATGCAAATCAAACCTACAATGAGGTATCACCTCACACCAGTCAGAATGGCCATCATCAAAAAATCTACAAACAATAAATGCTGGAGAGGGTGTGGAGAAAAGGGAACCCCCTTGCACTGCTGGTGGGAATGTAATTTGATACAGCCACTATGGAGAACAGTATGGAGGTTCCTTAAAAAACTTAAAATAGAACTACCATACGACCAAGCAATCCCACTCCTGGGCATATACCCTGAGAAAACCGTAATTCAAAAAGAGTCATGTACCAAAATGTTCATTGCAGCTCTATTTGTAATAGCCAGGACATGGAAGCAACCTAAGTGTCCATCAACAGATGAACGGATAAAGAAGATGTGGTACATATATACAATGGAGTATTACTCAGCCATAAAAAGGAACGAAACTGAGTTATCTGTAGTGAAGTGGATGGACCTAGAGACTGTCATACAGAGTGAAGTAAGTCAGAAAGAGAAAAACAAATACTGTATGCTAACACATATATATGGGATCTAAAAAGAAAGAAAGAAAAAAGAAGAACCTAGGGGCAAGACAGGAATAAAGATGCAGACCTACTAGAGAATGGACTTGAGGATATGGGGAGGGGGAAGGGTAAGCTGGGACAAAGTGAGACAGTGGCATGGACATATATACACTACCAAACGTAAAATAGATAGGTAGTGGGAAGCAGCCGCATAGCACAGGGAGATCAGCTCGGTGCTTTGTGACCACCTAGAGGGGTGGGATAGGGAGGGTGGGAGGGAGGGAGACGCAAGAGGGAAGAGATATGGGGACATATGTATATGTATAACTGATTCACTTTGTTATAAAGCAGAAACTAACACACCATTGTAAAGCAATTATACTCCAATAAAGATGTTAAAAATAAAAAAAGATAAGCAGAGGAGAACAACTAACATGAGATATACAGAAGTTAAATGACAAAACAGTAGGTATAAGTCCAGCTTCATCATTAAAACATTCAATGGGCATGGACAAAACAGTCTAGTCAAAAAGACAGATTATCAGAATGGATAAAAAATGGAAGACTCAATGATAGGTTGCCTTCGAGAGACACGTTTTATACTTAAACACTCAATCTGACTGAAATAAAAGGATAGAAAAAGGTATACAAGGAAACATTAACCATAAGAGAGCTGGGGAGGCTATATAATATCAGACAAAATTGAATCAAGAGAAGTAATATTACTAGAGACAAAGAGGAACATTTCCTAATGATAGAGTCAAAACATCAAGAAGAAATAGCAATGATAAATGTATGTGCACCTAACAAAAGAGCCTGAAGTTATGTGAAACAAAATTTGAATGAATTGAAAAGAGAAATCAATTCAACATTTATAGTTGGAGATTCCAATCTTCTTCTCTCAGTGATTGACAGAACAGCTAAATGGAAAAAGCAATAAGGATATAGAAGACTTGACCACCCTGTATATCAAACTGACCTAATTTATATATATTCTCTACTGGCATGTCTATAATACTCCACTAGACAACAGAAGAATACGTCATCTTCTCCAACGCACAGGAAACACTCTATAGGACAGACCACATGGTAAATCACAAGAAGTCTCAAGGAAAAAGGACTGAAATCATACAAAGTATGTTCTCCAACTAAAAGAAAATTAAATTAGAAATCAATAACAGAAAGAAACTCACCAAACCAGCAATAGAAGGGAACTTCTGTAACCTAACCCACAAATATTAGAAAGCTAAACAACATACTTTAAATAATCCATGGGCCAGAGTAAATTACCAGGGATATTAGAAAATTTCTTGAACTGAAAAAAATGAAAATACAATGTATCAACTTTTATTGGTTAAAGTTTTATACTTAAATGCCTATACTCACAAAGAAGTAAAATCTAAAATCAATAAGCTAAGCTTTGAATTCAAGAAGATAGAAGAGAAGAGAAAAATCAATCATAAAATAAGTAGAATGGAGGAAATATCAGAGCAGAATTCAATGAAATAGAAAGCAGAGAAAGAATAGAGAAAATCGATGAAACTAAAAGTGAGTTTTTGGAAAGATTAAAAATGGGATCAACCAGAGGTTGGAAGACTTTTAGTAAAGGTTCAATAAGTAAATATTAAAAGCTCTGCAGATTATGTATGGTCTCTGTTGCATCTTCTTCATTTTTGTTGTTTTACAACTCCTTAAAAATGTAAAAACCATTCTTTCTTCCTGAGTTATACAGAAACAGGCTATAGGCCAGATTTGGCCCATGTCCCATGGCTAACCCCCGAGCTATACTGAGCAGGAAAAAAGACACAAACTGACAAAATCAAGAATGATAGAGGAGATATCATTACAGACCTTACAGTAATTAAAAGAATTATAACAGATTATTATGAACAATTTTATGCTAACATTTTAGACAACTTGGAAAAGGAAAAATTCCTTGAAGGATACAAATTACAAAAACTGACTAAAGAAAAAAGTTTTAAAGTGAATTAGACTTCTATCAAGTAAAATGAATTGAATTAGTCATTTAAAACCTTCCCATAAAGAAAATCCCTGATCCAGGTGGCTCCACTAGTGAATTCTATCAAACATTTAAGAAACAGACAATACCAATCCTACATAAACTCTTTCAAAAATAGAGAATAATGGAACATTTGCCAACTCACTTTATGGTGCCAGTATTACTCGGTACCAAAGGCAGACAACAATATGACAAACCACAAGATCTTATTCCTTACGGATATAGACGCAAAATTCTTCTAAAAACTTAGCAAACTGAATCCAGCAACATATGAAACAGATTATACACTATGACCAAGTGGCATTTATCCCAGGAATGCAAGATTAGTATAACATTTGAAAGTCAATCAATGTAAGACACCATATTAATAGAATAAAGAACAAACATAATAGAGGTAGAAAACATTTGACAAAATCCTACATTCATTTATGATTAAAAAAAAAAAGCTCTCACCAAATCAGAATAGAAAGGAATGTCTTTGACCTAATATAGAGTATCTACAAAAAGCCACAGCTAACACCATACTTAAAGGTGAAAGGCACACTTGTTCCCTAAGACTGGGAACCGGGCAAGGGATGTTCACTCTCACCACTTCTAATCAGCATCGTACTAGAATTTCAATCCAAGGCAATTTATCAAGAAGAAGAAATAAAAGTTACTCAGACTGGAAAGAAAGAAGTAAGACAATCTCTGTTTTCAGATGATGTGATCTTGTATACAGAAATGTTGATGTATATGACTAATAAACTATTAGAACTAATAATTCGGAAGGTTGAAGGGTCCAAGAAAATAATGCCGTCTTCAATAGCATCAAAGAATAGGAATAAATTTAGATAAAGGGGGCAACACTTATACACTGCAAACTACAAAACATTATTGAAAAAATTAAATAAGATGTAAGTAAATGGAATGATCCCATGTTCATGGATTAGAAGATTTAATATTAAGATAGCAATATTCCCCATACTGATTTACAGATTCAGTGCAGTCTCTATCAAAATCCTAGCTGTCTTATTTGTAGAATTTGGCAAGCTTATCCTAAAATTCGTATGAAAATTCGAGAGACCCTATATAACTAAAATATTGAGAAAGAAGAAAGAAGTTGGAAGATTCTTAACAGTTATGAAACTTATTACAAAACTACAGTAATCAATACTGTGTGGTACTGGCAGAAATACAGAGCAATGGAATAGAATTTGGAGTCCAAAAATAAGCCAGTACATTTATAATCAGTTATAATCAACTTATCATCATTTGATTTTCAACAAAGGTGCCAAGACGATTTGATGGGGAAAGCACAGTATTTTCAACAAATGGTACAGGGACAACTGGATATTGACACTCAAACAAATGGAATCGTGCCCCTTCCTCATTTCATACACAAAAACTGACACAGAATGAATCATTAATATAAATATAAAAGCTAAAACTATAAATCTTTTAGAAGAAAATACAGGACCAGATATCCACGATCTTGTGTTAGGCAAAGCTTTCTTAGATATGACACCAAAAAAATGAGTGACAAAAGAAAAAATAGATAAATTGGACTTTCTCAAATTTAAAAAATTTTCTGCTTCAATGAATACCACCAAAAAAGTGAAAAGACAAGACACAGAAATAGGAGAAAAATAGAAAATAGAAAAAAATTAACCCAACTTTAAAAATTGACACAAGATCTTAATAAACATTTCTCCAAAGAAGCTATAGAAATGGCCAATAAGCACAAGAAAAGACACTCAACACCATTTGCCATCAGGGAAACTCAAGTCAAAATCATATGGAGTTCCCACTTCACACCTGTGAGGATGGCACAATGAAAAAGACAATTATAACAAGCGTTGAGAAGGATGTGGGGAGATAGGAACCCTCATACATGGCCCAGCAATTCTACACCCAAATTGTTCCCACCCTCAAATGTACCCAAAAGAAATGAAAACATACGTCCACGTAAAAACGTGTACATGAATATTCATAGCAACATTAATCAGTAACGAACAGTGGAAACAACCCAAACTGATGCATCGTTAAGTACATCCACAAAGTGGAACGTTATCCAGCAACAAGCAGAAGCGAAGCACTGACACACGCCACAGCGCGGGTGAAATCTGAAAACATTACGCTCAGTGCAAGCAGCCAGTTACAGACGACCACATACGGCATCATTTCATTGCATGCAATGTCCAGAACAGGCAAATCCAGAGACAGAGCGTCTAGTAATGCCTCAGGCTGGGGCGGGGGAACTGGGGTGAAATGGGGAGTGATTCCTAGTGCCGCTGCAGTTTCTTTCGGGGGTGAAGAAAATATTCTGAAATTGACTGCGATAATGGTTGTACAACTCTTCGAATATACTTCAAACCACTGAATGGTTAGAAAAGCCCAGTGAGCGTGCAGACGCAGTATGTATTTCACACGTGAGCTAGCTGGTGTTGTAGGGTCTAAATACTGAGCCTCCAGGGTGTCCACCACTACGCTGGGTGATGAAGACAGACACACTTATCCTTCACAGGGCCCGGAGCCCGGCTTAGCACATGTCAGGCAGTCAAGTTCAACACTGACAAGTCTCAAAATAGAGAATTTAAAACAGAACAAATTCCATTCTTTCCTTGTGCTATATTCTGTCTCCGTCTGTCCACCGACTGGGAAGACATTTCAGAATCCTTCCGACCTCTGAAGTTAACCGTACGAACTGCGTGAAACCGAGGTTTCCAGGTGCTGGGATGCACGTACCAGAGGGAACTTGTAATCAGCTAGACCTTTGTTTCAAGCCCCCAGGGAGTATTTTGGCGTGGTGTTGCTGGGTTGCTTTATGTATTTTCCTGACGGCATTGACCATAAATTTCCATCCGCTTGTAGGGGTTCCCATTCTTCTCAGCAGGCCGCTGATCTATGTCATAAACGGGCCAGCCTGTCCCGCACTCACCGGCCACTGAAAGTACATCCGCTCACAGACATGCCAACAGGCTGGGACCAAACCACAGGTCTTGTCTCCACCAGTTGCTCTTTCCATCTCAGTCTGGAAGATGGTTCCCTCTGATCTGTTCCCTGGTAACCTGATCCCCTCCCTTCTCATCTCCAGGAGCCCCAGCTAGGTCTTCAAGAAAAACTCCTGCACACATGCCTTCCCCTCATTCAACCACAAGCTTCTTTAGGAAGGGATGTCTCTCTTCAGCCTTCTTTGTGTGTTCCTGTACTGAGACTCACACAGCACTTTCTGTAAAATATGCACAGGCAATGTAACTTGGTTCAGCTACCACTATTAGCCAGAGACGAGCTGGGACTCTTAAAACAGATTTTTCCTGCCATCTATTTCCGGTAAAAGAAAGTAGATTGTAAAACCCAAAGGACTGTGCCAGCAATTTAAAAAACAAAAAGATTTTGTAAAAACCTTCTGGGATGCGTCCAGGATAGACAGACAGACGTGATCTTTACCTTGACAGCTTCATTTGGAGTCCAGGGCATGCTTGCCACATTTGCTTGAAATGTCATCCCTAGAGATTCATCTTTTAGTTCCAACACTTTTCCTACTGTGTAAACGTAAATTCTCGAAAGATAGGTAATATATCAAAGTCACATGGTTTTTACTACTGTAGTGTGAATTAGTTGATTGGTTTCTCAGCTGACAGCTCACACCTCCTGAGGACTTGTTTTTGAAAGAGATGCAAAGACACGGCCCCCAAGTTGATTACGGAGGCGGGTGTAAAGATCCAGCCGAGCAGTGATGGTGTAGGTGCGGAGTCCGCAGGTCAGCTGGCAGTGCCGGCACCCAGTTGGAGGATACGAGGTGCCCCTCAGGAGAGGGGGCAGAGGCTGCCGGAAGGGAGGGGGAGACACACCCACCCCAGAAGGCGCGCGCTGGTGCCCGGGGCCGCCGTTGTTCTGAGCTCTCCGTGGAATGCTCCACTGCGGGCCAGCAACGCTGTCGCGAGGTGTCTGATCCCAGCTCACCGTGGCCCTGTCGCTCTGGGGGGCTGCTTCTCTAAGCTGTGAGAGGTTCCTTGAACTCGGCCTGAAGGGTCCTCCAGCTTTCCAACCCTTTCTCCCCACCGGGCCCTACTTACATGTCAGAACTTCCTTCCTGACTCCCCGCTCGGGCTGCAAAGGAGGCTCCCTGGCGCCCGGTTTCTCTCAGGACCCCGCCGCCCTGGCTGCCTGTGCTTCACCAGTGACCCCTCCCCATGTCAGACCACAAAGGCCTGGAGACAGCTCCTGCGCCCAGCAGAGAGGAGACCCTCAAAAAAAAGTAATAACAAAAACAACTGTCTTAACAAATGAAGTGAATAGTTTACAGTATTACGTTTACAAAAATACAGCCATGAATCAGTATTTCTCCGAGAAAAGTGTTCTTTCCCAAGGGCTTCGCCACGATGGGCTCCTTGGGTGGGTAGAGAGCTATTTACGAAAGCAGGCGGCAGGCGTTTTCACCTAAATCCTTCAGTCTCCTGGAGAGTTCAAAGGCCCTATGCACACACATTCTCAATTTCGCAAGGCAAAATATATCTTTCCCACCTGTGGTTTCATTGACAAATTATTTACCAAGCTAAAAAGGCTTTTTGCTGGTCCTTTGAAGAGGTCCCTTTTGTTCTTTGCCATATGGCTAAAAAGTAAGAGCAAATCCACACTGCAGAAATAACTCTGCCATACACCATGTGGGTCAGATAACGCTGGGTAATTCAGTCATCTGGGCCCTTTCCATGTGAAACTGATCTTGGCTAACAGGGACAGATGAATTATGGGCTTGGGATTTGGTCTGGCAACACCATAAATCACAAGGAACTAGGTACCCTGAGACTGAATTCCTCCTACGTCTTCCCTGGGAGGGAGGAAGGGTCAACCGACTGGGAGTCATGGGCCCTTGAGAAGGCCATGCCACCTGCTGGGCCCAGGCTCTCCCTGGCTAACGGGGAGGCCCCTGTCCTTCGACCAGCTTTTCCTGTAGGGGTCCCCTTCCCTGTCAAGTCTGGGAAAATCAAACCAAACACTAAAGGACTATGGCACTAATAATACAGACTGAAGGATTTCCAAATCTCCAAGGATAACATCTTATCACAGATCATGACTAATTCATCCTTTTTTTTGCTGTGATTTTTAAACCTCATTTAACCTGGATAACATCTTGAATTTTTTTTTATTTAAATAGGTTGAAATGATATAAAAGCAAGTAAATAAATAGACACATAAACTGGAAAAAAAAATCATTTTGGCTCAGGGATTCCAACACCGTAAAACTTTAATTAAGCACAAACCACCTTGCTAGACTTCTAAATTAGCTAGAATTTTTAATCTCCCAGTAGGCATATATAATCACGTATTATTAATTTCGGTCTGTCCACATCTTTAGGTATAATGTTACACTGGCTGAATTTCTACAGCCCTTCATTTCGGAAACCTGGGATTCACTGATAAGTTTACTATTGGCACCTTTTCCTTTCAAATATCCCATTTAAAAAATAGCTTATATACATAGTTAAAAACAGCTTACACATGCTTATTTTTTTTAAATAGCTATATATACCGCCCTAAGGGAAGTCTGATGGACACAGCCAGGTTTAGAAGGCATGCAACACCACACTGCAGCTCTGACACTAGCCAGGCAGTTAGCACACACTTCCCGATTTACGGACTTGGTCCCAACGAAGACTCCCCTCACTTCAGGCACCAGCCACAAGTCCCAGGGTTCCCAAGGCACCCACACTGCTGACCACCAGGTTACAAATCCAGAAGATGCTCACAACCCTCTCAGGTTCAATAATTCCCTGGAACGACTCAGAGAATTCAGGAAAACACCGTACCTATGATTACAGTTTATTATAAGGGATACAAATCAGGACCAGCCAAAGGAAGAGACCCCTGGGGTGAGGTCTGGGAAGGTTCCAGTTGTGGAGCCTCGTAGAATTAACGTGTGCTACCCTCCTGGCACGTCGATATATGGTTACCAACCAGGAAGCTTAATGGAGATTTAGTGTCCTGAGTTTCTGTTCTGATTTTATTAAGCAGATAATTGATTAAACAACTGGCCACACTCAGTGCCTCCTTGTCTGGACTGTGGCTTCCATGGGAGGGGTACACCCTGGGGAACATGCCAGACACCCCACTGGACCGTGGAAAAGAACATCAGAACATCGAGTTATATCTATACCGATTTTTCATTTGTTTGGTAGGTTTTACGGCGTGCAGAAGACATTAGTGTAGAAGTACATGCATAGACATATAATGGGGCGATATGCTCGGACATTTTTAACGATAAAAATTGTGCTCTAAATCAGATGGAGAGCAATGTTTTAGAGACTGAGGAGGTAACGTCTCTCCAGGCTAAAATCCTACATTTGGTTCCTTCTAACAGACCGTGATGTATTCCCCTCTCTTGATAGATTTACCCCAATACATGTTTGTTTTGTTTTGTTTTAATGAGGCCCTCAGACCTTGGGAATAACATCACGCTTTGTACTGATCTCGTAGTGTTCAATGTTAGTTCTCTAAATTTGAAAGAAAATTCTTTTTCTCTCCACTCTGCTGTAACAGTTCCCATGCTGGCGAATGCAGTCAAACCACCTCATCTTCCCAGGGGGAAGGACCAAGATTGCTGTCCTAGGCTAGAGAGCGCCTCCCTGTCTTCTCTTTCTCTTGTACTGGGGTCAGCAGTCAGTGTCTACACCTCCGGACACCTGTGGGAATCACAGGATTGTCCTCAGGAAGCCGACAGGTGGTGCTGTGGTCCTGTGCTCCGGATGGAGCCTGGGACGCAGTCAGAGAGCTTGTTCCCAAAGGGAGGACAGAAGGCACCTGTCACCTACCTGCGCGCGTCAGGTGAGGACGCTCTGCTTCGCTGTATGACTGTGGAAATAACGGCAATTCTCAAAGGCAGCCCTGAAAGCTGGTGGAGACTGAGAAAGCGCTTCCATTTCCCCCCAAACACAATTTGACAGTAGCTTTCTTTTTGGCTGGAATTCAGGGTTGGAAATTATCAAAGTTCCCAAGGCTGCAGGACACGCCCGGCCACGGTGGGTGGCCCCAGCATTGGTGACGGTTTCCTGGAGCTGCACCTGTTGTGATGACCTGGTAAACAGTCCACGGGGGGCGCTGGCTATCCAGATGGCCCCTGGGATCCATCCTGTCAGCAGACCCCCTTCCCAGCCCACCCAGACCCCCAGGTACCCAGAGACACTCCCCGCTGTGGTGCCACCACTAGAATCTCTCCTTCCTCTTGTCACACACCAAAATGTACCTTTCCGTGGCCTCTCTGTCTCTGGTAACTGCAAAGTATTTGAATGAAGACTTCTAGAAACAATTTTTCTGTTGAATTGAAAACATTTTATCAATTTCAATTTCTCTAAAACGGAAATATCTGGCCAGGCGGGGATATTTAACGGTACAGGGCACTCGGGTTCCCTTAAAGCCATTGTTTTTCCACCCTGCCTGCACAGAATCACCTGGGAAGACTTTTAAAATCCTGACGCCGTAGGGGACCCCTGCCAGGGCCACGTTATGATCTTTGTGGGCCCCTCCTCTGTAGAAAGTACTGAAAATTGTATTTTACGACTGTGTCGGTAGAAAGACAAATATCTCAATGTTGCATATTAAAACCTTTCGTCTAAAAGCTTTTTCTTCTGATTTTAGACAAAATACAAACACTCTGTGGGCCCCAGGCACCATGCCAGCTGTGGCTGGTGGGTGAGTTGGCCCTGCCAGGAAGGGCGAAAGCAGACTTTTTTGGGTGGAACTAAGGCTTCAGTGTTTTTCCTAACATCCCCTGCCATTCCAGGGAAAAGGCAAGGTAGGCGCTCACGCCAACCATCCAGGAAGGAATGCCTACTCGCCGGATGGTGAAAGAGAGACCAGAGAGGGCACCTTCCTCTGGTCCCAACAGACCACAGCCAGCCAGGGTCAGCCTGAAATTCTGGCAGGACGAAGCAACACTAACTCCATCATCATCACGCCTCTGGGATTCTGACTTCACCTGCCTGATAAGACAGCCTTGAATCTTAGAGTGGAAGACACAGAAGACCTGTACACCCATCTCGTTTCTAGATCTGAAACAGCCCTGTTGTGGAACTGCCTGGGCCAAGGTCATGGAGAGGGACTGGAGTCAGAGCACGCCTCCACATTTCACTGCAGGCCCCAAAGGGCAGCATGTGACCTGCAGGCCAGGTGTGGGGCAGGACAGAGCAGGGCCCATCACTGTGCCCAGAGGCTTACTGGACCTGGCATCTCACAGACGCCACCTGAGCCGAGTTTTAACAAAGGTTCTTGGGTTGCCATGGAGATGAGTTTGGGGGCTGAGAAGGCACAAAGCTGGAATTGGAGGGGAGTTCGAGTGTCCTCCAGTGCCACTGACTTAAGTGTTTCCCACTAGGAATCAGGGCATTAATTAACTGCAAACACCTGAGTCATTTTCTTGGCGCCCTTTCTTGCAAAGGCAGCCAAGCAGCAGAGCTGAGAACTCAGCTGGAGGAATTCTGTGTGCCTTCTGTGTATACCCCCTGAAAGCAAGTGACAGCTCTTGTCCACAAAACCTGCATTCGTACAGTTTCCTCATAGCCATCAAATTAAAAATTGGGATTGGTGCGTAGATAAGACAGAGATGGAAATAGAGCCCAGAAAGTGAAGGAAAGGGCCGTGGGGAAGTAAAGCTTAAACGCTGATGACAATATATGTTTTCGTTGGTGGGGATGTCCTTCTCAACACTGCAGTCAACACAGCTCGAACCAGCCTTTCTGAGCCCATTACTGTTGGCTAGTTATTATGGTTTCTCACCAAAGCTATGCCCAGAGAAGTACAGCAGAGAAATGTTTTAAAAGCCCATGATCTATCTTGCATTACTATTTTTAATCACTGCTTAGAGGAAGATTGAAAAGAAATATACCAAAATGGGCTTCCCTGCTGGCGCAGTGGTTGAGAGCCCGCCCGCCAATGCAGGGGACATGGGTTCGTGCCCCAGTCCGGGAAGATCCCACATACCGCGGAGCGGCTGGGCCCGTGAGCCATGGCCGCTGAGCCTGCGCGTCCGGAGCCTGTGCTCCGCAACGGGAGAGGCCACAGCAGTGAGAGGCCCGCATACCGCGAAAAAAAAAAAAAAAGAAATATACCAAAATGTTAACAGGATTTGTGCTCGAGTGACTGGATTGCTTTATGGTTTTTCTTCTCCCATATTTTTAACTTTTTATTTTGAATTAGATTCACAGAAAGTTAGAAAAATAGTACAGAAAGATCCTGTGTATCCTTCACCCAGCTTCCCCCAATGCTTACATCTTACATAATAACTATAATACAATCACCAAAACCAGAAAGTTAACTATTAGCCTGACTACAGACCTTATTCAGATTTCACCAGTTTCTACATGCCCTTGTGTGTGTGTGTTTCTATGCAAATTTATCACATATGTAGATTTGCGTTCTCATGTTTTTAAAACTTTTTATAATGAAAATGCTCTTGTCTTATTATAAAGAGAAAAGCTTTACTTTTAAATTCTTTTGTGGGAATCTGTCCCAGAAAAAAAAAAAAACTCTAAATATGTACATTGCTAGGCTCAAAAATATTTCTCATTAAATTACTTACAAACAAAGTTAAACCACTTAAGTGTCCAACTTGATGTAATTGAATGGAATTAACTGGAGTACCTTCGCTTACTGGATGTTGTGCAATGGTATGAACTGTTTATGGAAAAGGATGTGATAACAGGTAGGTGTCATGACGTGCTTAAGTGGAAACAAGCTACAGAACTGTTCAACTGGATATGACTGTGCAAAGAGGTCAACACACACAGTGGGGGAACGGGAGGCAGCTACACTGAAACCATTCTCCTCCACTTTTCCTATATTTTCAAAAATTTCCTTCTTGAGAAGGACTTTCAACTTTTTTTTTTTTGCGGTATGTGGGCCTCTCACTGTTGTGGCCTCTCCCGTTGCGGAGCACAGGCTCCGGACACGCAGGCCCAGTGGCCGCGGCTCACGGGCCCAGCCGCTCCGCGGCACGTGGGATCCTCCCGGACCGGGGCACGAACCCACGTCCCCTGCATCGGCAGGTGGACCCCTAGCCACTGCGCCACCAGGGAAGCCTAGGACTTTCAAATTTTAATGTGCATCACCGGTGACCTTATTAAAATAGATTCTGATTCAGTGGGCAGGGGTCCAAGCCAAGCAGCAAGCAGGGGCCTGAGATGTTTCTAACAAGCTCCCAGGTGATATCGGTACTGCTACTCCATAAGCCACCCTATTCAAACAATGGGTTATAAGAAAACGGACCTTTCAGAAATAAAGTGCTTCTTATGTTTAAAACTGGCCTCAAATGCCAAAGCATACCAAAAAAAAGCCCATCAAAATCTCCAGATTCCACTTGGATTTCAAGTAACAGAAGTGCAGACCTGGCCTCGTCCAGCCCTAGATGGTGAGATTATTCCTTTGCTCTGAGTTACATTTTTTTTTTTTTAATTTTTGGCCAATCAGGGTACACCCCACTCCAATACGAAACAAACTGGCTTATTCCAGAGAAAAAGCCCCAAGCGGAGAGGAATAAAGTTCCCGGCTGTACACACCGGAGCCACTTACCCTACCGTACAGAGACCGTTGGCTCCCAGACGATTCCTTCCTTCCACTGCCAAGCGCTGGGGCGGCCGGTGCTGCTTCAGAGAACTTTGAAGGCAGATCCCCAGGACAAGGGGTCCCGGCAGCTGCTAGGGTCTTACCCCAGAATTCCCCAACCAGGGCTGGCAGGCCACGAGCAGCAAGGCTCCTGGGTGGCCTCATCAGAATTTGTTCCCAAGTCCAAGCTTGTACTGCTCGCCAACACGACAGGCTGATAAATTGAGAGCCGAGCTGCTGGGGCAAAGAAGAGTGACTTTACCTGGGAAGCCAGCAGAGCAAGACGGGGGGCCGAACGCCCAAAGGACCGCCTTGCTGAGTCAGCATTCAGGCTCCTTTTATACTGAAAGGGGCGGGACTAAAGCCAAGCACTTCCTGGTTCCCGTCAGCCTCCGGAGGGGAGGTGTTAATTTCTCCCTCCTGCAGTCATTCACAGGTGGGCCTGCTCAGGAGGTTTCCTGGGAGCTCAACACAGGTATTTTAGCTGAATGCTCATTACCTGGGAGGCAGGGGTCCCAGAGATGGGCCGTTATGGAGAATTTAAGCTTATAGGCAACATCCCTTCAGAGATTAACTTGTAATAGAATACAAGTTAACTCGATTAATTGACAGGTTCTTCCCTATTACAATTTCCCACTGTCAATGTCCAGTCCACAGTCTTGTGGGGAAAGGGATGAACCCCGCTCTGCCTATTTCCTGCTGAACGGGGGCGATGGACATTCTTTAGAATCTTTAGTTGGTGGTAAAAATCCTCTTTCCTTTTCTATCTACAACTACTTGAACCTGATGAAACCCCTTAGCAGTTTGTTGTCTAATTTGTAATGGAACCTGGGGTTTTGGTTCCCAATATATTTATATACTAAATAAAGATATATACTAAATCCCTGTGCTATTTACTTGGACAAAATTAAATACGCTGCCCCTTCTCTGCTACAGTGGAATCCCCATCTACTTCGATTGGGTGGGCAGACCTGTTGGAGGTGAACTCATGAACAGAGCCCAAAGTTTTAACACAATCGGCAACCACTAGGTCTGTTAGAGCATTTATAGATTCTCCCACCGGGCAGGCACCAGGAGCGGCCTTCCATACACTATTTCAAAGGGGCTTAATTTAAGCTAGGGCAACTGGCAAGATCTTATCTCAGGTTAAATTAGTCTCTTGACATAATTTAGAGGTGTTCCTTTTTAATGTGCGGTTCATTTTCTCGTTTTTTCCTGTTGCTTGTGGTCTGCAGGATAAATGTTGTCCCAGTGCTTCAGTCCAAATCAGGGGATAATTTCCTTAAGGAGGGCTTTAACCACTTCAGAGATTTTCTGTCCGGGTGGCATACGCTTCTACCCATCCTGAAAATGTCCACAAACACTAGCGGGTTCTCTGAAATTTCCTGCAGCTCAAGGCATTTGAGTCCAGTCCTCGGTGGTGCAGGTTCCTCTGGGTCGGGTCCCCATCTGGGGAGGTCTGATAGCCATCTCTGGGTTATTCTGAGCACACACCATGCAGTTTGGGTGACTCCTCTGCTGGACTTTTGTAGGTTAGGCCCCATTACATATACTTGAGTCCATTGAAAGGTGGCATCTCTCCCGTAATGGCTGCTGTTACGGAAGTGCTGCAGCACGGGTTACGTGAGCACCTCGGGAACCAGAACGACTGTGCGCTACATTTCGAAGCCGGCGAGGTGTGGTCCGGTGAAACCCTGCTCCTCGGCCTTCTCTTTGTCCTTGGTGACTGCGCTGGCTGGTATTCTGACCAGTCAGTCTGTGGGAGAAGTGACCCTCCTGCCTCAGAGGATATTTAGATTGATGAGGTGTCCCAGCGTCCCTTTTTAATGCGGTTCATATTGGCCGTGTGTTTTGGGCCTTCCCGGGGTGCCATCCGCACACACTTCTGATCTTACCTTTTCGTAGACCTTGGGGAAGAGCTCTGTCTCCTTTCCTGGGGTTCTCATGAGCGCCGTCCGTAGGCTTAATGTGCATTCTGGTGGGACCCTGAGGTCAAGCTGTTCTGGTGAAGGGCGAGGTCTATCAGAAAGCCCATCAGCTCACTCCCCAGGGTCAGTTTCACCCGGGGCTCCTGTGGGACATGAAGCACCTCAGGTCCAAGGGAGCCCCTGGGCCTCTTCATTCATCAGTGTTCCCCTCTTTCTATCACGTGGGAGGCTCTCATCTTTTATTATTTTCCTTCTTATATTTTAGCCCAGGGCAACCTGTCTTGCAAGGTTCTTCCTCCTGACATTGTTCCTTCCCCGATGGGGGCTTACCGAAAAAGTGCCCTTTCCTTTTTTCATCTTCTTTCTTCTGTTGTTGTTTCCTGTTGAACACTTTAAGTGCCCCATCTACCAATTGAGAAGGGTTCATTCCAAATGCATCATCTAATTTTTCCAACTTTCTCCTGATTATCTAAGGCACTTTGCCCCCAAAAGTTCAAATTTACCATTCTAATATTTAAAGGGGCGGGACTAAAACCAAGCACTTCCTGGTTCCCGTCGGCCTCCGGAGGGGAGGTGTTAGTTTCTCCCTCCTGCAGTCATTCACAGGTGGGCCTGCTCAGGAGGTTTCCTGCGAGCTCAACACAGGTATTTTAGCTGAATGCTCATTACCTGGGAGGCAGGGGTCCCAGAGATGGGCCGTTATGGAGAATTTAAGCTTATAGGCAGCATCCCTTTAGTGATTAACTTGTAATAGGATACAGAGGTTCTTCCCGATTACACACTCAGCCTACATAATGACACTATAACCAGAAGTGTATTAAAACCAAGCCTCTAATAAACAGATTGTGGTCTTTGTACGCAGTGGAGTTCTATAGTCTAAGGAGAACAAATGCTCTCCAACCACATGCAACAGTATGAATGAATGCAACTGTAACCAGAAAGAAGCTACGCACAAAAGAATGCACCCTGCATGGTGACATTTCTATAAAGCGCAAACACAGACAAAAGGAATCCGTGGTGTCAGAGGTCAGGAGAGGGTTCCCGCTGGGAGCGTGGTGACTGGAAGTGGCAGGAGATAGGATTCTGGGAGCATGGGTAACATTTATTTATCTATTTATTTTGCTGTAATGAACAGACTTTAAAAAAAAAAACACTTCATTGAGTTATGATTGACATACAAAAATCTATTTGTATTTAACATATAAAACTTGGTGAGTTTGGACATAAGTATGCACCTGTGAAACTATCACCTTGATCTATGCCATAAACACATCCATCACCTACAAGAGCTTCCTGCTGCCCTCTTTATTATCATTATTCTTTGTGTGTGTATATATATAAGAACACTGAACGTGAGACCCACCCTCTTAGCAAATGTTTAACTATACGATACAGTATTACAAACTAGGGGAACTGCGCTGGACAATATATCTCTAGAATACACTCATTTTGTGTAACTGAAACTTTGTACCCTGTGATAATACCTCCTCGTCCTCCCCTCCCCCCGGCCCCTGGCAATCACCCTTCTACTCTCTGCTTCTGTGAGTCTGACTTTTTTCGGTTCCATGATCACGCAGTGTCTGTCCTCCTGTGTTCGACTTACTTCACTTAGTAGCATGTTCTCCGGGTTCACCCATGCTGTCACATATGGCAGGATCTTCTTCCTTTTTAAGGCTGAATAACATTCAACTAAATGTATGCATATGCAATCATATATTTTTCTTAATCCATTTATTCATCAGTAGACACTTAGGTTGCTTCCATGCCTTGGATATTGTGAATAATGCTGCCGTAAACATGGGAGCAGAGATACCTGAGATCCTAATTTCAATTTTTTGGATACATACCCAGAAGTGGGATTGCTGATTGTATGGTAGCTCTATTTTAAACTTTTTTGAGGACTCTCCATGCTGTTTTCCACAGCGTCTGCCCCAATTTATATTCCCCCCGGTAGTGCACGAGGGTTCCCTTCCCCGCAAGTCCCCCCTCAGCGCACTTGCTATTCTTGTCCTTTTGATCATAGCCATTCTGACAGGTGTGAGGTGATACGTTTCTATGGTTTTGGTTTGTGTTTCCCTGGTGATTAGTGATGTCGAGCATCTTTTCATACACCTGTTGGCCATCTATATGCTCAAGGGCACAGTTCCACACCCTGAGCTTTAAAAAATTCTGGTTATTTGAGGATTTTATGTTGTTGAGTTTTGGGACTTCCCTATATACATTGGATATTAACCCTTTGTCAAATATATGGTGTGCAAATATTTTCTCCCATTCTGTCAGTCGCCTTTCATTTTGTTGATCTTTCCCCTTTGCGGCAGCTTTTAGTTTGTTGTTTCCCACTTGTCCATTTTTGCTTTTGTTGCCTGTGCTTTGCGTGTCGTATCAAAGAAATCATTGCCAAGACTGACGTTGAGGTACTTTTCCCCTACGTTTCTTCTTAGAGTTTTACGGTTTCAGGTCTTACATTTAAGTTGTTAATCCATTTTGAGTTAATTTTTGTGTCTGGTGTACGATAAGATTGCAATTTCATTCTTCTTTATGTTGACATGCAGTTTTCCCAACACCATTTATTGAAGAGACTATCTTTTCCCCATTGTGTATTCTTGGTACCTTTGCTCAGATCAGTTGACAGAAGACGTTGAGACCAAAGAGAAACGTAAAGACTCTGAGTAATACTGTTTCATGATATGGGAGAGAAAAAAGACAATATTTCTTCATAAAAAATGTGATTTTTCAATATTTCTCATTATCAGGTTAACTGGCACGTATTATAAGACTCCCGAATATGTCACCCGTGTTGCTAGAAATTCACATATTCAGACGGGCCATCCGTTTTTCTGTGGGTTTTCTCTTTGGGAAGGTGGCAGCTCTCTCTAAATGTAGGGTGGCGCGTTTTGCTTCTTGATCTGGAGAAACGTCGGTGTCCTCCGGAAAACCTTTGAGCCGCACGCTTCCCCTGAGTGCACGTTTCTGTGTGTTCTGTTTCACCGAAGAAGTTCGAAAAGCCTGTTGTTGGCACTGAGAATTGAAGGGCGGTAGGGTTACCTCTGCCTTTGCAGCCCTCACACCCCTGCCTCGTGAAGCCCTCTGACCTCACGGACCCAAGAGCCACCAGGTTACTCCCCGGGGACTCAGTGGGGGCTTGTAAACCCAGTGGAGCCCTTTCTTGAATCTCCAGGATGGCAGACCAGCTGTTTCACCTCTTAAAACACTGACCATTGGGCTGCTTCGTCCTTGCTTCTGACTGTGGCCCAGAGCTGTACCCGCCTCGCCTCCCCCTGGGGTGATGGAGAACGCTGTCTGGCCCTAACCGACCTGGGTTGGGGGCATGCAGGGTCTTCTGTTGAGGGCCCATCTGTGCCGTCCCAAGCCTGTGTGCCCCCAGGAGACAAAGAATCTGTCCCTTTGCTCGGTGCTCTCAGTCTATGGAAGTGGGGCTCATTCTCCGGCTTTTATTCTTTCGGGCCTCAAACATCTGAGCCTAACTGGGCAGGGCCAGGGGCAGGCCTGACGGCACAGAAGGGAGAGCTGCTGTCCATCTGGTGAGAATTTGGCCCATGTGAGTTTTGGTTAACATCACTCGGAGTGAAAGGAAATCTGGAGCTCGCTGGCAGGTTTTATCTGGACACCGTCGGTTTTGCTAGGGAGGATGGCGGCTGCCTTGGGGACCTGTGTGGGTTCCTCCTGAGCCCTCGGAGGCCGGAGGCCCTCCCTGCTGTTTCCCTGCATCCTCCCGCCCTCTCCCACCCACCTGTCAGAGCAGCCGCTCAAGGGCACAGTTCCATACCTGAGCTTTGCCAGGAGATGCTCTGAAGGGCTGGGGCCTTGCATAACCGGCCCTATTCAGAAGGCGTCCCCCCTGGCTGGGAAGTCATGGCAGCAGAGACGAGCCTTGCTCCGCTTTGTAGCCTAAAGGCAGATTGTCTGAAGTCTTCACGCTTTGGGAGGATGCAGCTTAAGTCGTTTGGAGCAAATTTTTCCAGGTGATGTGAAAGAAGCATTTATTGGAGCTGCGAGTGGAAGCAAAGGGCAGGGCTCTCACGAGACAGGAGGTGTTTGTCAACGTGGTGGAGAGTGAAGTCAGGAGCTCTGCCATGTCTTCCAAGTAACATCCCCTGTTTGTAGCCTCTGTTTCTAAATAAGGGAAAATATGACCCAAAGTGCCAGAGGACAACTCATCCTTCCCTCATCCAATTCTCTGAGGACTGTCCACGTAGAGGAAAAATTAACAGTGAATAAAGGAAGCCGAAAATGTTTAAAGGTACAGTTGACAATTCTAAAACCTAAGGAATTCTTTTAAGAGATGAGTTCAAAGTAAGTAGGGGCTGACAGGCAGAGAAGCTGCACAGCACTAAGACCACTGAGTGAGTGCAGGGTCCCGAGGACGCCAGAAGCGTGAAGAAGTCAGGTGCAGGAGAGCCTGTGCAGGGCTATCTGTGGCTCCATGAGATTGTCAGGATCTGCTCTGTCATGCCCAGGCCTGTCCCATCCTCCTGGTCCAGGAGGGAGTGAAGCTTGAGCCACTTCAGCCGACATCTAGGAAGAGAGAACTCTGACTGCAAGGAAAGCGATTTCTTGCGAGCGCCTTGGGTGGGTCCGATTGCATCTCGTTACCTAGAACATCCGTATGTGACCTCTGTAGCCGCAGGAGAAGCTGGAATGCCTTTTGGTTGGGCAGGAATGCGGATTTTGTTAGTTTGAGAGAAGGGAAGAATGGCTATTTCTGTCTGCCTCTACAGAGGGTCATATATAAAACTCGGGCTACACAAAACCGGTAAGAGAGGTGATGATTCGCTCTCTATGTGACATTTTGTTTTCCCTCCATAGCAAAGGCCGTGCCCCTCAGCTCAGCATCTGAGAAGCTTCCTGACAGTCCCTCCTGCTACCCTTCCACACTCACCTCCTAGTCACACCCCAGGCAGCCCTGCGCTTCTGCTACACGAGGGACCTCTGAGTTCTGAGCCTCTGCTCGCTTCATCCCAGCTTGAGGCTCAACTCATACATGAGGGGCCGTGCTAAAACTACTGTGTTAAACTAAGTGGGCAAAGCAAGAGCAAACTCCGGGAGGGAAGCTCGTGCGCCCACACATGTACCGACACACACAGGCACAGACACACGTGCACCCACGAGTCAATGACCCCCCCAGAAAGGAGAGCCCCCTGTGCACAGGTTAGAAATGGGATGAAGAGCCAGCGGGCTGGAAGCACAGCAGGTACACACAGCCCGTAGCCTGTGGGATCTGATGCCATCTCCAGGGAGACAGGTCAGAATTGAGTCGAATTGGACGACACCCAGCTGGGGTCACAGAGAATGGCTGGGTGTGGGGAAAAAATCCATGTTGGAACTGGGTGCAGAATCCTTAGCCCCCAAAGGATTTATTTGGTTTATCGGCACTAGCTGAACCCTCCAGCCTGACAGCAGTTCTAGGCGACCGAAGATCCACGTCTGGGAGAAGCGACCAGGCACCAGCAGGTCCCCACAGGCTCGCTCCGTGTCCCTCTCGGACTGCAGCCAGCGGGCGGGTTTCTGGGTGGAGAGCGATGCGGTGGGGACACAGTAGGACCACCACCAGCACACGTGTCGCCAGGAAGACAGGTGCGCAGAATTCTGCACGGCTGAATGAGGGTGGGTTCTGAGGGTTTTCGCTCTGCCCTTAGCTGAGCTGAGCTCTGGCCTCTTAGCGTAGAGCTGGGGCAGAGGAGAAACATAGGAGCTTAGCAAAATGTTTCAAACAATGGTCCTTCAAAAACTCTCCTCATTTGCTTCCATTAAACTGGACCTTACTATTTATGTGAGACCTGGACGTAAGCACATTGCTTTCTGTCAGCCGTTAACCATATGAAATGATTCAGAGTCAACTTTGAGTTGAATAAAAGCTAATATTCTAAGTACCATTTAATATCTTAGTTATATGAAAAATGTTCAATAAAATATGAGATCCAGCGGGGAGGAAAGCCTAGGCCTGCTTGAGGTGACATGAAATAACCGGCTTTTACTAGCACAGCAAGCGTGTTACACACAGCTTCATCGAATGCTGTGTCTCCAGGGTGCACGTGTGACCCAGGACTTTATTAAAGTATGTTAACCGTACAGTATGAAAGGGCATTCTCAAGTCAACAGGCCTGCATCCTTCAAATTTCCACAGTCCAGTGAGGGGTCCCGGAGCTACACTAAACAGGTCATGCGAATTAGAAAAGATTGGTTTACTTAAAGGACATAAGGTGAGATTTATATGTTGTTCCTGCGGTCATTCCCTAAATATAGTGAACCCCTATCTTAAGAGAAATTATCTAAAACTTGGAAATAAGGAGTGGGGCACAGCTTGTTCTGTCAGTGTCACACCGTGGCATCAACAGGCCTGCCCAAGGGGTGTTTAAATCTCTAGGAGAATATACCTGTTCCACGTTGCTGGTCACTGGTTAGAGCCCAGGCTGTGCAGTCACTGGCCGATTTCTACCCCCTGGAGAAGTTGTGGTTCTCTCGTCCTGTAGAACATTAAACCACTGTTTACAGATAGAATCGACAATCTCATTCTTCGTTCTGTTTTTCAAGATGCCTACAACTACCCCATTCCTTCGTCTGCTTTCTGAATCGCCATTATTATTATATGTGTTCCCTTATTAATAATCTAATAGGTGTTTGACATCTTTATTCAAGCTCAGGATGACACCATAGTTTTGACTTGTCGGAAGTTATACTCCGAGCTGTGAAAGGTATGCAGGAATATCAATGACGACTCCTGCCCTGTCCACAGGGGAAGCACAGGAAATCCAAAGAGTAATGATTTAGAGCCAGAAAGTTAGGGAAATCTTTAAGAAAGCAGGGATGTCTGCAAGAGCCTGGAAGTGGGTAAGGCGTGGGCCATGACCTCCCTGTGCTTTGGGAAATTTAATTTCATTCCCTCTTACTTTTACCTCTTTGTCTTTATTTTCCTTCACTTTTGAAAACTCCAGACCCTCTCCTCCTTCCTCATGCTCACCTTTCCTCTTCTGCTCCCATCTCCCTTTGCCCCCAACCCCTTCCTTTGGAAGAACCATCCTTAGAGGAATCGGGCAGTGGTGCCTCCCTCCCACAGACATGGAGCTGAGCTCGGCTTTCAGACAAATTGTCAGTTTTGTGCAGTGGCTTGGAGCTCATTTTAAGACAAAAAGCCTTGAGGTAACAGAGGATGAAAACAGAGGCCACGGAGCTGGGCAATCTACATTTATTTAAAATGGCTTCATGGGGACTTCCCTGGTGGCACAGTGGTTAAAGAATCTGCCTGCCAATGCAGGGACACGGGTTCAAGCCCTGGTCCAGGAAGATCCCACATGCCGCGGAGCAACTAAGCCTGTGCGCAGCAACTACTGAGCCTGCGCTCCAGAGCCTGCGAGCCACAACTACTGAGCCCGCGTGCCACAACCACTGGAGCCCGCACGCCTAGAGACCGTGCTCCGCAATGAGAGAAGCCACCACAACGAGACGCCCGCGCCCGCGCAGCAACGAAGACCCAACGCAGCCAAAAATAAGATAAATAAATAAAACAGTTTCATGGAGTTGGCTGTTCCCCTTTAATAGGCAATTTAAAACAACATCGACATTTATGTGGCGTTTATACAGCTGGGACTAATACCGCCAACCCCTCCATCCTCAGGCACTGAGGATTATAAAGACACAAGTGGTCTGATCCTTCCGGGGAGCAGAGCAAATTTCTCCCTGGAGCTGAAATCACTCTTTCGGGGAAGAGGGGGGCCGTTGGCAGCCCGGAAAGAGGAGCTGTGCTCAGTGGTCCCAGCAGCCCTCCAGGAGAGCGTGGTCCCCTGCCAACGCCGGCCGCCAAGCCATTCAGGCTCCTCCCTCATCCCTCTGGTCAGCCAGGATCCCGATCGATCCATCAGTCGAGGCACAGAGGCCGAGACTGCTATCCTCAGCGGTTTATCCAATCCCGTCTTAGCTGGGCCAAAAGGAAGGAGCGAAGATGATTACTTTCCTCTTACAGACCCAAGCCATCTTGCTAACTGAGTGGATCCAGAAATAAATGACAGCAACGCGGGAACTAGGACCCTAGCGTCAGCCCGGCTCACACGCCACACACGCGGCAACTCCTAGGGCCGGAACAGAGGCTGCAGGCTCCCCTGGGTCCCCACGTGTGGATCTGGACAAGAGGCTTTTGCTAAACAACTCTACTTTCCCGTGGAAGAAACAGTGGCACTTTCCCACTTGGAAACGACTTTTGTTAAAATTTCTTTTCATAGAGAGACTGAAAGCCCAACTGTGTTCGAAAATGGCTCAGCAGAGGGGGTTGTGATGTAAACAATGTCTTCCTCGCAAGTTGACAGAGGCTCATTATCTCCAAATCGCTTCCAGCATCACCAAGATTAGCCCGTGTTGATTCTGAATGATGTCACCTCCAAGGTTACAAGACACCCGACTGCCTCTGATCTGCAGATCCCTGGGAGCCTCTGATCAGCCGAACACCGGCTCCTGACCTACTTGGAATCTGCACCAGTGGAAACTGTGGAGTCTTGTAGAATCGGGGACGGATTATAGGAGTACCAGGCAATGCTGTAGGCGAGGGACTTTCACTGTCACTGACCCCAGAGCAAGGGACCCAGTCTTTTGTCTGAGAAAAATACTGCCAAGGAACCACGGGGCGGTCGAAGAGGCCTTCAGATGGTTGAAGACTCAAAATGAGGCTGATTGTAGAGAAAAAGCAAGGAAACAAAAAAGGGAGGGAGAAACTTCAGGAGAGGGGGTCAGAAGCGGAGGGCTGGGCTGCAAGCAGGATCAGACGTCAGAAGACGGGCCGCCAGAGGCAAAGGCTGGTCCTCTGGGCTGCAAACCAGCTGCCTATCTGGCCTGAGATCGTTTCTTTGTTGATGGGACTAGAACGTCAGAAGGCTTGGGATCACAACAGTATCGGGGTTCTGTGCTTCCCTCCAGACCAGAATCGTCCCGCCTCCCATCTGCTGCCTACAGCAATCCCCGTGTTTCTAGCGACAGCTGCTCATAGCCTTCTCTCCTTTCTAAAATGTGAGCAGCAGGGAGCACACCCCTGACGCTTTGTTGAGCCTGCCTTTCCATTCAACTAGCAGGATTGCATACTGAGAAGTGCCTATGTTGCATGCAAACACCACGCCGTTTCGTATAAGGGACTGGAGCATCCGCAGATACTGAGGGACGATAGTGTATCCTGAACCTGTTTTCAGGTTGCCCCTTGCAAATCCTCTCGGCACCCCAAGCGTTTGGTTTCCCCCCCTTTTTTTTTTTTAATCTATGTTTGGCTGCGTTGGGTCTTCATTGCTGCGCACGGGCTTTCTCTAGTTGCAGCGAGCGGGGGCTACTCTCCGTTGCAGTGCCCGGGCTTCTCATTGCGGTGGCTTCTCTTGTTGCGGAGCACGGGCTCCAGGCACGTGGGCTTCAGTAGTTGTGGCTCGTGAGCTCTAGAGCGCAGGCTCAGTAGTTGTGGCACGTGGGCTCCGTAGTTGTGGCTCGCGGGCTCTAGAGCGCAGGCTCAGTAGTTGTGGTGCGCGGGCTTGGTTGCCCCGCGGCATGTGGGATCTCCCCGGGCCAGGGCTCGAACCCGTGTCCCCTGCGTTGGCAGGCAGATTCTTAACCACTGCGCCACCAGGGAAGTCCCTGGTTTCCCCTTGAAAGCCTTCCCTGGGCCCGGGTGACTGTGTGTTCGGTTTCTGAATGCCAAGCCCTTGCATCACTTCAGCTTCCACACAGGCTTGGGCAGGGTAGCACAAGTATCCCCACTCCCTCTGTTAAGCTGTCCATCAGGGCACTGAGGCTCCCCGCCACCCAGCGCTCGCCCGTCCATGGAGCGGAGATGGTCCTGACGGAGCTGCACAGAGGCCGCTGCCTGCAGCTCGGAAGGAGGAGGTGGGTGTGCCCTCCTGCTCAGAGTCAACCGTTCACGTCTTTTTCCCAACAGGGGAGAAAGTCCAGGCTCGCTCGATATCTGGGCACCGAACCTAACAGATATTCTTCCTTCCTTTTTCTCAAGAAAGAGATTCCTAAGCGATCGTCTGTCTCCGTGAAGCAAGTACTGATCAGCATGGCTTTAGTGTTGCCCTTCCTTTTCCAAAAACGCGTCATCATTTATTGATGGGGGCAGGCAGGTCAGAGTCGAGGGGAGACGACGAAGAGCAGGTTAATTGTGAAGCCCAAAGTGATGGCGCGAGAGGAAAGGAAATGGGTCCTGATGTCTCCATCTGCAAGGGGACCTCACGCTGCAGGAAAGGAGTCCTGCTGCCTTCAGGGCAGAACTGCTGCTGACCTTGCAGTAGAGCTTGGAAGGACCACACCCGACTCACTTGACCAATGAGGACAGAGTCCTGGTTCTTGGGGCCGACCCCTTGCTTTGTGGAGGATGCCACCGAGGACCAGAGAGGTCAAGTGCCTCGCCCAACATCACACAGAGCCTCTGTCACCCAGACTTCCGTTTTTGTTCCCCTCCCTCACAACTATTTTTAGCCAATTATGCCTATATTGCTTATTTGGCGATGTTTTCATGGGTCTAAAATTTTTGATTTCGGAGCTAATTGTATTGTTTGAAAGAAAATTGGTTGAACATCAAGGTTTTCTAACCACTACACAGATAACTTTTGATTTCATCGTGTGTTATTTTTAAATGTTTAAAATTCATTTTAAAACATTTTTCTTATTACTTATACATTTAGAAATGTTAGATACTTAAAAAATTATGGTAAGATATACATAATACACAGAAGATGAAATTTAGCATTTTCATTACTTTATGCGTCTAGTTCAGGCAGAGGTGCCAGAGAGCGAACAGAAACATCCAGGCACCCTGAGGCCTGGGCTCAGAATCGGCACCGCGTCCCTTCTGTTTCAATTCACTGGCCAAAGCGAGTCACGTGGCCAAAGTTTAGGGAGGGAGATGTGTTCTTCCTCTTGGGGAAAAACCGTAAGTTCACACAGCAAAGATGCAGGTACCGGGGTGGGTGCTGAAGAACTGGGGTCAGTAATGCACCCTCCAAATCCAGCTGTGGGAAAATAACCGAGAACAGCCCATCCTCTCCAGAGAGGCAGTGGCAACCTGGCGGCATCCAGATGTGCTCCTTCAGCGCTGGACTGAGGACCCCAGCAGGACACAGCCAGAACCTGAGGGGGAGGGTGGGAGAGAAAGAACCACACACCTGCCCCTCCCAGGGCGCTACCTGGGGTCCCCAGCGTGGCAACAGCCGAGAGAATGAGGCATTTGCCTTCCCCACTCGGGTGGAAATGGTCCCTTTGCCTCAGATTCTCTTCACAGAATCTCAACCTCAGAATTTCATTAAATGGCAAAAACAGTCTTCTGACTATTTTGCTAGAGTAAACCCTGCTCTTTCCTACAAGAGACAAAAGAAAAGGTTTACCTTCCACCTTGCATGTGATCCCTCCGGGATGCAAGGACCGTTGGCATCAGAGGCTGTTGTGATGGCTTTGCTCTCCAGCAGCTGGAGGTGAGCACCTGGGATGAACTCAAAAGCAAACAGCTCGGCCCCTTCTGCTGCCGCTCGGGAGCCAGGCGCGGGGCCAGGTAATTAGAGCGACATGCCTGTGGCTCGTCTCACTGTGGCAAGGCGGGACACACGGGAACAGAGTCCCAGCCAGGCTGGGCTCCTTTCAGATGCCACGATCTCATGAACATTCCGGCCACATCGTGGTCCACACCAGGGGTGCAGCCATGGGAGGGCTGGGCGGCCCCAAGTCCCCTGCTGTCCGGGTCTGGTCACAACAGGGAGTGTCAGAGACACAGGAGGGAGGAGATGCTGGGGGCTCCCCTGCACAGCTGCTCGCTTTGGAAGGGCCCGGCCGTGGGCACTCCTCCGTCCTGAAAGCTCTCCCCAGAGCTCTTCCTCGGTCACAAGGATCTGAATGACCCCTTTTACTGAGACCATGTCTTGGGGAGGCAGGGCTCTGCGAAGCAGAGCTTATGCAAAAAAGACGATCGAGGTTGGAGGTGACCTGATGAAAATGGACATCAGGGAGAACAGGAGAGAGACCTCACTGTGGATGGGTCTAGACATGGTTAGAGAGACAATAAAACTAAGTGTATTTGTATTGATAATCCGTGGTGGACATGAGAGACTTTTTTTTTTTTTTTTTGAGAGACTTTTTTCCATTTTACCAAAGTGCATTACTGAGGACGGACAGATGTTGACAAATCTGCCCCCCAAACTCTTTTTTTTTAGTTATTTATTTTATTTATTTATTTTTGGCTGCGTTGGGTCTTTGCTGTTGCACGCGGGCTTTCTCTAGTTGCGTCGAGCGGGGGCTACTCTTGGTTGCGGTGCGCGGGCTTCTGATTGCGGTCGCTTCTCTTGCTGCGGAGCACGGGCTCTAGGCGCATGGGCTTCAGTTGTTGTGGCATGTGGGCTCAGTAGTTGTGGCTCACGGGCTTAGTTGTTCCGCGGCATGTGGGATCTTCCCAGACCAGGGCTCAAACCCGTGTCCCCTGAGTTGGCAGGCGGATTCTTAACCACTGTGCCACCAGGGAAGTCCCTCCCCCAACTCTTAAAATACAAAAGCTAACCCAGACCCACAGCATTTCTGTTTGTCCCTAAGTGTCCCTCCAAAGACTTCCTCACAGCTCTCCCCCGCGTCGTGGCCGTATTTCCCTCCCCATCAGCTCTGGGCTTCCTTCCTTCTGGAACAAGGTGGACCATAAGCTCTTCGAGGGCAGGTACCCCCCAGCCACTGCTCTCGCTGGAGCATCCTGGGCTCTGACTTGAGTCTGGCACGTGGAGGGTGTTCAGGCACCGCCTTGGCATGGATGCAGCCTTGTGACACAGCCAGGACAGAACAAGCCTGCAGGGATGGGAGCTCCTAGTGGGGGCAGCCTTAGACGCTTCTCCGGCCTCTCCCAACTTTAGCGGTGGAGGTGGTGGTGACGGCAACTTGGCGTAGGTGTTCTCTGCTCAGAGAGGAAACCCACGCACGACTCAGCTCAGTTTATGCAACATTCCCTCTATTTGGGGCCCTGCCGACCGCATCCTCCTGGGATCCTTTCGTACACTCTCTCCCAGGTTTGCAGGATCGGGTAGTTGGGGCCGTCGGCTCCACCAGATTCAGACCCAGTTCTGGCAAGAACTCCTCGTGGGCGGTGCTTGTCTTTCCTGGTGTATCTCAGGAAGAGGCGGGCCTGCTGGGGGCCTGCTCAGAGGTCAGTCTGCCATTTGCTGTCACTGTAACTTCCCACCCAGAAAGGGTGAGCTGGGGTGACCTATAAACTCCCACCAGAGTCTGCTTACATCCACTGGAAACACTGCAGCAATAAGAACACACTCTGACCTTGGCAGTGGCCACATTGGTGGGAGCAGCCCTTCACAAGAGCTCAGCCTGGGCCCTCGCGTTCAGGCGGCCCTCGATAATAGTGGCTGTTTCTACTTTATAGATGAGAAACCCAGGGCTCGGGGAGTTAAAAGACTTGCCCAAAGTTCCCAGTCAGTGGGTGGCAGAACTGGGAAAAAAAACCCAGCTCAGTTTGATCTAGAAAGTTTGCCCTTACTCCCTGACCACACTGCCTTAGTGGAGACACGGCTGCGTGGCAGAGGTCTCGAAAGCCAGACTGAGCCCCCAAGGGACTCTCCCCTGTGGGGAATGGGGAGCCCTGGATAGCTGGGTAGGAAGCAACCAGAGACGTGGTAACTTAGAAGCCCATCTGGTGGCACAGAGGAGGGGGATTTCTGTGAACAGATGCCAGGGGCAAGGAGACCAGCTAAGATTCTATTTTAATAGGAAAGGGTGATGGCCCGGGAGAACGCCAAGCTTCTGTCCGGTCCCTGGAAGATAATGGTAACACTGGGGGAGGGGACCCTGGATCCCAGGGTCTGAGGATCATAAAACTGGGAATCACCTTCTTCTCAGCCACACTGCTCATTAGCTGGGCCACCCAGGCTTGAAGACGTCTAGGCAGGTCTTATTCCTAAGGGTAACCCAACAAGGGAAAGAAGAGGGTGAGATACAGTAACAGGAGGATGAAGTTGGGCTGTAAGTGGAAAGGAGTGTGTGTGTGTACGTGTGTGTGCATGTGAGTGTGTAAGGGTAGAGGTGTGGGAGTGTGTGTGTGTGTGTGTCCACGTGTGTACGTTGGATGGGGCGTCTGAGCTGAAGACGGACTTCAAGCAGCGGGTACACAGTTGCATCTGGCAGTGAACATCGCAGGCATATCCCTTCCATGAAGCTACCTTGGTAGATGTGCCCTGTGGTCGGGCCCTACTCTGAATACTCGACCTTCTGATCTACGAGAAAAAGGAAGTCCCGGCATCTGCTGTTGTCGCAGGGATTTACCCTACACGCAGCCACACGCTTCGTGCCCCAGACGGCTCGTGCTTTGAGGCCACGAGGACGGCGGGGCCGTTTCTCTGCCTCGACTCTGTCGTCCTGGCGGGCACACGGTGAGGTGGGGTGAGGCATAGGCTGGAGGGGAGCTGGTGAGGCCATTTGAGAAAAGACGGGAAACGGATGGTCAAAATACTGGCTGGAGCCCTCAACAAAGGCAAGAGAAGCCTTAGGTGTACTTTTGAAAGCTTTGACAAATGCAAATTAAGTCTTCAAGAGGTTGGCTACATGTTTTGGGCAGAGGGAGAAAAGAAAATTTTTTTCAAGTACGAGAAACTGGTTGAGAGGAGCAGATGCGTTACCAAGAGTAGCACTTAGTCACTTAGCCATCATTTCCTGAGAACTCCTAAAGCCTCTGCTTTTAGGTTAGAGATGTAGCAGATTGACCTCAGGAGGAAAATCTGATTCAGGCTAGATTCAATGTAAGTTGATTCCAATAACTCCAAGACCCAGGGGCATTTTAAACACTACAACTGCGTCACTAACTACTTATACAACTTCCTGACTGCCCTGTCACTTTTGAGTGGCTTTTGTAGCTTCTCACATTTCTGACGCAGCCGTATTTTAAGTAAAATATTATTATTTTTAAGGTATTCTGTCCTTTCTCATCATCTTAAAAAGATCTTTATTATTTTCCTCCAGGCTGATTCCGTTTCTCTAAGGTCACCAGAGGAAACGCTCTGGTTTCTGAAAGCTTGCCTTGGAAAGCCAGAGCATGCTGGAGATCCAGTGTCCAGAGGCAAGACTCACACAGCCGGGCAGCAGGAGGGCCAGACGCCCGCACAGGCTCTCTGCTCTGACCCTGTGCCTCAGGGCGCCCTTCACCCTGATGTCCGCGTGAGGCGGGGACGGGCTGCCCCAATGCCCGGCCAGCACCCAGGGAGGTTCTTGAGTCTGATGACACCCAGGACCTCCGCTTTCCTGAAAGGCAGAGACATGCTTCCAGCTGGGGGCTTCCGAGGTGAAGCAGGGGCCCGGTGGGGATCCTAAGCGGGGTGTTGATTACTTTGTACAACAAATGAAACAACTTGAAAACGATCCTGGAATGCCTCATTTTCCCTTAGTTCCTTCTTACGGGTCCATCGCTCCTGAATTTCTCTAGAATTGTTGAAGCGGATGGATCCGTGAGCGCATCTCACCTTGTAGACGGGCCCAACGGGTGTGGATGGAGAGACAGGGCTACCCTGTGTCCACCCCCCTGCCCCTTGCTCGCCCCACATCTGCGCCCAAACCCAAGGACCAGCCACGGCCTAGAATCTCTACATCCTGCATCATCCACCACTTGGGGTGATGGAGAGTCCAGCTGTCCTATGAGCGTCACAAGCGCTGGTGGCTTCTGTCGCTGGGCTGTGCCCTCCACATCCCTGTAGGCAGATGTGACCCCTGACCTCCCCTCCTGGAGTGTAAGCCCCAGAGGGGCTGGCACTGCCCACGGCGTACCCTGAGTCGCAACACTTGGCCTGGCCAGGGCAGTCATCCGTTAACCTTCTAGAATAATGAGCAAATGACCATCCCTCCCAGCGCTACTGCTCCCTCCAGGCATCCTTCCTAATCTCCTTAGCACGTCTCCAAGTCCAGGGGATAAAGAATGGCTTTGGTGTTATTTCCATGGTCACCAAGTAATCCTGTCTGTCCTTCTGCTTCTGACTGTGTCACCTCCATCTTCAGCGTGAGGACAAGACACCCCCGGCAGCTCCGGAATATGAGCCCCTCGGATTCCCTGAGGCTGGGTCCAGTCAGAGCCAGCACCTTGGGGCTCCCTAATTTCCCTCTGAACAAATCGGGGTGCGGAGAAGCCCTTCTTCTGCAGCTTCTTCAGCCTTGCGCACTGGCTCCTGGCCGCAGGCGGGCTGGTCACCCACAGTATCTTGTACTGACTGCTCTGGGTGTTTCTATTCTGTCTTCCAAAACCCACAGCCTTGTTTGTGCAGTTTCTTTAAGGGTTCCTGACCTCGGCCTTGCTTTCCAGTGACATTCCCATGGAACTTGAGAGATGGACGCTTTCAGAGCACACGCTCCCTTGGTGATATCAGCGGACTGCCTGGGTCTGCGGGAACGTCAGGGCCACGGCCGGCACGGCGGCGTCGACTCCAGGGCAGCAGGAAGGAGGGTGGGGGGCGGACGCGGCCTGCTTGGCGGTGTGTGCTTTTTCCTTTCTCCTCCTTCCGAAGGGGAAGAGCCAAGACCCGCTTTCTTGGCCACACGCTCTTCAAGGATGTAAAGTCAGGGGAGAGAAGGGAGGTGATGCTCTGGGATGAGGTCTAAAGGATGCACGTGCCGGTCCAGCCCCCTCGTTTGGGGCAGTCACAGGCTTCCCCTCCCTGCAGACAGCAGGTGGCGGGGTCTCTCGTTGGAGCCTCCCCTCCACCCAGCAAGGCTCTGTCCTCAGAGACAAGAGCCTCTGTGACTCCCTGAGGTGGGAGCAGGGAGCAGGCCCTGAAGAAGCCTTGCTCCCCCAGAGGTTTCCCGGGACTCAGCCCGTGGATCCGGGCCTCGACCTGACCCGGCAGAGTCAGCGCTCACGAAAGTGGGGGAAACTCCCCAAAACCACACCGTCAGAAGACAGGAAGTCACAAAACGCTGGATACTGTGTTTAAAAAACCAGTCTCTGCACGGAAATAACTACCTTTCATATAGAAAGTATGAGCGTTTGATAAGCAGATAAGGCAGATGGGGGAGGGTGGAGGTCCTCGGCTGCCACCCCCCCAGCCCCCCTCCTGTCACCACTCACCAGGCGGGGCCGCCCCCAGAAAGGCACGGCGGCCCCTTCCAGGGTCCAGTCACGACTTGGTTCATCGAAGACCACTTGCGCCGAGCTAAAATTTTTTCAGCCCTTCATTTTAGACTTTTCACCCAACCATCTTTTTAAGCCTGTCAGAAGGTGGCCGTGTCACTGCGTTTCCCTGTATCTCCCTTTCCCCAGCCTCCTTTGGAGAGACTTGTAAGAGAAAAGTGGCCAACGAGGCCGGATGTGAGCTGGAGGGGGCTGGCGGGTTCTGGGGTAGGGCTGGACCAGGCTCCTGAGGGGAATGCGGAGCTGCTGCATAAGCTGCGAACGTTCTTGCCGCTTTAAAGCCCCCGGACGGCGTGGCAGATCCTGGCGCCCCATTGGAACCCGGGTCACGCAGCACGTCGAGGTCAGGCCTGCGGGAGCTCAGAACGGTCGGCACCAGGCTGGGCCTCTCTGGCTGCTCAGACGTCTGGCCTTGTGAAGGGAACGCCTTTAAGTCCATCGCGTGGCACTTTCGTTCCGGAACCGCAGAGCAGGAAGGGCTTGTTGGAGGTCTTGGGGCCAGGACCTCTGCTGCCCAGGTCCTGGATCGCTGGGTCGCCGCCATCCCCGCACTGCCCCGAAGTGACTTCTTCCCAGCGTTAGCATGTTTCTCTCCAGACAGCCCTGGAAGGCTGGGGCCTCATGCTGCAAAAAGGAAAACCAGAACATAAACTGATCGGCAACTTGGTCTTGTAGGATCCTGCGGGAGGGCGCACCTTGGTAAACGTGGCAGAAACCGGTGGGTGGGGAACGGGGAGTGTGGCTGGGTGGCTCCTTGCCCTGCTGGCAGGCCTGCATCCCCCGGAGGCAGACAGCAAGGCAGAAATTCAGGGGATGGGGGTAGGTGCTGGGCAGCCCACCCCAGACCCGCTTAGCCGAGCCCTACCTCTGACGGCCCCCAACCGGGGGGCAGTGCCTGCGAGTTCCAGGTGCTTCCACGGAGGTGGGCAGGGAGGGGTCCCAGGGAGAACCGGCTGCCCTCACTCTGCCCCAGGAGGACACCTGAGTTGGGGCTTGGGACGTGGAGGCCACTCAGTGGATGTCTGAGGAGTTGGCCACATCCAAACTCACCCCCTGATGGGACTTAGACCCAAGTCTGTCCAATTTGAAGCACGTTTTGTTTCCTGGATCAAACTGAGAAGAAAAAGTGACTGTTCCATGCTTTGACATCGATGTCAAAGGTCAGAGAGCCAAGGGGGTGGGGATCAGCTGCACAGACAGACAGACAGACACGGCTCGTCAGAGGGGAGCCTGCTCACCACACGTGTGCCAGGAAGAAGCAGCGATGCTGGGGACTCAGGTCACAGGAGACTTTCGGGAAAGCAAAGCACCGATGTGTCTGGTGACCACACCGTGATTAAATGCTGGGGCCTCCTGGAGGACTCCGCGATGGGTAGGGTTCTCGGCCTCGAGATTTCCCAGGACAGAGGGTGTGGGCCGGGATTCTCCAGAGACACAGAACCGACAGGATATACAGAGACACACAGACGGGGTTTATCACAGGAATGGGTTCACACAGTGACGGGGCTGGGAAGGCCCACGGTCTGCCGTCTGCGAGCTGGAGACCCAGGAGGCCGGTGTGTAACTCAGGCGAGTCTGAAGGTGTAAGTTCTGGACGGAATCTGGAGGACCGAGGGCAGGAGATGGACACCCAGCTCGCTCGGACGGCAAGCTCTCCTCCCCCCACCTTCCCTCTCCACCCAGGCCCTCAGGGGATTGGACAGCGCCCACCTGCACTGCGGAGGGTGGTCTTCCACTCAGTCCACCAATTCAGATGTATTTTTATGAAGTCTAGTTGATTTACGGTGTTTCAGGCGTACAGCAAAGTGATTCACTTATACATACACACATACATATATCTAGTCTTCTTCAGATTCTTTTACAGGTTATTACAAAATATTGAGTACGGTTTCCTGTGCTGTACAGTAGGTCCTTGTTGTTTATCTATTTTATATATAGCAGTGAGTATCTGTTAATCCCAAACTCCCAATTATCCCTCCCCCCTTTCCCCTTTGGTAATCATAAATTTGTTCTCTAGTTTTTCTATTTGTTTCTGTTTTGCAAATAAATTCATTTGTATCGATTTTTTAGATTCCACATATAAGCGACAGGGTATTTGTCTTTCTCTGACTTACTTCACTTAGTATGATCAACTCTAGGTCCATCCATGTGGCCTCAAACAGTGATATTTCATTCTTATGGCTGAGTAATAGTCCATTCCTCTGTCGATGGACATTTAGCTTGTTTCCATGTCCTGGCTATTGTGAATAGTGCTGCAATGAACACAGGGGTGTGTGTATTTTTCTAAATTATAGAGGTTTTGTCTTTTCCAGATATATACCCAGGATTGCTGTATCATATGGTAGCTCTATTTTTTAAGGACCCTCCATACTGTTCTCCATAGTGGCTGCACCAATTTACATTCCCACCAACAGCGTAGGAGGGCTCCCTTTCCTCCACACCCTCTCCGGTATTTCGTATTTGTGGACTTTTTGATGGTGGCCGTTCTGACCGGTGTGACGCGACATCCCATGGCAGTTTTGATTTCACAGGTTCAGATTTTAATATAGTCTGGAAATACCCTCACAGACACACCCAGAAATAATGTTTGACCAGCTAATGAAGCTTCCCCTAGCCCAGTCAAGTTGACACAAAATTTACCATCTCAGAGGGGAAATCACAATTTAACCCAAATAATTCCACAGGGCAGGGTAAACCCGGAACCCGTTTCCTGTCTCGTGCAGAAGCTGTACCAATCCAGGGCTGGGTGTCCCATCTGTAAACATCACCACCTGCAGCCACCGGACCCTTGGAGTATGCCTGGTCTGAGCTGAGATGTATTTAAGCATCAAACAGACACTGGATTTAGGAAACTTACTTTAAAAAATCCCCAAAAAGAAAATATTAACAATTTTTACTGAATACCTGTTGAAATAAGATTATTTCGAGATATTGTTTTAAATACAATATATTATTAACCTTAATTTCAAGTGTACGTGGCTACTAGGAAGTTTAAAATGGCATCTGCGGGTTGCGCTTTTGTCTGCTAAACCGCCACTGATCTAGAAGGGGATCAAAGATTCCCTTTCACACTTTTTCTGACTCCAGGACCCCAGGAAGGAAGGGCTCTGTGGGACTTCCAGAATTGTCTATTTTGAATGCCCCACCTGAACCTTTAGGCTCTCCTGGGTCTCCAGAGTCAGAGACACCCAAGAAGACGCTCCTCTAGTCAAAAACATGCCTCCCCCAGGGACCCCTCCTAAAAGGGCCTTGGGAAAGGGACCCTGCAACGGCCTGGAGACTCTGCCTAGAGCACCCCCAACGCCGCTACAGCACCCCGAGCCTGCCTCCCGGTGCCTGTTTCTCTGGGACCCACAAAACGCTGTTAGCAAGCTTCAAGGGAGCATTTCCTGGTGCAGGAATCCTCAGAGCCTTTATACATCACTAGGTATTGTGACTCCCCGAGGGCCAAACATCTCCCGTGACTTTCCCCAGATCTGACGAGGACGGATCCCTCCCGCCTTTTCTGAGCACCGCTGAGCATCCACGAGGCAAGGCTGTGTGTGTTCTGTAACATCGGTCCTTCTGTTCACGGCCCTCCCCCTCCCTGGGGGAAGCGGCCAGAGCTATGAGGCACCCACGGCTGGATCTGAGAGGGAGCTGGAGCTGCTTCCTTCTAGAATATTTTGTTCACTGGCATTTGGCAAAATGGCAGCTGATTTACCAACAGGAGGAATTTGCCGATTTTCAACCATTTTCAACCACTTTCCTCTTCCTGGTTTTGACATTCTCTCCTCTAGCCCTTGGAACAACTTAAGTGCCCTCTGATTTACATGATCCTAGGAGAGCTCAAAAAAATATGTGTAATTTCTGTACTGGGGGTAAGAGAGGGAGCCTTCTAGCAATGCCTGATTCATTTAACTCTGGTGGGGGGGGGAATATATTCGGTTTCCAACAGGCAGCTTTAAGATTTGCAAAGTGTTGGCTGAAGGACCTTACTCAGTAATCATCCGTATTATTTCATAAAGGGGCTGTAACCCTCCCAGAGTGCGGGGCGGCAGAGGACAAAGCCTCTCTGTGGCTGGTGGCAGGGAGCTAACGGCAGGCTGGGGCTGTCTGGCTGGAAGGGGGCCAAGAAGATCATTTTCTTCCATCCATTTTGCTACCAGTGGCTGCTATGACATTCCACCCCAGGCCCTCCACCCTCCTTGCCTCCTACCCCTCTGAGATCCTCCCAAAGACTCCACTCAGGCTACAGAGAAGCTTACAGCTCCTGCCATCCGCGTCCATCGTTAGGGTCCCACATCTGGACCATTTCTCTCAAAAACCAGAACGCTGCCGGTAGGCTGGCCTTGTCACCCGAGGCATTTTCTCACTCCTCGCTCTGCCTTGGTTTCACATCACTCAACAATCGTTTATTAAACAGAGCAGGTACACGTGCCAGGCCTGGGGCTAAGGGTGGGTCACAAAGACAAGTTCCTTCTGGACCGACTCTATGCAAATGGACGAAATCGGTTGAGTTGGGTTTTTTTTCTTTAAAAGCCCTCATTGGTTGAACTCATTGTTCCTCCTGGTTTCTTTACTCTTGGTGACAACTGAATGAAAGTTTGGTCCTGATTCGTGCTGGACCGCATCTGCCTTAAGAACCCTCCCCGTGGAATCTCCCCTACCCCGCTGAGCTGGCAGCACCCCGGCCTCGGGGGCCTGCCTTCCCCTCTCCTCGGTGTGCAGTCCAAGGGCAGGGCCGCCGCCGGACGCGCGGCCTTCTCCGCCCCTCAGCAGGCCTGTCGCTGTGCTGATGCAGCAGAGACCCAGTTTCAGCTGACGACCTCATACCGCAGGTCAGGGAACAAAAGAGCAATTCAGTTCTTGCGAAAACTTGCCAGATTTCCGTGCAACCGATTTTTCCTTCTTGAAATCCCTTTTTGTGTTTCCATCACAGAAATGAATTTGAAGCAAGACGAGTCACCGCGGGTGTGCTCAGCATCGCTGGTCTCCCACGAGTAAGTCCATTCCTACGCGAAGCTATTAATTTCCATTTCTAGGCTTTTCAGAGGTAAAACAAATGTTTGATGTAACGCACACCGCTGCCCTGTTACAATTAAACAGCCTCTCGCTGCCGTAACTGGCGAAGCACTTTATCGATCAGCATAAATTTGGTCCTTGGGGAGGCTGCTTTTCCGTTAGTTTGACACAGGGGAAAACAGTCACGAGCCTTTTCTCGATGGCCGCTCCCCGCCGGGTTCCAGCAGCTGCTGCTCCTTGCTGGCCTCGCGGTGATTCTCACGCCGGGGGATGGCCCAGCGCACGTGGGCTTGAAGGGGCGTCTCCAATTATGGATCAAAAGGTTCCACTCAGTCCCTCTGCAACACCATTCTGGGCACAAGTGCCCCGTATGCACCAGAAGCTGGTCCTGGGGTTTAAGATGTGGCTCCCGTGATTCTAAATGTCGTCTTCCATCTACTTTTTTCCGCTGCAAAGTGGGGATGCTAGATTCCTGCCGGGCCTGACAACCTAGAATTCCTCCCACGCAGCCCACAGGGGCCCCGATCCATCCCTTCCTGCCCAATTATTAGGGCTGCTGGGCTGCCACACCCAGGCCAGTGCTTGCCCCGGATCCTAGAACCGTGAGGGAGCTGCAGTAGAAAGGGGTTTATCCCAGGCGGCTAGGTGGCTTCCAGAATGCTTGGGAGAACGGGAGCAGACCCCAGGAGGAGTCACCCAGCAGACCCAGCTGCACCCATGATGACCAGGCAGGTGCGGCATCACCAGCGCCCAGCCCGCACCTGCTGGCTCCCGGGCCACCCACCTCTGCTCTCCTCAGACAGCGACGCAAGTGTCTCGGGCTCTGCCTTTCTGGCCACCTGACTGGTTCCGAATGAAATCTCCCCCGTTTGCATCAGGGAGTGGACCCGAAGCGATGCCAGCTTCCGGCTGCACCGAGGGGGGCTGAGGAGGGAGCCTCGGGCCTGCAGCAGCAGCTTCACTTCCTCTCGTCATCACCTCCTGGAAGCCTGCCAGGTGAGCCCAGCCCCCCCATGGTCTGTTACACCTCCTCCTCTCTGTTCCCAGGCAACGCGATTGTCTCCGTAGAAAACCTAACGGAATTCACAAAAAGCTATTAGGATCCATGGGTTTAGCGAGGTTGCAGCTCACAAAATCCAAATTCAAAAATCAAGTACTTACCTACATCCTAGGAACAAACAACTGGAAATTGAAATGAAAATCAAGTTTACTTAATATCACGTCAACTGTATTAGGTTCTTACGGATAAATCTGACCGAAGCTGGGAAAGATCCGTGCGCTGAAAACAGCAAAACCTTGCTGATGGAAATTAAAGAAGATTTAAATTAATGGAGATACAGACCTTACTTATAGGCTGGAAGATTCAATTCTACTCACATTGATCCACAGATTCAAAACAGACCCAATCAAAATCCAAGCAGAACTTTTTCTTTTGTAGAAATTAACCAGCTGATTCTAAAATCTATATGGAAATGCAAAGGACCTAGAATAGGCGGAACAACTTAGAACGAAGTTGGAGGATTAATGCTACCTGATTTCAACAATTATTGTAGAGCTACAACAATCAAGACAGTGTGTTACTGGCATAGACATTGGCAAACAGAATAGAGTTCAGAAGTAGACCCACCCATATATAAACAACTTAATTTTGACAAAGGGGCAAAGACAATTCAGTGAAGAAAGGATAATCATTTCGACCAATGGCGCTGGAACTACTGAATATTCATAGTTTCAAACATTCATAATTTACATTCATGTAAAAAGTTAAGTTTGGATTCATAACTTGCACCATATACAAAAATCAACCCCAAACGGATCATAGTCTTAAATGTATAACAATAAAGCTTCTGGAAGAAAGCATAAAAGAAAATCTGTGTGACTTTGGGTTAGGCAATGATTTCTTAGTTACACCACCAAAAAGAATGATCCATAAAAGAAAAAAATTAACTTTTGCTCTTTGAATGACACAGTTAATAGGATAAAAAGATGAGCCATAGGGCTTTCCTGGTGGCGCAGTGGTTGAGAGTCCGCCTGCCGATGCAGGGGACGCAGGTTCGCGCCCCGATCCGGGAAGATCCCACATGCCGCAGAGCGGCTGGGCCCGTGAGCCATGGCCGCTGAGCCTGCGCATCCGGAGCCTGTGCTCCGCAACGGGAGACGCCACAGCAGTGAGAGGCCCGCGTACCGCAAAAAAAAAAAAAAAAAAAGATGAGCCATAGGGCTTTCCTGGTGGCGCAGTGGTTGAGAATCTGCCTGCCGATGCAGGGGACGCAGGTTCGCGCCCCGATCCGGGAAGATCCCACATGCCGCAGAGCGGCTGGGCCCGTGAGCCATGGCCGCTGAGCCTGCGCATCCGGAGCCTGTGCTCCGCAACGGGAGACGCCACAGCAGTGAGAGGCCCGCGTACCGCAAAAAAAAAAAAAAAAAAAGATGAGCCATAGGGCTTTCCTGGTGGCGCAGTGGTTGAGAATCTGCCTGCCGATGCAGGGGACGCAGGTTCGCGCCCCGATCCGGGAAGATCCCACATGCCGCAGAGCGGCTGGGCCCGTGAGCCATGGCCGCTGAGCCTGCGCATCCGGAGCCTGTGCTCCGCAACGGGAGACGCCACAGCAGTGAGAGGCCCGCGTACCGCAAAAAAAAAAAAAAAAAAAAAAAAAAAAAAGATGAGCCATAGGCTGGGAGAAAATATTTGCCAGATATATCAGAATAAAGATTTGATGACTCAATAATAAGAAAACAAGCAACCAGTTTTCATAATGGGCAAAAGGTTTGAACAGATATTTTACCAAAGACGATATCTGGATGGCAAAAAAGCACAAGAAAAGATGTTCAGTGTCATGTGTCATTAGAGAAATGCAAATTAAAGCCACAGTGAGACATCACGACACACCTGTTGCATTGTCTAAAATCTAAAAGCGCTGGCGAGGGTGTAGAGCAACTGGAACTCTCCCTGGCGGTGGGCTGCAAAACGGCACAACTACTCTGAAAAAGAGCCGATTCTTGTGAAGGTAAACCTGCACTTACTACGTGCCCCAGCTTCCCCACTGCAGGTGCTTACCCAAGAGAAAAGAGGGCACGAATACATACCCAGACCGAGACTCAGATGTTTACAGCAGCTTTATTTGTAATAGTCAAAACTGGAAGCAACTCAAATGCCCACTAGCAGGTTAGGGGGATAAATTCTGGTCCATCCATACAATGGGACAGTCTTCTGCAAAGAAAAGGAATGGGTTGTGGAAACATGAAACAGTGAGGATAAGTCACAAATAAGCCAGATGAAATGTGTACACACCGTGTGAGTCTAGAAAATGCAACTCATCGTTGCTGACAGAGAGCAGTGAGTGGCTTCCTGGCGGAGGGCTGGGGGAAGGGGTACAAAGGGGCAGGATGGGTCTGTTCATTATCTTGGTTTGGCGACCGTTTCGCAAGTGTATACCTAGGTCAAAATGATCAAATGTGCACTTAAATAGCTGCAGTTTGTGGCATATCATTTATAACTCAACGAAGCTGTTAGAGAAACAACTAGGACAGACCAAGTCTGCCCCCTGCTCAGACCCTCCACTTCACTGGGACGGAAGTCCGGCTCATCCACTGGCCCGGTGGGACTCGTACCCTCCGGCTTCTCCCGGCCTGTCTGCTCTCCTCTCTGCCTTAGTCACTCAGTTCCAGATGCTGCACGTGTGCTCTTCACACAGCTGTTCAAAGATATCAGGCATTTGTTACCCAGATATCTCTGTGGCAAGCTCCTTCCTTTAAGCCTTTGCTAAAATGTCACCTTCTCAATGACACCCACCCTGACCACATTACTAAAATCACATGTCCAACCAGCACCCCCCCAAAGTTCAGGCACCTTTCCCTAGTCAATCTTTTCCATAGCACTTACTACTTTCTAATGAGATAAGGTAATTTACCCATTTTTATGTTAACTATTTATTGTTTGTCTCCCCTCCCCGCCCCCCCCACCCCCAGAATATAAGCTTCATGAAGGTGATGTTTACTGTTTTCCCCCCGATGCATGGCGGGACCTGGTACAGAGTGGGCTTTCAGTAAACATTTGTTCAGTGAATGCATGAATGACTCACTAATACGTGAGTAGTTCTCGCTCAAGCAGAGATAATAACCTATATAACCTACGTAAATGCTGTTATAAAATCCAGCTCAGCAAATGCTGACAAACTTCTTTTGAGAAACGGAAATTCTTCCTTTTAATGGGGCTGCATTTGTCTATTATTTCCCTCAAGGTTTACACATTTTATAAATTCTTTTTCCATTTCAAATTCACAAAAATCTTGTTTAAGGCGTCCTCTAAAAGCTTTGATTTTCACATTTATGTCTTTATTTTGGCTGGGATCATGTCTCCTGTTGTAAGTAAGAGGGTGAGGGGTCCTCGACGGTGGGCTGGGTGGTCTCTCCTCCTCGCGGATTCGCGATGCCCTGCCCCCTTCTCTCGAGACCACCACCTAACAGCTACGTCTGGACCAAATGTCTGCATAAGGTGGTAAAGCTGCCCTTTCCCAGTCGTTCAGTCTTAGGCACTTTCTATCACGTTCCTGCTGGACACACCAGGACTTAGCTTCTGCATCCCCTCCTCCGTCTGTCTCCCTGTACTTGGGATCACTTTCTTCTGGCCATTTTCTCCCATTTTCTGGGGGTGAGAATTCCTCATAGTTGATGGTTAGTTCTTGTATATCCTATAATGTTCTTACCTCTTCTCTCTATTTTAGAAGATTTTTCTCAAAAGTACTACTCAACCTCTCTGATAAAACTATACTAAGGGCATCTTATGTTTAATTTCCAGGAGCTTCTTTTTTTTCTCCCTCTTCCTGCTCTGTAGCACCATCCTTTCCCTCTCACGGCCACACTGCGCTCCAAGGACAGAATTGTTCAACAGTGAGAGGTATGGGCTGGAAGGAGAAAAAGAGGCCCAGCTGGGGGACCTGGGGAATTCAGGTGGATAAACAGCCCAGAGCAACTCTGTCCCATAAGATATAATGTGGCCCAATGATGTCATTTTAAATTCTCTAATAGACACAGCTTAAAAAATGAAAAGAAAGAGGTTGGAATGAATTTTAAGAAAGCATTTTCTTTAACCCAATAGAGCCAATACATTTTTATTTCAACATATTATTGATACAAAAACGTATTCATGAGTTATTTCACATTTTTTGGTGCGTCTTCGCAACTGGGTATGTAATTCACACTTCAGCACATCTGGACTCGCCACATTTCAAGTGCTCAAGAGCTGCACGCGCTGGACAGCTCAGGTCACCTGCAGGCTCATTTCAAAGCTGCCCTGGCTCCCCCAAGAATGTCCTCCAGTCTTTCTGGAACCTGACCCCCAGCTCTGGCTGCCCTCCTGGCCCATCGCTCCTTCCCAGATCCCCGTCAGCCGGGCCTCACCGGCCCCTGCCTTGGACATCATCCGTATTAGTGCATTTGCTCCGGGTTTAAGCCCTTTGAAAGTGCTGGTTCCCCAGGGATTGCCCCGTCGTCCATCTCTCCACCGGGTCTGGTTCTGTGACTGGCATCCTTGGGCTCCACGTATGAGCCCAGCTTTGCTGTCCCAGCCTCTGTACCCTGGGCTACTGCCTAGCTGATCAGCCTCTGAACCCGGCTGGAAAGGCTGCAGCCTGAAGCTTTCAGGAAAGCTTGGACAGGGCTCATCCCTGAGATCCTGAGCCCTGGAGCCGGCAGGCGACCAGTTTCTGCCCAATCTCTGACTCTGGGTGGGGTGCGCCTCCTACGTGTACGGGCAGTTCTGGTCATGACTGGCTCAGGAACTGGGGTGGGCTGGGGGGCTGCCGTGTCCAGGGTCTGAGCTCAGCACCTCTGTACTGGCAGAGAGAAGGCAAAGCCAGGATGAGGCGGGACAGGGGCCCCCAGTGGTCAGGCCAGGGGCCAGGGGTGTGGAGTGAGGCCCAGGGCAGCCTGGGAGCTCCGTCCGCCCCAGCCCTGAGGGAGGGGGTGGGCAGGTGTGCCTGGTGAGTCAGCCCTGGGCCCCGCTGCCCTCCCGATGACTTCCAGCTCACACAATAGCACGATCGGGTCACTGCCTTTGGCTGTGGCTTGCGTTGCTACCCAGGGACTCAGCCCAGGGACCTCTAGGGACAGAGGGAATCGGCTGTGAGAGGTCTTTGTGTAAATCTGTCCTCAGGAAGGAGCCAGGGTCACGGAGAGCAGGGCTGGCCCAGGAGGAAAAGGAGCCGGTCAGACGAGCTTGGACCACTGGCCTCTGGGTGTGGGAAAGTGACAAGGAAAGCTTATCAAAGTGGTGTGGATTGACCGTGCATTTTAAGCCGGTTTGCAGACAAAGGAGCTTGAAAGTCTGAAGTCCAAGAGAGGAACCCAGTGATGGATGTCTGGGCCGGGGACCTCTCCCCATCATAAAAATTCCCTGTAGCCGAGAAGGCAAACCCAGATTCCTTTTAGGAAAGTTAAGCCACATTGTTGGGGATGACAATGATTTTTTTTTGTTTTTGGTAGATAAATATTTCTCAATCCTAGGAAGATTTTTGAATTAAATATATAGATGTTTAAACGAATTAAATTATAGCATTACTATTTTTGAGATAAGAAACTGTATATTTGGTAGTTCATGTATTTATAAAATTTAAGAGAATTTGGCTTGTTAATTTAAAATGTATAACTGAATTTAGACTTTTGAATTTAGGTTGGAATCTTAGCAAAAGTATAAACAGCATTGGAGTATTTAAGAGAGGTTAAGACTTAACCATATTTATACGTTTAATTGATTAGATTTCCAAGGATTACTTAAGTACTTGGAAAGGTTTGTTAATTACATAACTTAAGCACTTAAAAAGGAAATTTAATTAATAGACATATAAATGAATTTAAAATACTTAAAGGAGTTTAATTCCATTTTTAAATGAAAACAGACATTAATCAAAGTAATTAAAAGGACTTGCCTAATGCTGGGTTTGTAAATAGAATAAGAAGACTTGTAAGCTGGATTTTAAACTTTAAGGAAGAACCAGGGTTTGGTAACTGTATATATATATATAT
>NW_020173116.1:14677586-14702436 GCF_003031525.2 Neophocaena asiaeorientalis asiaeorientalis | reverse complement strand
GCGGCCCCAGCCGCTCCGCGGCATGTGGGCCCCTCCCGGACCAGGGCACGAACCCGTGTCCCCTGCATCGGCAGGCGGACTCTCAACCACTGTGCCACCAGGGAAGCCACAACTGTATATATTTTTTTAACTCATGTAACTTCCTTTCGGATAATCTTTTCTATTCTGACACATGCTACAAGATGGATGAATTTTTAGGACATTATGATAAGCTCACAAAAGGACGAATACTGTATGATTCCACCCATATGAGGTCCCCAGAGGAATCAAACGCACAGAGACAGAAAGTAAATGGTGGGTGCCCGGGACTGGAGGGAGGAGCTGGGAAGTTAGTGTTTTTAACGGGGACAGAGTTGCAGGTTGGGAAGATAAAGAAGTTCTAGAGACAGATGAGGGGGGTGGTTGCACAGCAACGTGAAAGTACTTAGTGCCACCAAACTGCGCACGTAAAAATGAGGAAGCCGGGGCTTCCCTGGTGGCACAGTGGTTGGGAGTCCGCCTGCCGATGCAGGGGACACGGGTTCGTGCCCTGGTCCGGGAGGATCCCACATGCCGCGGAGCGGCTGGGCCCGTGAGCCATGGTCGCTGAGCCTGCGCGTCCGGAGCCTGTGCTCTGCAGCGGGAGAGGCCACAACAGTGAGAGGCCCGCGTACCGCAAAAAAAAAGATGAAGCTGGTAAAGTTTGTCATGTGTATTTTACCACAATTTTTTAAAAACTCACAATAGGTCACAGGCCACATGTGGTGTCTAGTTTAAAGGATTTTCCAGAAATGCTGTGGTAGATTAGACAGATAAGAAATAACAGCTCTACTGAATGAGCCCCTGGGCTCCTTTCCAGATGGCACGTGATCTTAATCCGAGATGCAGACCCAGGGGCCGGTGGTCTGTCCTCCCACAAGGTTTCCATATAAATCAAAGTACCACTGGGACCTGGAATATACTTTGCGACCAATGTGCGATTGTATGCCCAGGCCTCCTTCCGAGTGTTTAAGTTGGGTTTGGTTTAACGCTCATTAAGCCAGAGAGAAGGATGTGATTTTCATATTTCACAGCTTCCATTTTTCTCTCTTGTTAACCAACAAATATTTGCTAAGCTCCTACAATATCGGGGAGCACAGTGTTAAGAACTGTGAGAAAAGTTTTTAGGTTGAACCTTAAGAAATTGCCAACATTCAACCATTCTGACCTGGAAAAAAAAAAAAGGCAATTTTGTATTGTTCAACCTGATCTAGAGTTGTTGACAGTCTGACGGGAGAGAGGAGACACAGACACACAGAGAGGCTGGCTAGCAGCAGCTGGGCACAGATACACGCCGAGGTCTTTCCGGAGGGGCAGTGTGACTAAGGAGGACGTGGGGAGGAGGCTGGGACGCGGGTCTGATGCGCAGTCATTCTTATAACAAAAACGTCCGCAGAAGGGAGGCGGGAGTGCCTGTCAGAGCCTGTCTGTGGGATTGTGAGAACCTAGTTTTGATCAGGAGACGCCGAGGACCTGAGGGGCCAAGGGCAGCGGGATTGCGCCGGCTTCTGGAGTTTGGACGTCATCGTGTCTGTGGGCAGGAAGGAGCGGATGGGGCTTCCTAGCAGCGAAGTGAGGAGGTGCAAGCCCATGTCCGGGAAGGACGGATGGTTGAGGGGAGGCAATAGGCAAGGCAGCGCGGCTGGTCGTTCCTACTCAGCGCAGCAGGGCGCTGTGAACCGGGGGCCCGTGAGCCCCTCACGGAGGAAGAGGTGGTGCGGGGCTGCCCGAGAAAGGCAGGAGCAGGTGATGAGGTGGGTGGGGGATGGGAACACAGACGGAGACAGAGCTGGGCTGACCAAAAGCCGGAAAGATGATGGAACTCCACCTAGACTTTTGAAAGCAAAAATATGGATGCGCTAACCATTCCCAGCCAAGCAAGCATCTTTTTCAAGGGCATCCTCAAGGCACGTCAGGGATGAAAGGACTGAGTCCACTTTCCTCTCAGGTTGATTCAAGCAGAGCTATTAGACAAATATTGAGTACCTACTACGTGCTAAACACTGTTGACAACACAAGATCCCCACCGTTGTGGAACTTCATTCCAGCCCTGCGAGGTGTGTGTGTACAGACAGTAAATAGTAACCAGAGAAAATTAGGGAATTATCCAGGATGTCAGAAATTGGTAAGTACTATGGGGGGGGGGGGAATAAGAGCAGAATAAGGGTGATCAGGATGGTCAGCGAGGCTTCACTGAGAAGGCTCTCAAGGAATCTTTCCAGATGACCTAGATTACGAATTCAGTATTCTGCACCGTCCACTGTGCTGTTAACTGACTTCGTTACATTTTAAAAATTGACAAACAGGTTTCTAACAGGCGTTTTTGATGAAAACATTGACTAAAGATAAAAGTATTTTCTAATACCACCAGAAACCAAGCAAAGTCAGCAGCCGAAATCTCTCTCCTAAATATTTTTCTACAACCAGTGCAACCGATTGGACACTGATTTTTATTCACCCAATTTCGGTCCATGCCATTCTTTAAAAAATAAAGGATTTTTTAAAATGTACTTTTCGGTCCGATCATTCATATCCACTGTAGAACATTTGGGAAATATTAGAAAGTGTGAAGAAAATAAAATGTCACCAATTCCTTAAAATAATTTCTAGATAGTTTTATAACCAAGGTCACCATTCCCACCTAAAAAAAAACCCCAAAATACAAAACAACAGCCCTAAGGATCTACCACGGGGAGTCAAAGGCTGCACCACAGTAGAGATGGGCTTTCTCCAAGGAACGAGCCAAAGCACTTCAGCAAAGATGTTGCCCCTAAACCTCCAACACCGAATGTGACCGGTGATGAATTAACATCTATTTGGACATCTGCGTTCTGGTTGGGCAAATATGTTCATTGGTTTCATTACTTCAAGGTCATGCCTTATTATTATTCTCTACTATTCATGGCCTTGGAAGGGAGCTCCTGGTCTTTGTAGAAAGGAATTCTGCGTCTGAATTCCATCTGTGACTAGATCCATGTTCCAGGTTGAAATCGTTTGAACCAGGGCTCCGGGGTCCCACCAGCAGATGTGGTCTGGAAACTCGGATTACCAATGGCTTCATTTAGATAATAATTCAGCACATTAATCTATTTTTCCCTTTTCATTAAGATCATTTAACAGGCTGTACAAGGTTCTAAGCATTTTACGTTCTTATGCAAAGCAGCTCACCTTATCTACACGTATGATGGCGTCTAACAGTTATGGTACCTTATCTACACGTATGATGGCGTCTAACAGTTATGGTACCTTATCTACACGTATGATGGCGTCTAACAGTTACGGTATCACCTTAAATGGCTGACCAGAGAGTAGGTCTGCACCTGTGCTTCCAAGGCCATGAAGGCACAGGGGTTTCAGGACTTGGCGGAGGTCATGCTGCTGGAGTGACCCAGGTCAGGCTCGGGCTTGGATCTAAGGTGGACGCCAAAGCTGCAGTTCAACAGCCAGGAAGGGAGGACCGCCGCCTCCTTGGCCTTGGGGTTTCCCCAGGCCGCGACCTACTCTTCCACAGGCTCACCCATCAGCGGGAGCTCGAGTACAAGGCTCTGGTCTTCGGTTCCTGACTTTGGCTGCAGAACCTGGTCCCCGAGCCGAGCTTAGGAGCTGGTCAAATGCCCGTCCCCTGGGGAGGAGGCCATGCATTTTAAGACACTGTCACCGTGAGTTTTTTTAAACATCTTTATTGGAGTATAATTGCTTTACAACGGTGTGTTAGTTGCTGCTGTATAACCAAGTGAATCAGCTATACGTATACATGTATTCCCGTATCCCCTCCCTCTTGCGTCTCCCTCCCTCCCACCCTCCCTATCCCACCCCTCTAGGTGGTCACAGAGCACGGAGCTGATCTCCCTGTGCTATGCGGCTGCTTCCCACTAGCTCTCTATTTCACACTTGGTAGTGTATATATGTCCATGCAGTGGGTTTTTATACCAGCCGCCAGGCTCATCCATCTTCAGTAGTGACTTCCAGTCAAGTAACAGGACCTCCCCCCCAGGATGGAACATCACCGTCTTTCCAGTTAGCTTGTGAGGCTGGGAGCTGTGCTAGGAGAGATCCAAGTGGAGGTGCAGGCAAATAAGGATTGGTTTGGTTTTTTGTGTTTTAAAAAAGCCCATTCTAGCCATTGACAACCAGATGTTTCTCTCCAGACAAGGCACAGAAAGGGCAGGCTGTGAGGCTGCAGGAGGTGTGCACACAGAGCGGGAGACAGAATAATACCTGCCGTGCCGGCCCCACTACCCACAGAAGGTACTGGGAGCCCCTGCCCTCCAGTGGGTATCAGCGCAGTTGAGAAGCTCGTGGAGGAGTGTTTTCTCGCGGATGTAGCTGTTACCCTCCAGGTCTGAATCGCTGTATCCGGCAGTGGGGTACCACCTGCTGAGAAGAGGGTGCTCCAGGCTGCGTGTCTGCATCCGGCCCCCCAACAGAATCTGGTGGTGGAGGGATCCCACTTCTCCAGTTTCTTCCTTTAGGGTAGTTTGCTGTACATGGAAAAGATTGTCATCAAACCTGTCATCTGATGATATCCTACTTAAGCACTTAGGAGACCATCATCATTCCCCTAATATGGCAGTGTCTTGATTGAAGAATTATACTTTTAATTTTCCTGGTCACCTTCCTCGGAACAAGTGTATATTTTTAGTACGTCCAACTTTTTCCATTGCCTCTAAGTTAAAAAATATTTGTATTGCAACAGTTTTTTGTAATATTTGCAATGCAATAGAAAACTGCATTTTCTACCATGAAAGAGGTAGACTCAAAAAAACAAAACTTTCTTTTACAATCCATTCAAGTCGTCAGCATCAACCACATAGCGAGAGCAGCCAGAGAACCGTAAACACATTCGTCGACCCTCGGAACCTACAGTGACGTGTGCATATTAACTAGGTACGCGGCACGTCCAGAGAAGTGCTCGGAAGAGGCAACCCGCTGGCCCGGGAGGTGTCAGGAGTCGGGCCTTCGGGCGGCGATGAGGTGGTGAGGGTGGAGCACCCTGAAGGGGTTAGCACCCTCATCAGAGCAGCCAGAGGGCCGCTGGCTCTCTCTCCACCACTGGAGGGTCCAAGTCGGAGGTCTGCAAACTGGGAGGCCCTCGCCAGAGCCCTGCCATGCTGACGCCGCCACCTCAGACCTCCAGCCTCCAGAACCGTGAGGAGTAAATCTGCTGTTTCCACGCCACTCGGTTACGGTATTTTGTCACAGCAACGGCAGCTGAGACAGGGCAAGGGTCTTCAGGACCTTTGGGTGTTGGCGTGTTCAGCTTTTGCCTGACGCTCGACGGCTACGGCACTGCCAGCTGGGGCCGAGAAAGGTGAGGGCTTCCTCCCAGTAACATGGAGAAAACCAAGGGGTGTCCCCCTCAAGAGAGGTGACCTCCAGGGATGCGGGCTTGTCAGCTACCTGAGGGAGGATGCGGTCGAGCGTGGCTTTGGGGCTGCAGCTCCAGGAGGAGGAGTTGGCTGGAGCAGCACGTCTTCAAACGCTGGATGAGGCTGAGCTCTAAGAGAGGGGGCGGGTTGGCTCTAACACCGCAGGCTGAGGACCACGCTCCCTGAGGGCCTCCTGGGGCCTGAGCTCTGGGTGGGGCCCCTGAGGAAGCCCACGGGGAGCGAGGGCAGGGTCACGCAGGTCACGTGACACATGGAGGCCTGGCTGGCGTCCCCTGCGGTCGTGGCCACAGCATGCGATCCTGTCCAGGGCGCCACCCCAGCTGACCCCGCACGACCCGCAGTACAGAGGTGGAAGCAGCCCTACTGACTTGGGCGCAAACGCTCAGAAAGGCTGGATAATTCGCTTGAAGTCATGGGGCCAAGAAGGATGACCCAGCACTCCCACCAGAGCGGCCACGTCTGGACAGGGGAGGCTGTTTCTGGGGACAGCAGAGGGCAGCCGGGCCAGGTGTTAGAGCAGAAATGATGTTAATTACGTGAATCAAACACTCACAGATGAATAATGCTGGATTCTAGTGAGCAACTGGCCAAAACTAGACCTGTGTTTATTGAAAAGGAGCATTTTAAAAGAATACTTTCAAGCTTTTTTATCCTCTCAGTTCTGAACTTTGGTCTTGAAAAATTATTCTGGCATTCTGGCGCTGGGCGGTAGAAATGGCGAAAAGAGTAGATTATAAACCAGCCAGTACACAGAAACCAAAGACAAAACTGTAAGGCACCAGAAATGCTTTGTTTGGAAATGTCAGAGTTTCAGGAGATACAAAGATTCTAATTTACAATTTAAGACTTTAATGTGTGAGGCACTTTGGAAGAGAAGATGGACAGTTTTAGCTCCTGGAAACAGGATTTAGTGGCATTTGGCAAAAGCCACTCGTGAAGAGCCTGGTAGCTCCAGACTGTAATTCACAGGCCGTTAGTGGAAAATGAAGGCACGTTTAATGCAGACTGATGAGCAGAAGCGACCTTATTGTCCTCTGCTGTCTGTGCAAAGAGGCAAGGGAACGGCGAAACCAGATTTGACCAGGAAATCTCTGGCCAGGCAGGGAGGTGATGGTACAAGTGCCACCTGGACAGAGCGTCGGTGGTCCACACTCCAAACCACACGGGGACCCCGCCTGGCATCCCCTCCCCCGCACCCACTCTATCGACAGGCTCATACTGGGACTCGCAGTTCACGCTCCGCTGGCCCACCTGGTGCTAGGACGTCCCGGAGCGCATATGTCCCGGAGCGCATACATACGAATCCTGATCGGCCCCACGCAGCTGGAGACTCCCACACGGTCGTTTGAGATTAAAAATAATTGTCAATGGCAACTATAAGCCTTAAAGAAGTTCCTGAAGCCAAAACGTGTCTGTAGTGTGTCCTTTAACTGTTTCCTCCTGAATTGCTGTGTAAATCAGCGTTTCTGCTGTCCAGGCACTCACGGTGTAGAGGGATTCCCGCGTGATGTCGACGTGGTACACACAGCAGGCAGATCAGAGAGTCGGGAGGAAGTGGGATTTCCATGACAACGTCCAGAACCCGCCTGTTTTGGCTAAGGTGATGGTCTGCCTCACTCACCTGGAGAGCTCTATTCTTATGTAACTAGGTGCCCCCAACCTCAGGTCCCAGACACCAGATGTCTAATTTCAAAGGCAACAACTAAAGATACAATGAACTCACCGAGAACAGGAATGGCAGATTCAGTTGAAACTCTCACCACATACCTTACTTCTCCTGGAAGCCTCCCCGGCCGCTGTTGGGAGGGCATGGCCCCAAAGCCAGAGTCCTGGGCTTGTCACCTGCCCCACGAGGCACCAGCCGTGCCCCGTGCGATCACCTGTCCCTCACCTTCTCCATCTGTGTGATGGGGACGATCCCAGGACGGCCTCGAGCAGCTGGGACGAGGATGCCATGGCCGGCCCAGAGGGAGCGCTGAGCACACATCAGCCGTGATCAGCCATGGGGGCGCCAAGGCCGTGCCCTGTGGCTCTGTATTCCCGGTGCCCAGTGCCCTTGGGGGCTCGACAAAGGCTTTCCCGAGTGCACGGAAGGCAGGCGGGACAGGGGAGAGGAAAGCTGGGGGAGGGAGGGCTAGCTGACGACAGTTTGGTGAAATATTTTTAACAGATAATTTCCAAAGAGTAAAGGAAGAGTAAAGGCAAGCTTGAGATTCCGGTTTCTCTTGGAGTCGCTCTAATTAAAATTATTTCAAGATACAAAAATGCGGCGGTAGAAAAAGAAAGCACACAAGTAATAAATTTGTCAGAACACCTCTCTAGAAGCGCTCCCCGCTTCGGGCACTGAGCATTTCCGGAAAGGCCGCAGGGGCTCCTGTCCCATCGCTGAGTCCGAGCTTTGCCACAGACGAACACACACAGAGTCGTGTCGTAATACTTTTTTATTACAATATCCAAAAAACTGAGTATGCAAGTTTAGGAGGTCTCAAGACCCCCTTCCTCAGCTGTAGGAATGTGCCCATCTCAAGAGTGTAGATTTAAACTATAAAGGAGTTCAAATGTAAAGAAAAAAGAAAATGCAATTTCTTCATAAACATTCTGTATCTCCTACTACCAATCACATATCCTTTTGTAAACCCTGAAAAATTTCCCTGTAAAGCAAATTTTATATATATATATATATAGTGTATGTGTGTGTGTGTGGAGTGTTGGTCGCTCCCCTTTCCCAAAGATCAGCTGCTTTCCTTAATCATCTGTATTAGTGTCAACAAATGGCTATAGATACATATTACTTTGAGAGTTAAATACATCATTGTGAGATTGAAACGAGCCGAAGGGCAAGAGGCCGATGGCACATCCTGGGGGAACATTCCCGAAACCTCTGTCTTTCCGAGTCTCCGGACCGACTTTCCAGGACCTCTTTTCTTTAGTGCAAGTGCAGCCCCAAAGGCACTGGACAGCTTCTTCCCTCCCGTCTCACCCGCTGGTTCCAGTATTGCTACGAGTGCCCGGGGTCACCCCCGGAGAGTCTGGGAGCTGTGTGAACGCAAATGACACAGATCCAGGGATGCCGGGACCGGGACAGGTGGTCCCTGGGCAGGTGCCACCCAGGGCCCGGCCCCGCTGTCACGTGCGCTGTGGCTCACGGAAGTAAGGGCGGCTCTGGTGCATCCAAACCGCGCCCGATGTCTTTAAAGGGGGGGTTGGCTGGCACGAGCGATTTGAACAGACTAAGGCTGGCTCCCACGGAGAAGGAATAAGGTGATCTGACTCGTCCCCTTTCACCTCCCCATCACCAAAACCGTCCAGGAGGGCCTGGGACGGCAAAGGAGGGCGGATGGCAAACGAACTGACCCGGACAGAAAGGGAAACCAGCTGGAGAGAGCAAGGACGGGGCGGCCACCGGGAGCGGGCCTGCGGGAGGGCCCGGGCCGGGGCGCCTTTCCGGGGCGCGTCCACTGGGCTCACTGCAGCGCCCGGACGAGGTAGAGCTTCTCCCCGTGCTCGCTGGTGAAGATGGGGGCCTTCTTGTAGTGATCCACCAGCTCGTCCATGGTGTGGAAGCGCCGCTGCCCGATGCAGTAGACGTTGTCCACCAGCTGCACCTTGAAATGCTTGTTCTTCCCTGATGCTTTGAGAGACACGGAGAAGTCACTGGGCTGCAGAGGAAAGAGGACACCAGTTACCACCCGGCCCTGGGCCACGAGCCAGGAGCCACGAGCAGGGCCGGGGGCGGGGCACCGGGCTCTGCGTCCATGCCCGGGGCGGCTCCTGGTCTTTACAATGACCCAGAGGTCGGCTGAGATGCTCGTGTTCTGCAGTGAAGAAAACTGACACTTTGCTTAGTAGGGTTTCGGTGCTAAATGTATTTCGTTATTTCAGAACTGGAGACTCGTTATGGAATGGACAGCACCAGTGTTAACCGCTGTTAAATCTTCATTTCCCCAAGCTATTTCTTGAATTTGTAAAAAGTGATTTCTATACAGGCAGCAGCTAGAAGTTTCACTTTCTCTAACTTCTACCACTATTAGAAGTTCACCCAACAGCGTGGTGCTGGCACAAGAACAGACACATAGGTCTATGGAACAGAAAAGAGAGCCCCCAAATAAACCCACACACCTATGGTCAATCAATCTACGACAAAGGAAGTAAGAATATACAAGAGAGAAAAGACAGTCTCTTCAGTAAGCGGTGCTGGGAAGTTGGACAGCCACTTGTAAAGGATGAAATTAGAACGTTCTCTAACATCATATACAAAAATAAACTCGAAATGGATTAAAGACCTAAATATAAGATTGGAATCCATAAAACTCCGAGAGGAAAACATAGGCAGAACACTCTGACATAAATTGTAGCAATATATTTTTGGATCTGTCTCCTAAAGCAAAGGAAATAAAAGCAAAAATAAACAAATGGGGCCTAATTAAACTTAAAAGCTTTTGCACAGCAAAGGAAAAGAAACCATCGACAAAATGAAAAGACAACCTACTGAATGTGAGAAAACATTTGCAAATGATGTGACCAATAAGGGGTTATTTATATATATCCAACATATATAAACAGCTCATACAACTCAATATCAAAAAACAAACGACCCAATTAAAAAAATGGGCAGACGGACGGCATAGACATTTTCCAGAGAGGAAATGAAGGTGGCCAACAGGCACTTGAGAAGATGCTCAACATCGTTTAATCATCAGGGAAATGCAAATCAGAACCACAAGGAGATACGACCTCACACCTGTCAGAATGACTGTCATCAAAAAGAACGCAAATAACAAATGTTGGGAGAGAGCGTGGAGAAAAGGAAACCCTCTTGCACTGTTGGTGGGAATGTAAATTGGTGCAGCCACTGTGGAGAACAGTAGGGAGGTTTCTCAAAACACTAAAAATAGAACTGCCATATGACCCAGCAACTCCACTGCTGGGTATATATCCAAAAAAAAAAAAAACCCCAAAATGCTAATTCAAAAAGATACATGCAGCCCAACATTTCTCAGCAGCATTATTTACAATTGCCAAGGTGCAGAAGCAACCCAAGTGTCCGTCAACAGATGAATGTATAAAAAAGATGTGGTACATATATACAAGGGAATACCACTCATTCATAAAAAAGAATGAAATTTTGTCATTTGCAGCAACGTGGATGGACTCGGAGGGCATCATGCTAAGTGAAGAAGTCAGGCAGAGAAAGACACACACTGTATGATCTCACTTACATGTGGAATCTGAGAAATACAACAAACTAGCGAACGTAAAAAAGAAGCTGACTCCCAGATATAGGGAACAAACTAGTGGTTACCAGTGGGGAGAGGGAAGCGGGGAGGGGCAATATAGCAGTAGGGGATTAAGAGGTATACACTTTAGGTATAAAATAAGCTACAAGGATATATTGTACAGCAAGGGGAATACAGCCAGTACTTTATAATAACTGTAAATGGACTATAACCTTTAAAAATGTGAATGACTATATTGTACACCTGTAACTTACAGAATATCGTACGTCAACGATATGTCAATTAAAAATTTTTAAATTTTTCTAATTCTCAGCTATTTAAAAATAAATATTTTAAGAGCAGTGGAAAATTCTGGCTGCATTTTAACATGGTTCATAGTATCCCAGAGGCGGCTATACAATGGTTCATGTAGAGATTTTACTGAGAAATGTTTAAATTTGTGATTATGTCAGTGCCCTACGTATATGTGAATATATTATATTTTAGAAAGATATTACTACTTTTATTAAAATTAGTCTTTCGTCTCATTTATTGAAAAATATGTAGGGTAAGACATTGAATGAGGAATATTCTCCGGGGAAAAAAAAGTACTGCTGAATTCGATAAACAATTATTTACTGAACGTGGACTCACACCAAACAGGCCGTGCCCGGGCTGCGTGTGCATGAGAGCACAGCATGTATGCTCTACATGGGTTTCTGCTCTCTTGGAAGTGACCATCCAGTGGGGGAAACGGATAAAGAAGGAGCTGGTACACAGGCGCAAATTGTGCCGAGTTCTGCAGAGAGAAAGGAGAGAGTACTGAGGTGGTACAGGGCATTTAAACTCGGGGCGGGAGGTCAGGAAAGGCCTCCACAGAAACCGGACCTGGGCCCGAGACGCGCGCTGGTGGGTGAGCACTGAAGAGGGGAGGGGGGACGTCGGTGAAGAAAGGGAGAGGGTCCTGCCTCTCCGGAGGCACTAAGTGGCCGGCGTGGCTGAGGGAGAGGAGGGTGGACACTGGCCTCCCTCAGTGGCCTCAGAATAAAACCCAGCCACCCACCACGGCCCACCAGGGCTGTGTCACCTGTCCCCGCTTTCCCAGATCCGACCAATGAGACAGACGGATGCCCCTCCCAACCCCAGTCCCATCTTCGCTCCTGTTCATGTGGTTTGAGCCAGCTTTTGTCCCCCTCCTTGGTCGACCATTCCTGTAGGTCTCAGCTCACAAGCTGACCACCCTGGAGAAGCCTCCCCATCCAAACCGGATTAGCTCTGCCCACCTTGGCTACTGTCCAGCAGAAGGCGTCCTGACGCGGCAGGCCAGGTGGGGCCGCGTCTAATCCACGGCTGCGTTCCGCAGGGAGCCCTACGGATGGTGGGAGCCGGATAATCCAGGTCTAAACTGGATTCCTAGACCAGGCTGCCTCCTTTCTCCAAACCCAGCAACTTACTGCTGGTGAGCACCCACCAGCCCGGCCCCTGCTTCGCATCCCTCCCATCAGGACAAAACCAGCAAGCACCCCGCCCCCATCCACTGGCTTTTACGACGACTCTGCAAACCGTTGATTTAAGGTGTGCAAATCTTGCAAAACAAGAGATCACCCCATATAAACGAATGACAACTCAGGGAAATGGGGGTCTGAGAAAATCCAACTCTGGGGCGGGCTGCCACCTGTCACAGCTGTCGGCAGAAACGCATCTCAGAGACACATGGATATATAGTTTGTATTTGTGTGTCCCTTTGCCCCAAACCGACCAAATAAAAACAAATGTTTAAGGGAAAAACCTCACCTTATCTCCATACTAAACCCAGGGCTTGATGACTTGGAGGAAACCCAGGAAGTTTTATCTCTGATTAGGCCTTGGGCTATGTATTAGTTTCAGAATCACGGCCATTAGAGGATTAGGGGCCCAGAGCAGGTGGGGAAGGAGACACAGAACTTGAAAATTATTTCCCCAACTTGATCTCTTAGAAATGAATCACCATGGGGTGAAGATCTTCTGAGCCAGCCCAGGAGGGCGAGTGCGGATGGGGCGCAGGGGCCTTGGATGGCCCCTCAAAAAAAAGGAATCATCACGAACGCTGATGTCACGATGACCCTGTCAACCAGCTAAACAGCACAGAAGGACATTCTAAGTAATCACCCTGCACAATTCTCAAATCACTGCTATCTTCCGGAAACTGAACACGATGGATGCGAGCTGGCCTCAGTGTTTTCAGTATTCCCGCCCAAGTTGCATGTTGTATACGGTTTTGAAAATAGAACAAACTAAAACAGGTACCGCCCGACAGATGCTCTGCACAGGATGGCCCAGAGCATTGGCCCTGCGGCCACTGTCACACGGCGATCAGTCCTGGTGGGTGAAGGAGAAGCTCCATGGGCAGTCACCACGCCCCTGGGTCCAGCAGCACATACACACTAGGGACCGCTCGGCTCTCTCCTGGGGCTTCAGGTTTTTGTGAAGTGACGTTTAGTTTCGAGCATCTGTTAGTTTTTATAAGCATATACATTCTGTGCCATAAGTCTGTGCCTTCAGATAAAGACAGAAGGCGACTTCAGTTTTACAGTTTAGCACAAGCCAGGCACTGAGCTACTTTTAGAGATACTTTAATCAATTCACAGACAAAGTGGCATCGTACGGAGGGAGTAGGTGAGTCAGTCAGAGTCGGCATGTGATAGGCTCAATTTTAATTAAGCCCCATGATCAACAGACGACTCTGAATTTGTTTTTAATTTAAGCTCCTTCATTTAACATCACAGCGTGTCATGTGTGTACGTGCATTACAGCAGTAAAACCAATGCAGCAGAGAAAGTAACTTTTAATTTTGTGGGCTCCTGAGTAGAAACCTTGAAGTCAAGGACATAGAATGAACTAAATTTATGTCAAGCAGGGCTGCTGAACCTTTGGGGAAATCTCAATTCTGCAGGAGTACGTTTTCCAATCTATGTACCAAAATGCACTGTTACGTGTTACCACTAAATTCTAAACGAAGCCTGAGGATGAAATGGATCAGTGGTTCTCAAACTGAGCTCCCAAGACCACAGCATAAGCACCTCCTGGGAATCTGTCAGGTGAAAGATCGAATTCTCAGGCCCCGCCACGGAACCCCTGATTCAGCAGCTCTGGGGCGGGGCCCAGCCATCTGTGTTTCATGAGCCCTCCGGGGGATGCTGATGCAGTTGGAGAAGTGGGCTCTGAGCCAACCACCAGAAGAAGTGTTTTCAAATGCTCAGAGCCACGAGGACAAGACAGGAATGAGCTTTACGGGCGAAGTAGCCTCTCGAAGGAGGCGGCTCCGAAGGGCCAAGCTCACCCCCAGGCGGTGGATGCCCTTCTGACTCTGTCCTGAGAAGTCAGGCCCTGCTCTAGACAGTCCCTGTGGGGAAGCCCCCAGAAGGGACAGCAGGCACTCTCTTCCCTTCACACCGAGCCGGTCCCCTGGATCTGACGGAGACGCGGCTGCTCCAGACCCAGAACGAACTTGCCCCGCACGATCCCTGAGAAGTCGACCCCATTGGCCTTGTGCACGAGGGCTGTGATCCTTCCAGGCTCAGCTCCCAAACAGCCTCTGGGGAGTCGAGTGAAGAAGGCGGGAGCCACACTCACCTGCACGGGCGGGGGGTGCTGGCGGGAGGACTCAGCGATGCTCTAACCCTAAGCTTGTCACAGCACCGTGACAGGTGTCTGCTGGCCTGTCTGCATTGAGAAAGAGGACCGAAACCCACCAGCCCAGCAGCTGGGGCGCGAATGACCTGGAGACGCAGGCCCACACGAGGGAGTGCCGTGCGCCTCCCATGCTGGGTACAGGGTGAGTCCCTCATCCAGAGCCAGCAAGCCACGCTCATTTCCGAGGCAGGGAGAGAGCTGTACCGGGAACCCCTCCCGGTGGTGGAGGCACGAGCCAGAACTGCTGCGGGCCTGGACACAGGGTCTCTGCACCATCGAGAAGCTGAAGACGCGCTTTCTCCAGGACCCGGCTGTTTCACCCCAGGGCGTGCTCGGGTTCAGAGGAGCGGGTACAGGTGCAGCAGGACTACTCCTGCTGGTCCCAGGTGCCGACGTGCCTCACGTCCACTGCAGGAGTCAGGAAACACAGGAGGGGACACTTCATCACACAACAAAATGAATGCGTCAACACGGACTGAACGATCTCACAAAGTGTGGACAAAAGAAGAAAGTAAGAACAGCCACAGTGCGATATCAACTGTACAAACCAGAAGCAGGCAGAACCCAAACACACAAACATACGTCTAAAACAGTAAAGAAAACGACCAGCTCACAGTGAAAGGGAGCAGTGATCTCTAGCAGGAGGTGCGGTGCAATCAGGAAGCACATACAGGTATGTGAGTAGCTTCCAGAGGGCCGGCAACGTCCTATCTCTTGACCTTGACCTGGGTCTTATTTTTTGACCTTCCTGACCTGGGTTCAACAAGCACTTTTTAAATGAAAATTTTTTGTGTATTACATGTCACAATGAAAGATGTTCTAAAGGTGCTGAACTTGAAACTGGAAGACTAGGCTCGGCCACTAGTGAGTCACGGGGCAGGGGCACATCCCTCTTCAAACACGGCTCCACCCTCCTGTCCACCCCCACCCCGACGTCCCCTCTTTGGGGACACCAATTACATGTATGTTAAACCTCTCACTTGGTCCTGTAAATCTTAGTTCTGTTTACGACAACAGAATACCGTAAACTGGGTGGTTTAAAAATGACAGAAGTGTATTCCTCACAGTTCGGGAGGCTGGAAGTCCAAGGTGAAGTAGCCAGGAGATTCAGTGTCTGGTGAAGACCTGCTTCCTGGTTCAGAGCCAGCCACCCTCTCACTGTGTCCTCATGTGGCAGAGGGGCCAGGGAGCTCTCTGGGGTCTCTTTTATAAGGGCACTAATCCCATTCAAGAGGGCTCCCTCCCAATCCCATCATATTGGGGATCAGGCTTCAGCCTATGAATTTAACAAGGCGGGAAGTTGGCGGGGGGGAAGGACAACGCACAAACGTTCGGTCTGTAGCAAAATCTCTATGCTCTTTTCTGTATTTTCTGTCCTTTTATTTTTTTGCATGTGTATCCTAAAATCTCTCTTCCCCTGAGCTATCTTCCTATTTACTAATCCTTTCTTCAGCTGCATTTAATCTGCTGTAAACCCACCAAGTCCTTAATTTCAGTTACTGTATTTTTTAGTCCTAGGATTCTAACTTGATTCTCCCTTATTACTTCTAATTCTCTGCTCACATTCATCTTGCTGAGTTTCTTGAACCTATTTATCCATATATCTTAAAGACAGCATTTCAAAACTCAAAATCTGGACTTCCCTGGTGGCGCAGTGGTTAAGAATCTGCCTGCCAATGCAGGGGACACGGGTTCGAACCCTAGTCCGGGAAGATCCCACATGCCACAGAGCAACTAAGCCCACGTGCCTCAACTACTGAGCCCCCATGCTGCAACTACTGAAGCCTGCGCATCTAGAGCCTGTGCTCTGCCACAAGAGAAGCCGCTGCAATGAGAAGCCCGCGCACCGCAACGAAGAGGAGTCCCCGCTCAACACAACTAGAGAAAGCCTGTGCGCAGCAACGAAGACCCGATGCAGCCAAAAATAGAAATAAATAAATAATTTATAAATAAATAAAATAAAAACTCGAAATCTGTGGGTCTGTTCTAATGTCTTCCCCCCCCCTTTGATTTTGGTCTAGTTTTGTCTCCTGGTAATTTTTCTTTGAATGCTACATATTGTGTATAAAAATAAAATCAAAGAGACACTTTGAGGTTCTCAATGGTATTACTGTCCTCCAAGAGGGTTTGCTTTGCTTCTGCACCCAGGGTGGGCAGGGCTCCTTAGTTCAATGAGGGATGTAACTGATTACAGTCTGGTGTTATTCCCAGTTTGCCTTTGATCCCAGTGTATAGACTTTTGGGGGCCCTGACCTCCCATTTCTGCCCCCCAGCACCACAGACTACTGCAGGTCTACTTCTCTGCTGCTCTGTGTTTGTCTCAACGTTTTGCCCAGCTTTTCTAGCTGTTTTCAGTCTGTAAGGAACCAGTCCACCATGAGCAGATGGTCACATGACACGGGCAGGCGGTGACCCATCCAGGCCCCAGTTCTCCACCACAGTCGTGCTGCTGAGAAGCAGGAGAGCTGAGTCACTGGCTCCATTTCCAGGCTGCCTGCTCTCCTATTTTGGCTCCTTTACTTACTGGCTTTGAGACCTTGGGCAAGTTTCCCAACAGTTCTTCAGTTTTTGCAACTATGGAACAGAGATAACTCCTGAAACTGGGAAGAGACTGGGGCAGTTGAATAAACTCCAGTAATGTCAGAAGCACAACATCTTTGGGGAGGTATTAAGCAAAACTGTCACCTAGTGGCCCTTCTTTAAGTTCCTTCTATGAAGCTTTATAAAGACAGCCATCAGCATCTCGTCGATTTTTTAAAACGTCTTTCAATTAAAGTCTCCAGAGAACATACTTTCCACATCACCTACAAGAGGCCCACGTCCTATCACAGAAGCAGTACACCGCACTGCACCTTGGTCACTGGCATCAGTGCTTGTTCACGTGGCTCTCCTACGAGGCTCTAAGCTTTCTGAGGGAGACGCTCCTTCCTTCTTATTTTTATATATTTGGGAGAAAAAACTGGGCCTGATACATAATAAGCACTCAACAGATGGTGTGACTGAGGCTGTACAGACCCCTACGCCTGCCACCTGGTACCTCTGAAGTCTCCTCCTGGGTTTCAGCAGAAGGAAAGGAACATCGCTGACATGAAAGCCACCTGTCTGTTCTCTCTTTGAACACAAAGGGCAAAGCACGATCTCCTGAACTTTAATTTTCAGTTCCTGTTGTCTCCTATCTTGTTATGGTCCTGTTTTCTACCTGGGCTACGCGTACTATTTGTCTACCACTGTGTAACAAATCTCCCCCAAACCCAGTGGCTTAAATAACAATTTCTAATTGGGAATCTGGGAGTACCTTAAACCTTGACTGACCTGGAGCCACCAAGCTCCATCAGGCTGCAGTGAAGACACGGGCTGAGGCTGCGGTCATCTGAAGGCCCAGCTGGGGAAGCAGGTCCACATACAAGGTGGCCCGCTCGCATGAGCCGCTCGGCGGCCTCCGTCCCTGGTCTCGCAGCCTCCCCACGGTCCTGCCTCAGCACCTCCACAACATGGCGGCCGGCTCCCCACAAATCAAGCGGTCCCAGATGCTGCAAAGCCACACGCACGTACGATCCAGTCCCGGGAGTCGCCCACCCCCTGCTGACGGGGAGGCCGTCACCTCCACCCTTTGAAAGGACGGGTATCAGATGATTTGTGGACATCTTTTTAAGCCACCACGGGAGTTTTGTTAAAGTTGTCTTGGGCTGGACTAAAACCTAGGCTGGGTCCTGTACCTGTTTCCAATTTTGGAACACCTAGCTTCCTTCCTCCCTTCAATCCCATCTTCTTGCTTCTTCCCACTGTCCCAACTTCCCCATGGTTCCCTTTCTCCTTATTTGGTGTAATTTCTCTTTGCAGAATACGGCGCTAACTTTTCAAATTTAATTCAAACATCACATCACTTCTTGTTCTCTCCTTCCCTCGGACTGTTCTTCGAAGAATTGACTTTTCTATTCTCATGGTTTTTGAACCTGGGGTTCTGAAGGATTATCTGTTAGTTTAAGTCATTCACTCATCTGACATTTTAGGAAGTCATTTTCCAAGGGGAGTGTGAGGACAGCTGATAGACTGACAAAAAACCACCCTCTCTCAGGGCTTTTATTATCACTATTTTTTTTTTTTTTTAGGTTTTAGGTGCCTATTTGAATATAATCCCACTGAGTACTAGAACCTGATTGAATTCCACATCTCCACACCGGGATCACAGTAGGTGCTCAATAAGTGCACTGACAGGTGAATCTCCAATTTTGAGCATCTCTTCCTCTATTCGTTCCTTCAGGTAATTCTTACATCTTACCTCTTTGCAATTTCTGCTCACAACAACTTTTAGAAAGGAAAACCAAATTATACCATCTTTGATACTATTTCTACAGCTTCACCAACTTGATCCATTGTTTCAAACACTTGCTGAAAAGCACCTCTATATTTTTATAAAGTAGACTCCCTGGTCAAATATTTCTCTCCTTTACTCAAGATTTAATCACGATTTTCTCATCACCAGTTATTAAAAAAAAAAAAAAAAAGGAGCACTGAGAACAGTCCATAATATCCTTTGATTCATCCTCCATCCCCAGTAGCCTAGGTATTCATATGATTTTTTTCTAAGCACATGGCTGTGAAGAAATAATAGAGGAAGCAGGGACTTTGCTCCCAGGCCCTCCTGAGTCTTTAATAACCTTAAAATGTCCACATATCTTTCACTTCAGATTTTAGGGCAAGATGAGAATAGAAGTGCCCCTTGTGTGGTCTACTGAGCCTCCCAGGTGGGCGCTGGGTGGATTTCTGGTCATGCTGGTCTTCAAGCACCAACAACTGATACAAATATTTAAGGCTCTCTCTGCCCCCAAAGAGGGGTCACCTTGTCGATTTCTTATCAAAAGCTGTATCATTCTTTCCCCCTTGTCTGGTACATGGAAATTTTTCTCTCTTTTTTGCTTCTTTAAGGAAGGTACTCTTTTGTCCAGAGAAGTAGCTCCTTTGCCAAAGAAACCTGAGAGCCAGGGGGCTGAAGGCCGATTGTACTCTGCCCATCAATACTCTCCCGGTTCTAATCTCAGAAAAGTGGCCTTCCAGGTCCATCACCCATTAGATCACCGCCAGCCCCAGCCGTCCAGCAGAGGCTTTTTTCATTAAAATTGACTCCTTCTCTATACAGGAGCTCTCCTCTTTGTGTTTACATCAGTTTGCCTTCTGGCTGGCATTTTCTATTCTCCTATAAACGTGTCTCTGAAATATTTACTCTATAGGCCTAAAGCCAATCCCACAGGTGACATGATCAAATATGATTGCTCTCATTAGCTTCCGAAATAAACCTGTTTACACGAGTGAAGAGAAATCGACCAGCAAACACAGTATGGCCCTCCAAGTCCATCTACCTAATCTTTCGACAGAAGTGTTTACGGTCCATTTGTAAGTTAGTATGTGCACGTGTGATGATCCCTCCCTGCGTCCCCGGATGCATTTCCTAAAGCTAATGGGAACACCTCGGAGGACAGACTTTTAGAATACTGCCCTTGTCATTCTCTGTCTTTTGGCCATGCCATGCCTGGAGTGACTTATCAATAATAAATGATATTATATATACATATATATATATATATATATACACATATCAATTTACAGCCTGTGGTGTAAGTACAGACAGGGAATCAATTTTGATTAAAAGAAGGCTATATTGGGACTTCCCTGGTGGTCCAGTGGTTAAGACTCCACGCTTCCACTGCAGGGGGTGCAAGTTCGATCCCTGGTCAGGGAACTAAGATCCCACGTGCTGCGTGGCATGGCCAAAAAATAAGAAAATAAAATAAAAATAAAAGAAGGCTCTATTGGACGACTAGGGAGGGTGATCTAACAGAATGATAAAACAGCTTTCTGTGTTATGAGCTCCGTGGGGCGACTCTTTTATTTCTCTGTGCTGTTCTTGCAGTGTTACTGAGGCCACGTTTAGGAACTGCTTGCTAACAGCGCCATGAGAAACACCCACAAATAGGCCAAGAGTGCAGCTGAGACTGAAAGGCTCTGTGCTGATGCAAATCGGAACCACAGTGAGGCACCCCTTTGCACCTATGAGGCTGGTTATTATGAGAAAACAAAAACACCAAAACGACAACTGTTGGCAAGGATGTGTAAAAACTGGAACCCCTATGGTGAAAGGTAAAGTGGTGCAGCCGCAGTGGCAAACAGACTGCGGTTCCTCAAAAAATTCACCAACGAATCACCGTTTGCTCCAAAAACTCTGCTGGGTATAGACCTTCAAGAACTGAAGGCGGGATGCCTTCCTATACCACAGGCTGATGCTCTGCAGACCTCATCCTAGTTGTAACCTGTCACTTCCTATAGTAATGGAAGAAATAAAACACCGACCACTTACAGAGCACACTACAGAGCACACAGAAATCTAGTTACTGGTTACGCTCCATCGTAAGCACAGCTTCCTAACCATATCCACAGGATAAGACTGAACAAATATAGAAGGATTTACGATGAGCATCAGAAGGCAGGTAGGAATTCTAAATTTGCTGGATTTAATGAGGTTTGGACTAGCAGGTGGAGGTATGATGGGTAAATATGGAGAAGAAGAAGCCAAATCGTTTCATCTTTAGCTGCTGAGGATAAATGACAATTGCAGGTGAGGGAGGAGAGCAAGGGAGGGGGAGAGAGAAGATGAAGAAAGAACGGTCGATATTAAGATTCAGGACAGGAAAGACAGCCAAAACAGGGTGGTCCGGTTCATTCACTGACTGATAAAACACGTCTAACAGATACCTCTGAAACACCCAGCATATCACTGACCCGGGATGTTGCAGGATATGCCAAAGTTTTGCTTGCTTTTCTGAAATACACACATGCCTCCCTTTTTACTTTTCAAAACAGAAAAATATGAAATATTTTTAAATGCAAAATATCAAGCAAGAGTCGAGCTTATTTACCTTGGAATCCCTCAGGATATTTTAAAAATGAAACACCTCTTGAAGATGCACTCTAAAAAAGCTGTGCTTACAGAGGAGGTCCTGCCGTTCCCTCAACCCAAGGCGAGCCCTGGGCCACAGCCCACAGTGAAGGAAAGGAAATTCAACGGGGATGCCTCTGAGTCCGGCAGGAACGCTGACCCAGAACCGTGCAAGATTATGAAGCTAAGGGCCCACACCGGCCTGGCGGTGGCTTTGGAGGCCAGGCTCTCACCTTAGAGATGCCAAAATGAACAGAAGAAAAGACAAAGGAGGGGAGGAAAGGAGACGGGGAGACAGTGGCAGGAAGCAGAGGCGGTGGACGGCGGAAAAGGAATAGGCAATGGACTTGTCCATCTGTACATCTGGACGGCTCCTCGCTGCTGCAGACGAGCTGAGCACGGACCGGCTACGAGCAGGAAGACAGCGCAGCCGGCCTCTCTCTGTCGTGGCTCTTCAGGATGAGAGCAGCGACACGCCTGAGAGTCCCCTGAGCATGCCTTTGGCACAAGGCAGGCACGCGAAGAGCAGGAAGCGCCGTGTCACGGCGAGTTCCGTCAGGACACAAGCGGCCCTGCGCACCCTCGGGCCTCCTGGCGGCCTTCAGCCCAAGCCAATGCCACCACGGGTGCAGAGCTGACCAGGTCCCAGCAAACAAACCCCTTCTTCCTCTGCCCCGGGAATCAATGGTCCCAGCACACGAGGAGCTGTCGTGAGCTTGGTTTTCTAAGTTAAAACGGAAGGAAAAAAATTTGGAAAGGCTCCCCTAAAAAATGGTTAAAATAAAATATAAACAATTAATGTTTCAATGATTTAGAAAAAGTTAGCTTTTTCTCTAATAATGCAAATCAAATGTGACACTGGAGCTTCTTCAAGGATGGAGGCCAGATAAAGTACCCCTCCACCTCCAAAAGGACTCGGTCCCAAGATCAGACAGTGACCACTGCCTGCATGTGTGTCCCATGGAAAAGCGACAGGTCCTCCCTAAGCCAGCGATGTCCCTCTACCTTCTGCCAAGGACTGTCCCCTAGCCCAGACCTGGACAGAAGGACGTGGGGCACTGTCTCCACACTGGGAGGCTGCTTTCACCCCTCTCCCTTCTAAGACATCTCTTCAAACCCAACATTCCTAAATCAAGACAATACTCCTCGACTCGGATCGTACCTGTCCCTTGATCACCTCCTACTGTGATCGGGTAACCGGTGCTTCCTCTGAGTTTCTCTCAGGAGGGTTGGAAGTGCTCCGGACCCGATTCTCTGAAGCCTCCGCCCTGATCTGTGCACGGAGCTGAGCTCACGTTAGAACAACTTAACGTGATGTCCTGCCAGAAACCACCAACTCTGGATAAGAAAACCTCAGCGATATCATATGATATTTGTCTTTATGGTATTGCTTATATGTGGAATCTAAAAAAAAAAGGTACAAATGAACTTATTTACCAAAGAGGAGTAGAGTCACGGATATAGAAAACAAACTTATGGTTACCAGGGGATAAAGGGGGGAGGGCTAAATGGAGAGAATGAGATTGACATACACACACTACTATATATAAAATAGATAATGAATAAGGACCTACTGTATAGCACAGGGAACTCTACCCAATACTCTGTAATGGCCTGTATAGGGGAAGAGAATATAAAACAGAGGGGATATATGGACATGTATAGCTGATTCACTTTGCTGTAGACCTGAAGTTAACACAACATTGTAAATCAACTATACTTCAATTAAAATTATTGGCTCACGGGCCCAGCCGCTCCGCGGCACGTGGGATCTTCCCGGACCGGGGCACGAACCCGTGTGCCCTGCATTAGCAGGCAGACTCTCAATCACTGCGCCACCAGGGAAGCCCAGTATTCAGACTTCAGATGCAGTTGAAGTTCAGGCCCTGTGCGTTTGCCCAAGCACAGGGCAGGCGCCGCCGACTCCACGACCCGCCGCCACCATCGGGGGGCCAGTTTCCACCACCGTCACATCGGCCCCCCTCTCTGAAGGGGAAAAATCACTTCTGGGGCCTCGAACTCCTCCCAGATCAGTCAACAGGAACCTTGACTACGCACTTACTTATTGTGGTGTCAACCTTTTCAGAAGACAACAATTATAGTACATAGCACGAGCTTACCAGTCGTATAGGTTGCGTTTAAAAAATTAAACTGGGACTTACCTGGTGGCACAGTGGTTAAGAATCCGCCTGCCAATGCAGGGGACACAAGTTCGTTCCCTGATCCAGGAAGGTCCCACATGCCGTGGAGCAACTAAGCCCGTGTGCCACAACTGCTGAGCCCACGTGCCACAACTACTGAAACCTGCACGCCTAGAGCCCGTGCTCTGCAACAAGAGAAGCTACCGCAATGAGAAGCCCACGCACTGCAACGAAGAGTAGCCCCCGCTCGCCGCAGCTACAAAAAGCCCACGTGCAGCAACGAAGACCCAATGTAGCCAAAAAAGAAAAAAAAATTAAAAATTAAGCTGAAGTCTGCAGGAACCAGTACAAAGTAAATGACACTGGACTCTATCTTCAAAACTCTCCTTTCGGGGGGACTCACTCTGGAAGGTGTATTTGCAGGGATCGACAAAATCGGTTTAGTAGTACCTCCACAATGAAAACACAAAAAGGCTAATTCGTGTGACACAGCCCAGTTCCCCCAGATGGGCTCGGCCATACACCTGAAACACAGACCTCCGAATTTGTGCTGGAAACCAATCTGCTCCAAGTCGAGAGGCCTCACGCCGCCGACTCTGCTCACACAAACTCCTCTCTCTCAACAACTGTCTTTTCCCTTTCTGTTCTCTTCCTAAGTGCTTTAAAAGCTTTTCAGAAATAAACTCAGTGGTGCCTGAGGCAGAGATGTACTGAGGATTACCCGGCTTAAAAAGCAAAACCAACCAACCAACAAAAGGCTGTGTCAGAAACCGGGTGCCCGCCTTGCTGAGAACATCTGATGTGTCTCAGACCCAGAGAGGAAACAAGGTCAACCGCCAGGGCTCAGACGGGGTCATTAATGGGGAAACCAGGGGAGAGAATGACATTTGAGTCTGCACGACAGAACAGGGGTGATCTCAGTCAAGAGGCAGCAAACCTTCAGAAGCTAACAACACACCGTACTTACCGTGCCGTCTGCAAGAACGCACCTCCCGGAGAAGAGGTGCGGCTAAGGCCGGGCAGTCCAGGCGGATTTCAGCCCAAGGCAGAGCGGGGGGGGTCTCAGAACACAGACCAACTGTGTTCATCCCTCTTAACATGAGCCCCAAATACCCTTGCTGTTTGAGGCCATTCACACACCTGAGAAGGGAATGGCACACGAACGCACACGCATACATACTCTCCGCTTCCTTCGCGCGTTCCACTCACCGAGGACTCTCCCTGATGAGCAAGCCGCCCCGCGCGCCCCGTGCACACACGCACACGTGCGCACATAACACACACAGACCCGCACACGCGTGCACACACACGGGCACACCCCTCTGCCCCCCCGACCCCGCACTCACCGAGGACTCGCTGTCGCGGACGAGGAAGTCGCCCTGCACGCCCCGCGCGTTGAGCGCACACTCGGCCTGGTGGCGCGTCACGTTCCCGTAGTACCACTCGCGGCCCGCGAACCGTCCGGCGCGCGCAGGCCCCGCG